>NW_024368040.1:0-1236 GCF_014805655.1 Passer montanus | reverse complement strand
GGGGCATTTCCCTGTCTCTGTGTCACCTCGGGTCGCACAGCAGGGTCACGTCCTGCCGGTGACAGCAGCTCCTGGGCGTGTGGCCACGCTCGGTGCCCGCGCCGGGGTCCGTCCGGGATGCTCTGACACGGCCATCGTGAGCTGCCAGCGCCATTCGTGCCTCCCGGGTGAAACAAGCCCTTTCAAGCCCGCAGTGCTGCACTCCTGTCCCACAAAGGGCTGTTTTCCCCCGGGGGAAAAAAGTCTCATTCAAAGCGGCAGACAAGTGTCACAGAGCCGGTTGTTTCATCCCGGCCCGGAGCAGAGACAGATGGCTTTGGAAATCAGTGTCTGGTGTCAGGGGAGATGAAGTGGGGCAGCGTTTATCCTTAAGTTACCTAGCAAAGAGACTGGAAAACCTCTGAGCTGTGGTATGAGAACTGTGTAAACATTTCAGTCACACATCATTTCTTTAGGTCATACGATGCACCGAAGTCTCGTTTCTAAAGGCTAAAAAATATCCCTGGATAATTCTATTATTGAAAGTACTATTGCTATCGCCTGCAGTGCTACTATATTCTGCTTCTGGAAAACAATCCAGCCCAGGACACTCCCAGCTCTTCACCTCTAATGTTTCTGACAGAAATACAATGTCCCTAGAGCATTCATCCTCTAAAATATCAACAACTTCAATTTCCAGAGAGATTTGCAAATATCCCTGGCACTTAGCAATGGCATGCAGGCTGGAAATCCCATCACATGTTGTTGCTGGGAATTAGTGTCTGTCACATGGTCTTCGTGTCCCAGGGGTGTCATTCACATCCAAGCATGTTCTTGTCGCTTGGGCATCTTCCTTCTTGGACTGTTTAACTAAGTTAATTGTTCTGGTTTGACTTTTTTCCTACCTCACCTTGTCCTTTGTGCTGATTCCTGCGCATAAAATTTCAGGGCACTTCCTGCTGGATGGGGAAGCTGAGTAAAGGAGTGTCTGTTTTCCTGTTGTTTTCCCTCAGAACTGAGTCAATGTATCAAAACAGGTTCCTGTTTTGAAACTGCACGACAATAATTGAAACTGCACGACAATAACTGGGCAATCCCTTTCTTTTCCTGAATCCCAGACTTTGTCTATACAAATGGCAAGATTTCTGGACACAAAAGTTATGAGTTGATGAGCCAAACATCATAGTTTGGCAGCAAATGGTGGTTACAGTAAGGTGTTATGGACTGTGTGAAAAACGCCAATCACTTGTTCTTGAA
>NW_024368039.1:0-1236 GCF_014805655.1 Passer montanus | reverse complement strand
CCTCAGGAGGTCCTTGCAGGATTGGGGGAGTTCTTGGGGTTTTTTTGGGAATTCTCTGGATTTTTTGGGAAATTTTCTAGGGATTTTGGAGGAATTCTCCGGGGATTTCGAGGTTTTTCCCCAAAAATTCCCCAAAATTCCGGGAATTCCGGCCGTACCTCGGGCGCCAGGCGCTCGGGGGTGCCGCAGAAGGTCCTTGCAGGATTGGGGGAGTTCGGAATTCAGGGAAATCCCTCGGAATTTGGGGAATTCTCTGGGACTTTTTTGGGGTATTTTCTTGGGATTTCGGGGGAATTCTCTGCGGATTTCGAGGTTTTCCCAAAAAATTCCCCAAAATTCCAGGAATTCCGGGAGTACCTCAGGCGCCAGGCACTCGGGGGTGCCGCAGAAGGTCCTTGCAGGACTGGGGGAGTTCGGAATTCAGGGAAATCCCTCGGAATTTGGGGACCTCTCTGGGGATTTTTCGGGGGAATTCTCTGGAATTTTGGGATTTTTCCGGGAATTGCGGGAATGCCGGCCGTACCTCGGGCGCCAGGCGCTCGGGGGTGCCGCAGAAGGTCCTTGCAGGACTGGGGGAGTTCGGAATTCAGGGAAATCCCTCGGAATTTGGGGAACTCTCTGGGGATTTTTCGGGGGAATTCTCTGGAATTTTGGGATTTTTCCGGGAATTGCGGGATTCCCGGCCGTACCTCGGGCGCCAGGTACTCGGGGGTGCCGCAGAAGGTCCTCATGGTGGTGCCGTCCGTCACCCCCTCCTTGCAGAGCCCGAAATCCGTGATCTTGATGTGCCCGTCCTTGTCCAGCATCAGGTTCTCCAGCTGCCGACATCGCACCCAAAATCCCGGGAATTCAGCCCAAAATCACGGGAATTCGACCCAAAATCACGGGAATTCAGCCCAAAATCACGGGAATTCGGCCCAAAATCACGGGAATTCAGCCCAAAATCACGGGAATTGGACCCAAAATCCCGGGAATTCAGCCCAAAATCACGGGAATTCAGCCCAAAATCCCGGGAATTCAGCCCAAAATCGCGGGAATTCAGCCCAAAATCGCGGGAATTCAGCCCAAAATCACAGGAATTCAGCCCAAAATCCCGGGAATTCAGCCCAAAATCACGGGAATCAGACCCAAAATCACGGGAATTCAGCCCAAAATCAAGGGAATTCAGCCCAAAATCCCAGGAATTGGACCCAAAATCACAGGATTCGGACCCAAAATCCCGGGAATTCAGCCCAA
>NW_024368038.1:0-1237 GCF_014805655.1 Passer montanus | reverse complement strand
ATTTTGGGGGCGATTTCAGAATTTTGGGGGAGATTTTGAGGCGATTTCATAATTTTGGGACAATTTGGGGGCGATTTTGGGGACATTTAGGGGCAATTTCAGCATTTAAGGACGATTTTGGGACAATCTGGGGGCTTTGGGACAATTTTGGGGACATTTTGGGGGCGATTTCAGAATTTGGGGACAATTTTGGATCGATTTTGGGGCGATTTCAGCATTTTAGGACAATTTTGGGGTCAACTTAGGGACATTTTGGGGATATTTTTAGGATTTTGGGGCAATTTGGGGACAATTTTGGGGGATTGGGGACAATCTGGGGACAATTTGGGGGGTTTGGGGCAAATTTGGGGACATTTTCAGAATTTTGGGGCAATTTGGGGACAATTTTGGGGGATTGGGGACAATCTGGGGACAATTTGGGGGGTTTGGGGCAAATTTGGGGACATTTTCAGAATTTTGGGGCAATTTGGGACAATTTTGGGACAATTTTGGGTCGATTTTTGGGACATTTGGGGGCGATTTCAGCATTTCAGGGCAATTTTGGGACAATTTTGGGACAATTTTGGGGGATTGGGGACGATTTTAGGGGCAATTTCAGAATTTTGGGACAATTTTGCATTTTGGTGACATTTGGTGACATTTTGGGGCCATTTCAGAGGTTTTTGGTGCCATTTTGTGACATTTTGGGTCCCTTTGGGACATTTCCGAGGTTCTTGGTGACAATTTTGGGGATTTTGGTGAATTTTGGGGCCATTTTGGAGGTTTTTGGTGACAATTTTGTGCATTTTGGTGAAATTTGGTGAAATTTTGGGGCCATTTCTGAGGTTTTTGGTGACAATTTTGTGCATTTTGGGACATTTTGGGGCCATTTTAGAGGTTTTTGGTGACAATTTTGGGAATTTTGGAAATTTTGGGGCCATTTCTGAGGTTTTTGGTGACAATTTTGTGCATTTTGGGACATTTTGGGGCCATTTTAGAGGTTTTTGGTGACAATTTTGGGAATTTTGGAAATTTTGGGGCCATTTTAGAGGTTTTTGGTGACAATTTTGTGCATTTTGGGACATTTTGGGGCAATTTCTGAGGTTTTTTGGTGACATTTGATGATGTTTTGGGGCCATTTTTTGACTTTTTGGGCCATTTTGGGGCCATTTTAGAGGTTTTGGTGCCAATTTTGGGGATTTTGAGCCATTTTGGGGCCATTTTAAAGTTTTTTGGTGACAATTTTGTGCATTTTGGT
>NW_024368037.1:0-1237 GCF_014805655.1 Passer montanus | reverse complement strand
TTTAGAATTTTAACCCTTAAAATTCCCCAAAATCCCAATTTTCCCCAAATTTCCCCCCCAAAATTCCCTAAGTTTTCCCCAAAATCCCCAAATTTCCCCCAAAATTCGCTAATTTTCCCCAAATTTCCCGTTTTTTGCCCAAAAATCCCAAATGTTTCCCAAAAAGTTTCCCAAATTCCCCCCCAAAAAATCCCAATTTTATCCCTTAAAATCCCCAAAATTCCTAATTTTCCCCAAAAATCCCAAAATTTTCCTCCAAAATCCCCAAATTCCCCCAAAATTCCCAAATTTCCCAATTTCCCCCAAAATTCCCAATTTGAACCCTTAAAATCCCCAAATTTCCGATTTTTTCCCCAAATTTCCCCTCAAAATTTAGAATTTTAACCCTTAAAATTCCCCAGAATCCCAATTTTCCCCCCCAAAATTCCCTAAGTTTTCCCCAAAATCCCCAAATTTCCCCCAAAATTCGCTAATTTTCCCCAAATTTCCCGTTTTTTGCCCAAAAATCCCAAATGTTTCCCAAAAAGTTTCCCAAATTCCCCCCCAAAAAATCCCAATTTTATCCCTTAAAATCCCCAAAATTCCTAATTTTCCCCAAAAATCCCAAAATTTTCCTCCAAAATCCCCAAATTCCCCCAAAATTCCCAAATTCTCCCCAAAAATCCCAATTTTAACCCTTAAAAATCCCCAAAATTCCCAATTTTATCCCTTAAAATCCCCCCAAAATTCCAATTTTATCCCAAAAAATCCCAAATATTCCCCAAAATTCCCATTTTTTCCCCAGAATTCCCAAATTTTTCCTCCAATTTCCCCCCAAAATTTCCCAATTTCCCCCCCCAAAAAAATCCCAATTTTACCCCTTGAAATCCCCAAAATTCCCATTTTTTGCCCCCCAAATTCCCAAATTTGCCCCCAAATTTCCCAAATTCCCACAAAATCCCAATTTTGCCCCCAAAATTCCCTATTTTTCCCAAAAATTCCCAAACTTCCCCAAAAAAAAATCCCAATTTTAACCCATCCCCAAAATTCCCATTTTTTCCCCAAGAATCCCAAATTTTTCCTCCAATTTCCCCCCAAAATTTCCCAATTTCCCCCCCCAAAAAAATCCCAATTTTACCCCTTGAAATCCCCAAAATTCCCATTTTTTGCCCCCCAAATTCCCAAATTTGCCCCCAAATTTCCCAAATTCCCACAAAATCCCAATTTTGCCCCCAAAATTCCCTATTTTTCCCAAAAA
>NW_024368036.1:0-1238 GCF_014805655.1 Passer montanus | reverse complement strand
CATACCCCAAAATACCCCTAAAATACCAAGAAAATACCCTCAAAATGGCCCCAAAATACCATCCCCAAAATATCCAAAAAAATTCCCCAAAATACCAAAAAAACACCCCCAAAATACCCCCAAAATATCCCCAAAATGCCAAAAAATACCCACCAAAAAACCCACAAAACAGCCCAAAAGTACCCTAAAAACAGCCCCAAAATACCCTCAAACCAAAAAAAACCCCACAAAAAACCCAAAAAAAAAACCCACAAAAAAACCCAAAAAAAACCCCACAAAAAACCCCACAAAAAAACCCATAAAACAGCCCAAAAATTCCCCCCAAAATAGCCAAAAAATACCCCAAACATACCCCAAAATACCCCTAAAATACCAAAAAAATACCCTCAAAATGGCCCCAAAAAACCACCCCCAAAATACCCCAAAAATATCCCCAAAATACCAAAGAAATACCCCCAAAATGCCAAAAAATACCCACCAAAAAAACCCACAAAACAGCCCAAAAGTGCCCTAAAAACAGCCCCAAAATACCCTCAAAACACCAAAAAAATACCCCAAAAATGGACCTAAAACAAAAAAAATTCCTAAAAATGGCCCCAAAATACCAAAAAAACCCCTCAAAACACCAAAAAAATACCCCCCAAAATACCCCCGAAATCCCCCAAAAAATATCCCCAAAATACCCAAAAACTATCCCCAATTTTTCCCCATTTTTTCCCAATTCCCCCCCAAATTTTCCCAATTTATTTCCCAACTTTCACCAATTTTTCCCCCCAATTTTCCCAGTTTTAGTCCAAATTTTTTCCCCATTTTCCCCCCAAATTTTCCCATTTTTTCCCCAAATTTTCCCAATTTTAGTCCCAATTTTTTCCCATTTCCCCCCATTTTCCCCCAAATTTTTCTCAATTTTTTCCCCAATTTTTTCCCAATTTTTTCTCAATGTTTTCCCCATTTCCCCCCAAAATGTCCCAATATTATTCCCTTTTTTTCCCCAATTTGCCCCCGTTTTCCCAAAAATTTTCCCCATTTTTTCCCCAAATTTTCCCTTTTTTTTCTCAATTTTTCCCCAAATTTTCCCCAAATTTCCCCCCCAATTTTTCCCCATTTCCCCCCAAAATGTCCCAATATTATTCCCTTTTTTTCCCCAATTTGCCCCCGTTTTCCCAAAAATTTTCCCCATTTTTTCCCCAAATTTTCCCTTTTTTTTCTCAATTTTTCCCCAAATTTTCCCCAAATTT
>NW_024368035.1:0-1238 GCF_014805655.1 Passer montanus | reverse complement strand
TCAATTGTCTCTCTCCATGTTTCCTGGCGCTCCTTCAGGCCCTGGAAGGAGCTCTGAGCTCTCCATGGAGTCCCTTTCTGCTGCTGCTGCTGTGAACAAAACACCTTTGAGGGCCTGGATCTAAAGGCCCAGACACCTCCAGCTCGTCCTTGGGATGAGCTGAACCAGTTTTCCCTTTCCCAGCCTGACTGGGCTGGGCTGATCCTTCCCAGGGAAGGAAGCAAAGAGAGGGAAAGGGCAGATTAAAGCCTTGGCACTGCCCATCCTGAATGTGAGACATCTGATAGATGATCCTCAGTCCCTCAGAGCTTTCCCAGCCATCCTGGAGGGCCCGGGAGCTCCCAGCATCCAGCAATGACACAAGGAAGGAAGGATGAGTTTTCCCTGGGTTTATCCAGAACTGGGAAGCCTTGTTGAGGTTTAAATAATAATATTTTTGTATGCATTTGACTATTTCTGCCCTGCGTGAGCCAATCTAAAGCCGATCTCATTTATCAATTAGCATTTATAACGTCCTTATCACCATGGAATCAAAACACTGTAAATGGATTAAGGAATAAGCAGGATGCCTGGGAGAGTCAGGAATTCATCTCCTTGGGATTCAGGGTGATCTCATCATGGGGACAGGGACAGGCACAAATTTTAGATCCTGTAAAGAATTTGAGCCAGGACTCATTGGGAATAATTACAGTAATTAGTCCAGAATTAAGAGGGCAAATTTTTATTCTGGACCTGAACGTTCACAGGGGAAGTTATTCTGGAAGAGCTCTTCTGGAAAACCTCATCCTCTGTTCCCTCAGCTTCTGGTTTATCCCAAATCATTTCCAGAGCTTCCCCTGCTGTCAGCCCAGCCCTGTGGAGCCGTTAGGATCCACGGAAATGGCCCTGGGGTGGTGCCAGGTGGGATGCTGCTGTTCCCAGCCACACTAGGGGGATGGATGGCAGCAGGAGGAGCAGGAGGTGTCCCCAGGTGCTCAGCAAGGTCACCTTGAGGGGAATCATTGCCTCCAAAGCCAGCTCACCATGAGCTGCATCCCCATCCCAAACGTGGGAAACAGCAGCGGGCTCTGGGACAGCTGTGCCAGGATTGGTGGGGTCTGTTCTAACCCAGGGTGTGGGTCAAGAATATTTTAGTGTTGGAGCTGAAGAACATTTGGAAGTCAGGATGTTTTCCCATTCCAGAACTGCCCAGAGGCAGTTTTCCCATTCCAGACCCCACCTGCAGAGCTGCCCCAGCC
>NW_024368034.1:0-1238 GCF_014805655.1 Passer montanus | reverse complement strand
GGGAAAAAATCAGGAGAAATCGGGAAAAATTGGGGACAATTTGGAAAAAAATCGGGGGAAATTTGGAAAAAAATGGAGAAAAAAGCAGGGGAAATTTGGGAAAAATTGCAGCAAATTTGTTAAAAATTGGGGAAAAATCAGGGGAAATTGGGGGAAAAATGGGGAAAAATTGGGAAATTGGGAAAAAATTGGCGAAAATTTGGAAAAAAATTAGGGAAAATTTGGGAAAAAATTGTAGGAAGTTTAGAAAAAAATGGGGGAAAATCAGGGGAAATCAGGGAAGAAATTGGGGGAAAATCAGGGGAAAAATAAGGGGAAATTGGGAAAAAAATTGGAGAAAATTTGGAAAAAAATTGGGGAAAATTGGGGAAAAAATTGGGGGAAAAGCAGGAAAAAATTGGGGAAATTTTGGGAAAAATCGGGGGAAATTTGGAAAAAAATGGGGGAAAAAGCAGGGGAAATCGGGGAAAAAATTGGGAAAAAATCAGGAGAAATTGGGGAAAAATAGGAGAGAAATCGGGGGAAATCAGGGAAAAATCAGGGGAAATTTGGAAAAAATTGGGCAAAATTTGGAAAAAAATGGGGAAAAATTCAGGGAAAATAGGAAAAATAGGGGAAAAATCAAGGAAAATAAGGAAAAAATTGGGGAAAATTTGGAAAAAAATTGGAGGAAATTTGGAAAAAATTGGGGAAAAGTCAGGGGAAATCAAGGAAAAAATCATGGGAAATTTTGAAAAAAATTGGGGAAAATTTGGAAAAAAAATGGGGAAAAATTCAGGGAAAATAGAAAAAAATAGGAGAAAAATCAGGGAAATTGGGGAAGAAATTGGGGAAAATTTGGAAAAAAATTGGGGAAAAATCAGGGGAAATCAAGGGAAAAATAATGGGAAATTTTGAAAAAAAAATGGAGAAAAAAGCAGGGGAAATTTGGGGAAAATCGCGGCAAATTTGGAAAAAATTGGGGAAAAATCAGGGGAAATTGGGGGAAAAATGGGGAAAAATTGGAGGAGATTGGGAAACAATTGGGTAAAAATCGGGGGAAAAGCTGTAATTGAAGACAAGCTCAGCACAACCTTGGTTATTTTAATTCCCCAGGGACAAAGGAGCACGTTTGGGTCTCGGCCGCGTACCACGCGGGGCTGAGCCCCCCGCGCAGGAGCAGCATCCTGCGGCGGCTCCGCGCCGGCGCCGTGTGGGCGCTGTGCGGCACGGCCGCGCTGGGGCTGGGGCTGCACCGC
>NW_024368033.1:0-1238 GCF_014805655.1 Passer montanus | reverse complement strand
TTCTGATTTTTTTTCTGATTCTTTTTGATATTTTTTCCTGATTTTTTTCTGACTTTTTTTCTGATTCTTTCCTAATTTTTTGGGTATTTTTTCTGATTTTTTACTATTTTTTTCCTATTTTTTTCTGATTTTTTTCTAATTTTTAAATTAATTTTGGAGAATTATTTTCAGATTTTTTTTTATTTTTTTCTAATTTTTTTTCTGATTTTTAGGATTTTTTTCTGATTATTTAGGATTTTTTTCCTGATTTTTTTCAGATTATTTAATTATTTTTTTTCAATTTTTTTGCCATTTACTGATAATTTTGGGCATTCATTGAGGACATTTCTTCAGGATTTTTATCCATTTTTTGGGGGATTTTTGGGGGATTTCTGCCTCACTTTGGGGTCCCCAGGAGGCGCTGGCCTCGGGAGGTTCCCGGTGCCGCAGCTGCGCCTCCGCAGCGGGGCAGCACCAGCGCCACCAACGCCAAGGTGGGTGAGAAATCATCCCAAACATGTACTGGGATGGGGGGGATTTTATGGGGATTTATTTCTGTTTTTTTGGGATTTTTTTTCCTGATTTTTTAATGTTTTTTTGGGATTTTTTTCCGATTTTTTTTCTCATTTTTTTCTCATTTTTTGAGATTTTTAAGGGTTTTTTTCTGATTTTTCTTCCTGATTTTTTTCTGATTTTTTTCTAATTTTTTGGGAATTTTTTTTCTGATTTTTTTTCTGAATTTTTCTGATTTTTTGGGACTTTTTTCTAATTTTTTTCTGATTTTTTTCTGATTTTTTTCTGATTTTTTCTGATATTTTTCTAATTTTTTGGGATTTTTTTCTGATTTTTTGGGACTTCTTTTTCTGAATTTTTTTCTGAATTTTTTGGGACTTTTTTTCTAGACTTTTTTCTTAATTTTTTCTGATTTTTTCCTGAGTTTTTTCTGATTTTTTGATATTTTTCCTGATTTTTTCTGATTTTTTTTCCTAATTTTTTTGGCTATTTTTCAGATTTTTTCTAATTTTTTTATTAATTTTGGAGAATTACTTTTAGATATTTTTTTCTAATTTTTTTCTGATTATTTAGGATTTTTTTCCTGATTTTTTATGATTTTTTCAGACTTTTTCATGATTTTTTTGTCAGATTTTTTTGCCATTTACTGATTATTTTGGGCATTCATTGAGGACATTTCTTCAGGATTTTTATCCATTTTTTGGGGGATTTTTTGGGATTTTTTCTGATTTTTTCCTGATTTTTTT
>NW_024368032.1:1406-3182 GCF_014805655.1 Passer montanus | reverse complement strand
AAATGACCCAAAATGACCCAAAATGATCCCAAAATGACCTAAAATGTCCCCAAAATGTCCCCAAATGTCCCCAAAATGTCCCAAAATGTCCCCAAAATGACCCAAAAATTACCCAAAATGACCCAAAATGTCCCAAAATGTCCTCGAAATGACCCAAAATGTCCCAAAATGTCCCCAAAATGTCCCAAAATGTCCCCAAAATGACCCAAAATGACCCAAAAATTACCCAAAATGACCCTAAATTACCCCAAATTACCCAAAATGTCCCCAAAATGTCCCCAAGGTGACCCAAAATGACCCTAAATTACCCAAAATGTCCCCAAACTGACCCCAAAATGACCCAAAATGTCCCCAAATTGTCCCCAAAGTGACCCTGACCCCCCCCAAACCCATCCCGTGACCTCTGACCCCGCTGTCGTCCCCCCCCAGGTGACATCGGGGGTGTCCCCAGTGCCAGGGAGGCCCCAAAAAAGTCCCCAAAAATGTCCCCAAAAAAGTCCCCAAAAATGTCCCCAAAAATGTCCCCAAAAATGTCCCCAAAAAAGTCCCCAAAATGTCCCCGGGGTGTCCCTGTGACCTCCATGTCCCCAAGGTGTCCCTGCCCTGATGTCCCCAATGTCCCCAATCCCCTCGATGTCCTCAGTGACCCCAATGTCCCCTCGATGTCCCCAATGACCTCGATGTCCCCGATGTCCCCAACATCCCCAATGTCCCCAATCCTCTCAACGTCCCCAATGTCCCCATTAATGTCCCAAATGTCCCAAATGACCCCAATGTCCCCGATGTCCCTGATCTCCCTCATTGTCCCCAATGTCCCCAACTGTCCCCTCATTGTCCCCATTAATGTCCCCAATGCCCCCTGATGTCCCCAATGTCCCCAATCCTCTCGATGTCCCCGTTAATGTCCCCAGACATCCGTGACAGCGGCAAGAAGCCGGTGACGCTGTCCCTGCCCTGATGTCCCTCAATGTCCCAAATGCCCCCAATGTCCCTGATCTCCCCTGATGACCCCGATGTCTCAGATGTCCCCGATGTCCCCATTAATGTCCCCATTGTCCCCTCGGTGTCCCCAGACATCCGTGACAGCGGCAAGAAGCCGGTGATGCTGTTCCTGCCCCGATGTCCCCAATGTCCCCAATCCCCTCAATGCCCCCAATCCCCCATGATGTCCCCGATGACCCCGATGTCCCCGATGACCCCGATGTCTCAGATGTCCCCATTGTCCCCTCGGTGTCCCCAGACATCCGTGACAGCGGCAAGAAGCCGGTGATGCTGTTCCTGCCCCGATGTCCCCAATGTCCCCAATCCCCTCAATGCCCCCAATCCCCCATGATGTCCCCGATGACCCCGATGTCCCCGATGACCCCGATGTCTCAGATGTCCCCATTGTCCCCTCGGTGTCCCCAGACATCCGTGACAGCGGCAAGAAGCCGGTGATGCTGTTCCTGCCCCGATGTCCCCAATGTCCCCAATCCCCTCAATGCCCCCAATCCCCCATGATGTCCCCAATGTCCCCGATGTCCCCAATCCCTTACCCAGGACCCCGAGCCGGTAGTTCATGGTGACAACGATGACGTTGCCGTACGCCGCCAGCACGCTGCCGTCGAACATGTTCCCCGTGCCCTCCATGTAGGAGCCGCCGTGCAGGAACAGCATCACCGGCTTCTTGCCGCTGTCACGGATGTCTGGGGACATTAATGGGGACATTAATGGGGACATCAGGGGACATCTGAGACATCGGGGACATCGGGGACATTGGGGACATCATGGGGGCTT
>NW_024368032.1:0-707 GCF_014805655.1 Passer montanus | reverse complement strand
GGTCAAGGGTTGGTCAATGGTTGGGTCAAGGGTTGGGTGGTTGGGTCAACAGTTGGGTCAACGGTTGGTCAGTGGTTGGGTCAATGGTTGGGTCAAGGGTTGGGTGGTTGGGTCAACAGTTGGGTCAAGGGTTGGGTCAACAGTTGGGTCAAGGGTTGGTCAATGGTTGGGCCAGTGGTTGGTCAAGGGTTGGGTCAACAGTTGGGTGAGTGGTTGGTCAATGGTTGGGTCAATGTTTGGGTCAATGGTTGGGTGGTTGGGTCAAGTGTTGGTCAAGGGTTGGGTCAATGCTTGGGTCAGTGGTTGAGTCCATGGTTGGTCAAGGGTTGGGCCAATGCTCGGTCAAGTGTTGGGTCAATGGTTGGGTCAAGGGTTGGGTCAATGCTTGGGTCAGTGGTTGGGTCAACAGTTGGGTCAATGGTTAGGTCAATGGTTGAGTCCATGGTTGGTCAAGGGTTGGGCCAATGCTCGGTCAAGTGTTGGGTCAATGGTTGGGTCAAGGGTTGGGTCAATGCTTGGGTCAGTGGTTGGGTCAACAGTTGGGTCAATGGTTAGGTCAATGGTTGAGTCCATGGTTGGTCAAGGGTTGGGCCAATGCTCGGTCAAGTGTTGGGTCAAGGGTTGGGTCAAGGGTTGGGTCATTTGGATGTTTGAGTGATCAGTTGAGTGGTCATTTGGCTGGTTGAATGCTCAGTTGAGTGCTCAAT
>NW_024368031.1:0-1239 GCF_014805655.1 Passer montanus | reverse complement strand
AGTGGTGAGACACCTTGTCTGGGAGATCACTGTTCACAAAACTTCACCCTGAAGAAGATGACAGGACACTACCACGGCAGGGAAAATATTTCCCCTTCCATCTATCAACACACCAAGTCACAGTGGGAAGTTGTCACCAACCAGGAAACCCCAAATCTGCAGCTGTCTGCACCTCTGCAATTTGCTCCTGGTGCCTGTAAATGCTGATCCAGCCCCTGTGGCATCACCATGCCCTGATCTCCTGGAGAACTGGTGCTTCCTGCAGCTCCCAGGATAGATGACACTCCACTGAGGCAGTATTTCATGTCACCCTCATTGTGAGCACATGGCTTTAATGCATGCATTGCTCAAAGTAGCAAAACCCGTCTTGGAAATGCCATTTATTTCCAGACAGTATAATAAAGAAGAAAAAAAGCCTAACTGGGTACTTAATTTGCAGTCATTAATTTACTTTCATAGCCTTTGTAGGGTGAACGCAAAAAATAATATCAGTGTTAAAGGCAAAGGGAAAGTAGTGTAGAGCCATTAACAGGGAAAAAGAGCAGGTAATATAAAGGGAACATAAATGCATTCAAAATCTTTTTTTGCTTCATTTTTCTCAGAGACATTTCATTACAATCACATATTTAGCAGTTGATTTCAAGACCTTAATAAGAACACAAGGCACAAAAACAAGAGAAAGAGCTAAAAATGGGTATACCACCATGAATAAAAACCAAATCATTAGAAACAAAAGTTATCTTCAAAAACGAACATAGAACTTCTGACATCCAAAGGGCAAAAGCAGAGGCAAAAATTCAGTGCTTAACAAGAAAAAGTGAAAAAAAGGATGGTTTGAGATGCTACAAACCAGCCAGACTGCCTTCCATGCAGCCTCCTGATGATTTGCAACTTGCAGAGTCATTAGGAAAAATTAAGAATAGAATTTGTTACTGAGCACAGTGCACATAAAACACAGCAACTCATTAGACCTGTGCACATGGATTTGAGAGGCCACAGCTGGACTACTGTGACTAATTTTGATCATCCTACTGAAATAAAGCTGGACAAATTAGAGGCAGTTGAGAAAGCGAGCTGCAATGCTAACAAGGGACCTGGAAATGTGACCTGAAAGGAAAGCAAAAAGGAAATAAGCTTACCTCAGAGAAGGGAGCACTTGATTATTCTTCTTACATGTGGAGCAGAGAGACAACAGTTGGCTGTTCCTCACGGCCACAGATGGTGGAGAAAGAGGGAGAG
>NW_024368030.1:0-58559 GCF_014805655.1 Passer montanus | reverse complement strand
ATTGGGAAGATCCCAGTGGGATGAGGAGAAGGGAAAAGCTGAAGAGAACGGGAAGATCCAGGTAGGATGAGGAGGATGGAAAAGCTGAAGAGAGTGGAAAGTTCCCAGTGGGATCAGGAGAATGGAAGGATCCTGGTGGGATGAGGAGGGTGGAAAAGCCCTGGTGGGATGGGGAAACCAGAAAGATCCAGGTGGGATGAGAAGATCGGGAAGATCCAGGTTGGATGGGGAGGACGGAAAAATCCAGGTGGGATGGGGAAACTGGAAAAATCCCAGTGGGATGAGGAGGATGGAAAGATCCTGGTGGGATCAGGAGGATGGAAAATCTGAAGAGGATGGAAAGATCCCAGTGGGATGAGAATTGGAAAGATCCCAGTGGGATGAGGAGATTGGAAAGATCCCAATGGGATGAGATCGGAAAAGTCGGGAGCATGGGAAGATCCTGGTGGGATGAGGTTGGAAAGATCCTGGTGGGATGAGGAGGGTGGAAAGATCCAGGTGAGATCAGGAGGATGGAGAAGCTGAAGAGGATGGAAAGATCCCAATGGAATGAGGAGATTGGAAAGATCCCAATGGGATGAGATCGGAAAAGTCGGGAGCATGGGAAGATCCTGGTGGGATGAGGTTGGAAAGATCCTGGTGGGATGAGGAGGGTAGAAAGGTGGGTAGGATGGGGAAACCGGAAAGATCCAGGTGGGATGAAAAGGATGGAAAGATCCTGGTGGGATGAGGAGATTGGGAAGATCCAGGTGGGATGGGGAGAGTGGGAAGATCCAGGTGGGATCAGGAGGATGGAAAAACTGGAGATTGGAAAGATCCCAATGGGATGAGATCGGAAAAGTCGGGAGCATGGGAAGATCCCAGTGGGATGAGGTTGGAAAGATCCTGGTGGGATGAGAAGGGTGGAAAGATGTGGATGGGATGGGGAAACCAGAAAGATCCAGGTGGGATGAGGAGATTGGGAAGATCCTGATTGGATGGGGAGGATGGAAAGATCCAGGTAGGATCAGGAGATTGGAAAGATCCCAATGGGATGAGATCGGAAAAGTCGGGAGCATGGGAAGATCCCAGTGGGATGAGGTTGGAAAGATCCTGGTGGGATGAGAAGGGTGGAAAGATGTGGATGGGATGGGGAAACCAGAAAGATCCAGGTGGGATGAGGAGATTGGGAAGATCCTGATTGGATGGGGAGGATGGAAAGATCCAGGTAGGATCAGGAGATTGGAAAGATCCCAATGGGATGAGGAAAATGGAAAATCTGGGAACGTGGGAAGATCCTGGTGGGATGAGGAGGGTGGAGAAACCCCGGTGGAATTGGGAGATTGGGAAGATCCAGGTGGGGTGGGGAGGATGGAAAGATCCCAATGGATTGAGATTGGAAAAATCCAGATGGGATCAGGAGGATCCATGGAAAGCTGAGGTGGCTCGAAAAGCTCCGGTGGGATGAGGAGATTGAAAAGATCCAGATGGCATCTGGAGGATCCATGGAGAGCCAAGGAGGGTGGATTCCCATTCCCCATTCCCATTCCCCATTCCCATTCCCCATTCCCATTCCCCATTCCCATTGTCCCATTACCCCATTTTCCCCCCTCCCTATTTTTCCCAATCCCACCCCCATTATCCCATTCCCCATTGTCCCATCCCCATGTTCCCCCTCCCCGTTTCCCCCAATCCCCATTCCCGCGGCATTCCGGCAGGAGCTGGCCTGGCGGCAGCAGGAGCCGTCGGAGCGGCGCCTGAGCTTCGTGCCGCGGCGCTTCCCGAGCCTGCGCGCCGTGCCCGCCTACCCGCGCTTCATCCACGAGCGCTTCGAGCGCTGCCTCGACCTCTACCTCTGCCCCCGCCAGCGCAGGATGCGGGTGGGCACCGTCCCAGAAACCCCCAAAACCCGGGAACGCGGCGCCGGGAGCGCCGGCACGGCCTCCCCGCCCCTCCCGGGAATTCCTGTCCGGAGCCGGGGACGGATCCCCGGGAGCGGCTGGGATCGCTGTGGTGTCCGTCCCGCAGGTCAACGTGGATCCTGAGGATCTCATTCCCAAACTGCCCAGGCCGAGGGATCTGCAGCCCTTCCCCACCACCCAGGCCCTGGTGAGGGATTTTTTGGGGAATGTTCCCCTGGAATTTGGTGGAAATCTGGGATTTGGGGCCTCGGGAAGCAGGGCCAAGGATTCCTGGGAGAGGCTGGGAAAAGGGGCCGATCCCAGCGGGAATTCCTGCAGCTCTGGGAAATGTTCCCGTGAATCCCTGGAAAATGGGGCTGGGGAGGGTCTCCCTTTCCCGGGATTTTTGGGAATGGCTCCGGAAAACTTCCCAGGAGTGGCTGAGGGAGCTTGGCAGGGCTTATTCCGGAGAAAAATGGGATTGAAGGGATCCAGGGGGATCCAGGGTGGGATCTGCTCCCAGGGAATAGGGACAGGACCTGGAAGACAGCCTCAGGTTGGGATTTTCAGGAATATTCCCCTGGAATTTGGTGCAAACTGGGATTTGGGGCCTCGGGAAGCAGGGCAGGGACTGAGGCCGAGGATTCCCAGTAGAAGCTGGGAAAAGGGGCTGATCCCAGCGGGAATTCCTGCGGCTCTGGGAAATGTTCCCGTGAATCCCCGGAAAATGGGACTGGAGAGGGTCTCCCTTTCCCGGGATTTTTGGGAATGGCTCCAGAAAACTTCCTAAGAGAAGCTGAGGGAGCTGTTGGGGCTCATCCCAGAGAAAAGCGGGATTGAAGGGATCCAGGGTGGGATCTGCTCCCAGGGAACAGGGACATATGGCTGGGATCGGCTTTCCCGGGATCCCGCTGGGAGCGCCATTCCCGGGATATGGCTGGGATCGGCATTCCCGGGATCTGGTTGGGATCAGCATTCCCGGGATCTGGGTGGGATCAGCATTCCCATTCCCATCCGTGGACCCACCAACCACTCTCTCTCCGTCTCCCCTTCCCCGATCCCACTGTTCCCACCATGGGAGCTCCAGGATGATCCAGAAAGTCAGGATCTTACCTGGATCCCATTCCTGTTTGCATTCCCAGTCTCATTCCCATTCCCACCGTGGGAGCTCCAGGATGATCCAGAAAGTCAGGATCTTACCTGGATCCCATTCCTGTTTGCATTCCCAGTCTCATTCCCATTCCCACCGTGGGAGCTCCAGGATGATCCAGAAAGTCAGGATCTTACCTGGATCCCATTCCTGTTTGCATTCCCAGTCTCATTCCCATTCCCACCGTGGGAGCTCCAGGATGATCCAGAAAGTCAGGATCTTACCTGGATCCCATTCCTGTTTGCATTCCCAGTCTCATTCCCATTCCCACCGTGGGAGCTCCAGGATGATCCAGAAAGTCAGGATCTTACCTGGATCCCATTCCTGTTTGCATTCCCAGTCTCATTCCCATTCCCACCGTGGGAGCTCCAGGATGATCCAGAAGATCAGGATCTCACCCAGATCCCATTCCTGTTCTCATCCCCCTCCCATTCCCATCCCAATCCCATTCCTGATCCCATTCTTGATCCCATTCCCACTCCAGCCGGTGACGCCGGTGACGTGGCACGGCCAGGGCGATTCCTGGGCTCAGTGCTGATCCAGAGATTGAGACTTTGGGATCTCACCCAAATCCTATTCCCATTCCTATCTCAGAGACTTCCAGGATGATCCAGAAGATCTGGATCTTGGGATCTCACCCAGATCCCATTCCTTATCCCATTCCCAGCCAGTGACACAGCATGGCCAGGATTATTCCTGGTCCTTGGTGGTGATCCAGAGGATCAGGATTTTGGGATCTCACCCGGATCCCTTTCTCAATCCCTTTCTCATTCCCATTCCCAGCTGGTGATGCAGGTGACGTGGCACGGCCAGGGCGATTCCTGTGCCCCGGTGGTGATCCAGAGGGTCGGGATTTCGGGATTTCACCCGGATCCCAATCCCATTCCCAATCCCAATCCCATTCCGTTCCAGCCGGTGACGCAGGTGATGTGGCACGGCCAGGGCGATTCCTGTGCCCCGGTGGTGATCCAGAGGGTCGGGATTTCGGGATCTCACCTGGATCCCAATCCCATTCCCATTTCCATTCCCGTTCCAGCCGGTGATGCAGGTGACATGGCACAGGCAAGGCAATTCCTGTGCCCCGGTGCTGATCCAGAGGGTCGGGATTTCGGGATCTCACCCAGATCCCAATCCCAATCCCGTTCCAGCCGGTGACGCAGGTGACGTGGCACAGCCAGGGCGATTCCTGTGCCCCAGCAATGATCCAGAGAGTCAGGATTTCGGGATCTCACCCAGATCCCATTCCCAATCCCATTTCCATTCCGTTCCAGCCGGTGATGCAGGTGACGTGGCACGGCAAGGGCGATTACTGGGCCTCGGTGGTGCGGAACCCCGGCAGCCGGCAGGTGCTGATCCACCAGAGCAGCCGGCGCTGGAGCCAGGATCCCTTCCGGAAGAGCCCGGGGATGATCCAGTGCGTGCAGTTCCACCCGCTCCGGCCCTACTTCCTGGTGGCTTCCCAGCGCTCCGTGCGCATCTACAACCTGCTGCGCCAGGAGCTCACCAAGAAACTCCAGAGCAACTGCCAGTGGATCTCCAGCATGGCCGTGCACCCCGGAGGTGCGGGATCTGCCCGGGAACGCCGGGATCTGCCAGATCCGAGCTCCTGCAAAGGGATGGGATGTGCTGTACCCCAAAATGGGATGTGCTGTACCCCAAAATGGGATGTGCTGTGCCCCAAACAGGGATGTGCTGTACCCCAAAATGGGATGTCCTGAACCCCCAAACAGGGATGTGCTGTACCCCAAAACGGGATGTCCTGAACCCCCAAACAGGGATGTCCTGTACCCCCAAACAGGAGGTTATCCCGTGTCATTATCCCAGTTTTCCCCTGGTTGTTTTCCCAGGTTGTTATCCCACATTTTCCTTTGTTATCCTGGTTTTTCCCGGGCTTTTATCCCAGATTATCCCAGGTTATCCCTCGTTACCCACTGTCCTTATCCCACTTTATCCTGGGCTGTTCGCCTCTGTTTTCCTGGGTCATTATCCTGGTTTTTCCTGGCGATTATCCCGGTTTTTCCCGGTGATTATCCCAATTTTCCCAGGATGTTATCCCAGTTTTTTCCTGGGTGGCTATCCCGATTTACCCAGGATGTTATCCTGATTTTTCCCAGCAGTTATCCTGGTTTTTCCTGGTGCTGATTCCTGTTTTTCTGGGTGCTGATTCCCACTTTTCCTGGTGTTTTTCCCGTTTTTCCGGGCTCTTGATTCCCATTTTCCTGGGCTCTAATTCCTGTTCTTTCCCAGTGCTAATTCCCATTTTTCCCGCTGTTAATTCCCATTTTTCCTGGCTCTGATTCCCGTTTTTCTTGGTGTTAATTCCCATTTCCCGGGCTCTGATTCCCATTTTTCCTGGCTCTGATTCCCATTTTCCCGGGCTCTGATTCCCGTTTTTCCCGGTCTCTCTCCTGGTGTTTTTCCCGGTGTTTTTCCTGGCTGTGATTCTCATTTTTCCCAGTGTTTTTCCCGGTGTCTCTCCTCTTTTTTCCCAGGCTGTGATTCCCATTTTTCTGTGTTTTTCCCCATGTTTTTCCCGTTTTCCTGGGCTGTGATTCCCATTTTTCCCAGTGTTTTTCCCAGTGTTTTCCCGCCGTGACTCACATTTTTCCCGGTGTTTTTCCTGGAGCATTTCCTGGCTGTGATTCCTGTTTTTCCCGGCGGTGATTCCTGTTTTTCCCAGTGTTTTTCCCAGTGTTTTTCCCAGTGTCTTTCCTGGCTGTGACTCCCGGTGTTTTCCTGGACGTGATTCCCGTTTTTCCCGGTGTTTTCCCAGCTGTGATTCCCATTTTTTCCTGTGACTCTCCCGGTGTTTCTTTTCCTGGTGTCTCTCCCGGTGTTTTTCCTGGCTGTGATTCCTGTTTTTCCCAGCTGTGATTCCCGTTTTTCCCTGTGACTTTCCCTGTTCTGTCCCAGTGTTTTTCCCGGTGTCTGTCCCAGTGTCTCTTTTCCTGGTGTTTCCCCGGCTGTGATTCCCAGTGTTTTTCCCGGTGTCTCTTTTCCCGGTGTTGTCCTGCCATGATTCCCTTCTTTCCCAGCCGTGATTCCCATTTTCCCCAGTGTCTCTTTTCCCCAGTGTCTCTTTTCCCGGTGTCTCTTTTCCCGGTGTTTGTCCCGCTGTCTCTCCCAGTGTCTCTTTTCCCGGTATCTCTCCCGGTGTTTCCCCGGCTGTGATTCCCACTGTCTCTTTTCCCAGTGTTCTCCACGGTGATTCCCGGTGTTTTCGCGGTGTCCCTGTGGTGATCCCCACTGTCTCTTTTCCCACTGTCTCTTTTCCCAGTGTTTTTCCTGGTGTTTTTCCTGGTCTCTCCTTTCCTGGTGTTTCCCGGCTGTGATCCCCGCTGTCTCTCTTCCTGGTGTTCCCACGGTGATTCCCGGCTGTCTCTTTTCCCGCTGTCTCTTTTCCCGGTGTCTGTCCCGGTGTCTGTCCCGGTGTTTGTCCCGCTGTCTCTTTTCCCACTGTCTCCTTTCCCGCTGTCTCTTTTCCCGGTGTCTGCCCCGGTGTCTGTCCTGCTGTCTGTCCCGGTGTTTGTCCCTCTGTCTCTTTTCCCGCTGTCTCCTTTCCTGGTGTCTGTCCCGCTGTCTGTCCCGCTGTCTCCTTCGCGGTGTTCCCCGCGGTGGTGGCGGCTGTCTCTTTTCCCGCTGTCTGTCCCGCTGTCTGTCCTGCTGTCTCCCTTCGCGGTGTTGTCCCCGCGGTGATTGCCAGTGTCTCCCTCGCGGTGTTCCCCGCGGTGATGCCGGCTGTCTCTTTTCCCGCTGTCTCTTTTCCCGGTGTCTGTCCCGGTGTCTGTCCCGGTGTTTGTCCCGCTGTCTCTTTTCCCACTGTCTCCTTTCCCGCTGTCTCTTTTCCCGGTGTCTGTCCCGGTGTCTGTCCCGGTGTTTGTCCCGCTGTCTCTTTTCCCAGTGTCTGTCCCGGTGTCTGTCCCGGTGTTTGTCCCGCTGTCTCTTTTCCCACTGTCTCCTTTCCCGCTGTCTCTTTTCCCGGTGTCTGTCCCGGTGTCTGTCCCGGTGTCTGTCCCGCTGTTTGCAGTGTCTCTTTTCCCGGTATCTCTCCCGGTGTTTCCCCGGCTGTGATTCCCACTGTCTCTTTTCCCAGTGTTCTCCACGGTGATTCCCGGTGTTTTCGCGGTGTCCCTGTGGTGATCCCCACTGTCTCTTTTCCCACTGTCTCTTTTCCCAGTGTTTTTCCTGGTGTTTTTCCTGGTCTCTCCTTTCCTGGTGTTTCCCGGCTGTGATCCCCGCTGTCTCTCTTCCTGGTGTTCCCACGGTGATTCCCGGCTGTCTCTTTTCCCGCTGTCTCTTTTCCCGGTGTCTGTCCCGGTGTCTGTCCCGGTGTTTGTCCCGCTGTCTCTTTTCCCACTGTCTCCTTTCCCGCTGTCTCTTTTCCCGGTGTCTGCCCCGGTGTCTGTCCTGCTGTCTGTCCCGGTGTTTGTCCCTCTGTCTCTTTTCCCGCTGTCTCCTTTCCTGGTGTCTGTCCCGCTGTCTGTCCCGCTGTCTCCTTCGCGGTGTTCCCCGCGGTGGTGGCGGCTGTCTCTTTTCCCGCTGTCTGTCCCGCTGTCTGTCCTGCTGTCTCCCTTCGCGGTGTTGTCCCCGCGGTGATTGCCAGTGTCTCCCTCGCGGTGTTCCCCGCGGTGATGCCGGCTGTCTCTTTTCCCGCTGTCTCTTTTCCCGCTGTCTCTTTTCCCGCTGTCTCCTTTCCCGCTGTCTCTTTTCCCGCTGTCTGTCCCGGTGTCTGTCCCGCTGTCCCCCTCGCGGTGTTGTCCCCGCGGTGATTCCCGCTGTCCCCCTCGCGGTGTTCCCCGCGGTGACGGCGGCTGTGTGTCCCGCAGGCACCACGGCCGCGCCGTGCGCTCGGTGGCGTTCCACCGGCGCTACCCGCTCTTCGCCTCCGGCTCCGACGACGGCTCCGTCATCGTCTGCCACGGCATGGTCTACAAGTACGGAACTCCCACCGGGATTGATCCATGGGATTCGGGGGTTCAGTCGTGGGATTTATTGATGGGATTTATTTGTGGGATTTATGGGATTTATTCGTGGGATTTATGGGATTTATTCATGGGATTTATCTGTGGGATTTGTGGGTTCATTCGTGGGATTTATGGGATTTATTCGTGGGATTTATGGGATGGATTCGTGGGATTTATCTGTGGGATTTATGGGATTTATTCATGGGATTTATGGGATTTATTCGTGGGATTTATGGGATTTATTAATGGGATTTATGGGATTTATTGATGGGATTTATTGATGGGATTTATGGGATGGATTCGTGGGATTTATCTGTGGGATTTATGGGATTTATTTATAGGATTTATGGGATTTATTCATGGGATTTATTCATGGGATTTATGGGATGGATTTGTGGGATTTATGGGATTTATTGATGGGATTTATTGATGGGATTTATGGATTTATTAATGGGATTAATGGATTTGTTTGATGGGATTTATTAATGGGATTTATGGATTTATTTATGGGATTCATGGGATTTATTTATGGGATTTATTTATGGGATTCATGGATTTATTTATGGGATTCATGGGATTTATTTATGAGATTTATGGGATTTATTTGAGGGATGTATGGTATTTATTAATGGGATTTATGGGATGGATTCATGGGATTCATGGGATTTATTGATAGGATTTATCTGTGGGATTCATGGGATTTATTTATGGGATTTATGGGATTTATGTATGGGATTTAATTATGGGATTTATGGATTTATTTGTGGGGTTTATTTCTTGGATTGATGGGATTTATGAATTTATTTGCGGGATTCCCAGGATTTATGGGATTTATGGGATCAGATCCCTCCTTTTGGGGTCCTTGGGGTGGCTGCAGCATTTTTGGGGCAGCATTTTGTTGGGAATCCTGGAGATACCTGGGATTGGATCCCAAAGACATCCAGGACTAGACTCCCGCTCCCAGAATTCCCATTCCCATTGACAGAATTCCCATTCCCAATGTGAGAATTCCCATTCCCATTGTCAGAATTCCCATTCCCAGTGTCAGAATTCCCATTCCCAGTGTCAGAATTCCCATTCCCAATGTCAGAATTCCCATCCCCACTCCCAGAATTCCCATTCCCAATGTCAGAATTCCCATTCCCAATGTCAGAATTCCCATCCCCACTCCCAGAATTCCCATTCCCAATGTCAGAATTCCCATTCCCAATGTCAGAATTCCCATTCCCCTTCCCAGATATTCCCACTCCCCCCAGAATTCCCATTCCCAGTGTCAGAATTCCCATTCCCCCTCCCGGAGTTTCTGTTCCCGGTGTCAGAATTCCCATTCCCACTCCCAGATATTCCCACTTCCCCTCCAAGAATTCCCATTCCTGCTCCCAGAATTCCCATTTCCGGTGTCAGAATTCCCATTCCCAGTGTGACAATTCCCATTCCCCCTCCCAGAATTCCCCTTCCCCCTGCCAGGATCCTCGTTCCCGGTGTTCCCGTTCCTGTTCCCGATGTTCCTGTTCCGGTGTCCCCATTCCCATTCCCGGTGTTCCCATTCCCGGTGTTCCCGTTCCCGTTCCTGGTGTCAGAATTCCCATTTCCTGTCTGGCCATTCCTGGCGTGGCCATTCCCACTGTCACAATTCCCGTTTTTCCCATTTTTCTCCCCGTTTTTCCCCCGTGTTTGGCAGTGACCTGCTGCAGAACGCATTTTCCCGGTGTCACAATTCCCGTTTTTCCCATTTTTCCCCGTTTTTCCCCCCGCTGTTTGGCAGTGACCTGCTGCAGAACCTGTTTTCCCGCTGTTCCCATAACCATTCCCACTGTCACAATTCCTGTTTTTCCCATTTTTCCCCCATTTGGCAGTGACCTGCTGCAGAACGCGTTTTCCCAGTGTGACAATTCCCGTTTTTCCCGTTTTTCTCCCCGTTTTTCCCCCCCGTGTTTGGCAGTGACCTGCTGCAGAACCTGTTTTCCCGCTGTTCCCATTCCCATTCCCAGGGTTCCCATTCCTGGTGTTCCCGTTCCCGTTCCCGATGTTCCTGTTCCGGTGTCCCCATTCCCATTCCCAGTGTTCCCATTCCTGGTGTTCCCGTTCCCGTTCCTGGTGTCAGAATTCCCATTTCCTGTCTGGCCATTCCTGGCGTGGCCATTCCCACTGTCACAATTCCCGTTTTTCCCATTTTTCTCCCCGTTTTTCCCCCCGCTGTTTGGCAGTGACCTGCTGCAGAACCTGTTTTCCCGCTGTTCCCATAACCATTCCCACTGTCACAATTCCCATTTTTCCCATTTTTCCCCCATTTGGCAGTGACCTGCTGCAGAACGCATTTTCCCAATGTCACAATTCCCGTTTTTCCCGTTTTTCTCCCTGTTTTTCCCGTTTGGCAGTGACCTGCTGCAGAACGCGTTTTCCCGGTGTGACAATTCCCATTTTTCCCATTTTTCCCATTTTTCCCCCGTTTTCCCCCCGTGTTTGGCAGTGACCTGCTGCAGAACCTGTTTTCCCGCTGTTCCCATTCCCATTCCCACTGTCACAATTCCCATTTTTCCCATTTTTCCCCCATTTGGCAGTGACCTGCTGCAGAACGCGTTTTCCCGGTGTGACGATTCCCGTTTTTCCCATTTTTCCCCCATTTGGCCGTGACCTGCTGCAGAACGCGTTTTCCCGGTGTGACGATTCCCGTTTTTCCCATTTTTCCCCCATTTGGCCGTGACCTGCTGCAGAACGCGTTTTCCCGGTGTGACGATTCCCGTTTTTCCCATTTTTCCCCCATTTGGCCGTGACCTGCTGCAGAACGCGTTTTCCCGGTGTGACGATTCCCGTTTTTCCCATTTTTCCCCCATTTGGCCGTGACCTGCTGCAGAACGCGTTTTCCCGGTGTGACGATTCCCGTTTTTCCCATTTTTCCCCCATTTGGCCGTGACCTGCTGCAGAACGCGTTTTCCCGGTGTGACGATTCCCGTTTTTCCCATTTTTCCCGTTTTTCCCCCGTTTTTCCCCTGTGTTTGGCAGTGACCTGCTGCAGAACGCGCTGCTGGTGCCGCTCAAGGTGCTCAAGGGCCACGCGCCCGCCCTGGACCTCGGCGTGCTCGACGTCGCCTTCCACCCCCAGCAGCCCTGGCTCTTCTCCTCCGGCGCCGACGGCACCGTGCGCCTCTTCACCTGACCCGGGATCCACTGGGATCCACTGGGATCCATCGGGATCCATCCCGGGATCCATGCCAGGATCCACGCTGATATCCACACAGGAATCCACCCCCAGCAGCCCTGGCTCTTCTCCTCCGGCGCCGACGGCACCGTGCGCCTCTTCACCTGACCCGGATCCACCTGGGATCCACACCGGGATCCATCCTGGGATCCACACCCAGATCCGCAGGGATCCACCCCCAGCAGCCCTGGCTCTTCTCCTCCGGCGCCGACGGCACCGTGCGCCTCTTCACCTGACCCGGGATCCACCTGGGATCCATCCCGGGATCCACACCCGGGATCCACACCGGGATCTGCAGGGATCCACACCCAGAACCTGACCCGGGATCCACCCTGGGATCCACCCTGGGATCCCTGGCTCTTCTCCGAGGGCACTGTGTGACTCTACACCTGAAATTCCCAGCGGGATCCAACCGGATCCGCTGCCTTCGGAATTCCCAGCGCTCAATAAAGGCTTTTTTTGGATACGATCCTGATCTCCGTGTGCTGAATTCCCAGCGTTCCCATTCCCACGTCTCTGTGCCCCACATTCCCTGCACTGGACCTTCCCACAGGGATCCAACGGGATCCACAGGGATCCGCTGCCTTCGGAATTCCCAGCGCTCAATAAAGGCTTTTTTTGGATACGATCCCGGGATCTTTGTGTCCAGAATTCCCAACATTCCCATTCCCACATCCCCCAGTGTCCCCAGTCCCCACTCCCACACCTGACGTTCCCATGGGAATCTGCCAGGATACAACCGGATCTGCTGGGATCTGCCAGGATTGGAATTCCCATTCCCAGGGCTCAGTAAAGGATTTTTTTGGGTACGATCCCGGGATCTTCGAGTCCTGAATTCCCCAGTATTCCCACCCCACATCCCTCAGTGTCCCCAATCCCATTCCCACATTCCCACACCTGACATTTCCCCATGGGAATCCACTGGGCTCCGCTGCCACCCGCTGCCATTGGAATTCCCACATCCCAGGACTCAAAAAAGGCTTTTTTTGGATACAATTCCAGGCTCTTTGTACCCAGAATTCCCCAATGTTCCCACGTCCCAGTCCCATCCCCGCATTCCCACATCTCCTCCATGTCCCCACCCCCATTCCTGCGTTCCCGAATATCCCCATCCCAATCCCATCCCCGCATTCCCTACACACAGAATTCCCAGCACCCACTGGGATCATGAGAGGCTTTTTGTGCATGGAACGGGATCTGGGATAGGATCTGGGATAGGGCCTGGAATGGGATCTGGAACAGAATCCCAATGGAAAAGCTGGAAGTGATCAGAACAGAGGATGAGATTCCCTGGATCTGATTTATCTCAGGAAGAGTCCAGGGAATGGAAAAGGATCTGGAATGGGATCTGGGGTAGGACCTGGAATGGGATCTGGAATGGGATCTGGAATGGGATCTGGGGTAGGATCTGGAATGGGATCTGGACCAGGATCTGGAATGGGATCTGGGGTTGGACCTGGGATGGGATCTGGGGTAGGACCTGGAATGGGATCTGGACCAGGATCCCAAAGGGAAATCCGAAGGTGGGACAGAAACGGGGCAGGACCAGCCCGGAAATCCCAAGTTTTTCCCTCTGGATGAACCCCTGGATCCTCCCCACGGAGACACAGCTGGGATCCCCCTTCCCACCCCCCAGATCCTGAGGAATCCCAGAATTCCAGAGCGGGATCAGGAGCCAAAGCTTTATTTAAAAAGAGGTCTCTGTACAGGGGGAATTCCGGGGGGGAATTTAGGGAATGGATCCCGTCACCCACCGGGAAGCAGCAGTGGGGGGGTGGGAACGGATCCCGGATCACCGGGGGGGGATGGGGCTCCCTCCGGATCCCATCCCGAATTCCGGCCGCTTTCCCACTTTTTTTGTCCCCGTGTCTGGGAAGGCGCCGGCGTTCCCGAGGATGGAGGTGATGGAAGACTTTTCCCATGGATTGGGATCCCCCGGGGTATTGCTGAGCAGAGCTGGGAATTCCCGGGAATTTTGGGATTCAGAGGAGGCAGATGAGGCGTCCCAGAGCTGGGAATTCCCAGGAATTTTGGGAATTTTGGGATTCAGAGGTGGACGAGGCATCCCAGGGTCTTGGAGCTGGGAAATGCCAGGAATTTTGGGAATTTTGGGATTCACAGCTGGATGAGGCGTCCCGGGGTCTCGGAGCTGGGAACTCCCAGGAATTTTGGGAATTTTTGGGATTCAGAGGAGGCGGACGAGGTGTTCCAGGGTCCCGGAGCTGGGAATTCCTGGGAATTTCGGGAATTTTGGGATTCAGAGGAGGCGGATGAGGCATCCTGGGGTCTTTGCGCCAGGAATTTACAGGAATTTCAGGAATTCCTGGATTCAGAGGCAGATGAGGGGTCCCAGGGTCTCGGAGCTGGGAATTCCCAGGAATTTCGGGAATTGTGGGATTCAGAGGAGGCGGACGAGGCGTCCCAGGGTCCTGGAGCTGGGAATTCCCGGGAATTTTGGGAATTCTGGGATTCAGAGGAGGCGGACGAGGCGTCCCAGGGTCTCGGCCACCTTGACCCGCACGGCCGGAACGGGATCCTTCAGCAGCGGCTTCAGGGCTGGAACGGCACAGCAGGGATGGGGTCAGGAGCGGGATCGGGATCGGGATCGGGATCGGGATCGGAGTCAGGATCAGGATCGAGATCGGGATCAGGACTGGAGTCAGGATCGGAGCCAGGATTGGGACTGGAATCAGAGTCAGAATCAGGATCGGGATCAGGGTCAAGGTTAGAATGAGGATCAGGATTGGGATTGGGATTGGGATTGGGATTGGGATCAGGATTGGGATCGGGATTGGGATCAGGATCGGGATTGGGATCAGGATTGGGATCAGGATTGGGATCAGGATTGGGATCAGGATCGGGATTGGGATCAGGATCAGGATTGGGATCAGAATCAGGACTGGAGTCAGGATCAGAATCAGGATTAGGGTCAAGGTCAGAATGAGGATCGGGATTGGGATTGGGATGGGGATCAGGATCAGGATCGGAGCCAGGACAGGGATTGGAATCGGGATCGGAGTCAGAATCAGGATCAGGGTCAAGGTCAGGATCAGGGTTGGAATCAGGATCACGATCGGGATTGGGATTTGGATCAGGATCAGGATTGGAGTCAGGATCAGGACTGGGATCAGGATTAGGACCAGGATGAGGATCAGGATCAGGGTCAAGGTCAGAATGAGGATCGGGATCGGGATCAGGGTCAGGATTGGGATCAGGATCAGGATTGGGACCGGGATCGGGATCAGGATCGGGACTGGGATCAGGGTCAGGATCGGGATCAGGGTCAGGATTGGGATTAGGATTGGGATTGGAATCGAGATCAGGATCAGGATTGGGATCAGGGTCAGGATTGGGATTAGGATTGGGATTGGAATCAAGATCAGGATCAGGATTGGGACCAGGATCAGGATCAGGATCGGGACTGGGATCAGGGTCAGGATCGGGATGGCCCAGCCTGGGATATGGCCATGGAAACTCCAGGAATTCCCACGGCATTCCCATGATTCCCAAGGCGTTCCCACTGGATTCCTGCTTTATTCCCATCCCATTCCCACTGGATTCCCGCTGGATTCCCACTGGAATTTCCCTGAATTCCCCCAAATCAATTCCCGGCTCCCAGGAGCCACTCCAGGATTTGGGAACGGGGAGATTTTTGGGAAAGGTTTGCCCAGGAAAATCCCACGGGATCCACTCCCAGCCCAGCCCCAAATTCCCGGCACTCCCAGGAGATTCCAATCCCCCATCCCAGAATTCCCAGTCCCAACAGATTTGCCGGATCTGGGGAATTTTTGTGGGTTTTTTTCCCAAAAAAATGAGGATTTCATTCCCATCATTATCCAGGATTTGAGGACTGACAGGGAAAGGCCCCAGTGGGAGAAAAGTGGGAGAAAAAGGGAGGAAAATTTGGGATTTTCCCAGCTTCTTTCTCCATGTTTGTCCCAAGGTTTTGGGGTTTTTTTGGTAAGAACAGCAAAAATTGGAATGAAATGAAATTTAAATGAACTCTCGGGATGATCCCAAAAAATTTAAAGGCTTGGGATGATCCCCAAAAGGGATCAGGGTCAGGATTGGGATTAGGATTGGGATTGGAATCAAGATCAGGATCAGGATTGGGACCAGGATCAGGATCGGGATCAGGGTCAGGATTGGGACGGCCCAGGCTGGGATATGGCCATGGAAACTCCAGGAATTCCCACGGCATTCCCATGATTCCCAAGGCGTTCCCACTGGATTCCTGCTTTATTCCCATCCCATTCCCACTGGATTCCCGCTGGATTCCCACTGGAATTCCCCTGAATTCCCCCAAATCAATTCCCGGCTCCCAGGAGCCACTCCAGGATTTGGGAACGGGGAGATTTTTGGGGAAGGTTTGCCCAGGAAAATCCCACGGGATCCACTCCCAGCCCAGCCCCAAATTCCCGGCACTCCCAGGAGATTCCAATCCCCCATCCCAGAATTCCCAGTCCCAACAGATTTGCCGGATCTGGGGAATTTCTGTGGGGTTTTTTCCCAAAAAAATGAGGATTTCATTCCCATCATTATCCAGGATTTGTGGACTGACAGGGAAAGGCCCCAGTGGGAGAAAAGTGGGAGAAAAAGGGAGGAAAATTTGGGATTTTCCCAGCTTCTTTCTCCATGTTTGTCCCAAGGTTTTGGGGTTTTTTTGGTAAGAACAGCAAAAATTGGAATGAAATGAAATTTAAATGAACTCTCGGGATGATCCCAAAAAATTAAAAAGAAAGGCTTGGGATGATCCCCAAAAAAATTGAAATTATGGAATATTCATGATGATCCCAAATAAATCAAAAGTAAAGGATCAGAATGGTCCCAAAACCCCTAAAATTAAAAGTACAGGATGATCCCAAAAAATTAAAATTAAATGTTAGAGATCTCCAAAAACCCCCTAAAATTTCAAGGAAAGGCTTGGGATGGTGCCCAAAAAAATTTAAAAGTTTGGGATGATCCCAAAAAATTAAAATTAAATGTTTGTGATGATCCCAAAAAACCCTAAAATGAAAAGGAAAGGCTCTGGGTGATCCCAAAAAAATTAAAGGAGAAGCCTGGGATGATCCCATAAACTCCAAAATTAAAGGTAGAGGATGATCCCAAAAAAATCACAACTAAATGATTTGGATGATCCCAAGAAAATCCCTAAAATTTAAATGAAAGGTTTGGGATGGTCCCAAAAAATATTAAAAGTTTGGGATGATCCCAGAAAATTACAATTAAATGTTTGTGATGGTCCCAAAAAACCCGAAAATGAAAAGGAAAGGCTCTGGGTATCCCAAAAAAATTTAAAGGAGAAGCCTGGAATGATCCCAAAAAACCTAAAATTAGAGGATGATCCCAAAAAATCACAACTAAATGATTTGGATGATCCCAAGAAAACCCCTAAAATTTAAATGAAAGGCTTGGGATGGTCCCAAAAAAATTAAAGGAGAAGCCTGGGATGATCCCAAAAACTCTAAAATTAAAGGCAGAAGATGATCCCCAAAAAAATAAAATTAAATGTTTGTCATGACCCCAAAAAACCCTAAAATGAAAAGGAAAGGCTCTGGGTGATCCCAAAAAAATTTGAAGGAGAAGCCTGGGATGATCCCAAAAACTCTAAAATTAAAGGCAGAAGATGATCCCCAAAAAAATAAAATTAAATGTTTGTCATGACCCCAAAAAACCCTAAAATGAAAAGGAAAGGCTCTGGGTGATCCCAAAAAAATTTGAAGGAGAAGCCTGGGATGATCCCAAAAACTCTAAAATTAAAGGCAGAAGATGATCCCCAAAAAAATAAAATTAAATGTTTGTCATGACCCCAAAAAACCCTAAAATGAAAAGGAAAGGCTCTGGGTGATCCCAAAAAAATTAAAGGAGAAGCCTGGGATGATCCCATAAACTCCAAAATTAAAGGTAGAGGATGATCCCAAAAAAATCACAACTAAATGATTTGGATGATCCCAAGAAAACCCCTAAAATTTAAATGAAAGGCTTGGGATGGTCCCAAAAAATATTAAAAGTTTGGGATGATCCCAAAAAACTAAAATTAAATGTTTGTGATGACTCCAAAAAACCCTAAAATTTAAATGAAAGCCTCAGGATGGTCCCAAAAAATATTAAAAGCTTGGGATGATCCCAGAAAATTACAATTAAATGTTTGTGATGGTCCCAAAAAACCCGAAAATGAAAAGGAAAGGCTCTGGGTATCCCAAAAAAATTTAAAGGAGAAGCCTGGAATGATCCCAAAAAACCTAAAATTAGAGGATGATCCCAAAAAATCACAACTAAATGATTTGGATGATCCCAAGAAAACCCCTAAAATTTAAATGAAAGGCTTGGGATGGTCCCAAAAAAATTAAAGGAGAAGCCTGGGATGATCCCAAAAACTCTAAAATTAAAGGCAGAAGATGATCCCCAAAAAAATAAAATTAAATGTTTGTCATGACCCCAAAAAACCCTAAAATGAAAAGGAAAGGCTCTGGGTGATCCCAAAAAAATTTGAAGGAGAAGCCTGGGATGATCCCAAAACTCCTAAAATTAAAATGAAAAATTCAGGATGATCCCAAAAAATCACAACTGAATGTTTTGGATGATCCCAAAAACTCCTAAAATTAAAATGAAAAATTCAGGATGATCCCAGAAAATGCAAAGTTTGGGACGATCCCACAAAATGACAATTGGAAGTAAATCCTCAGCCCGCTTTGATCCGGGAATTCGGGGCTGGATTGGGAAGGAATCCCTCGGGATTTTCCCAGCCAAAAATTCCTCCCCAGCCCCCAAATCCTGGAGCAGCCCCGGGAGCCGGGATCCCATCCAAGATTTTCTTTTTTCCCATTTTTTCCCTTTTTTTCCCACATTCTTTGGGATTTTCCCTCATTCCGGCCGGGATCGGAGCCCCCCCAGGACCCCCAAAAATTCCCCGAATTCCGGGCGAGTTCCTCCCCCCTCTCCTCCTGGAAGGGCCGAAGGAAAAGCGACTTTTTCTCCTTTTTTAGAGTTTTTTGCGGCTGCCTTGGAGAGCTCGGGAATTTTCCGGGCTCAGATCCACGGGGTGAGGTCAGCGGGGAGAGGGAAAAAATCCCAGAACTCCAGGAAAGTGAGCTCAGCCCGGGGCCGGCCAGGAGGGCCCTGCCCGGGAGGCTCCGGCCCCAAGAACACCCCGAATCACAACAGCCCCAAAAACGGGGAATTTTGGCCTGAAAATGGGTTTTTTTTCGGCCCCAAGAACACCCCGAATCACAACAGCCCCAAAAACGGGGAAATCTGGCCTGAAATGGGGTTTTTTCACAAAAAATGGGGGTTTTTTCACAAAAAAATGGGGTTTTTTCACAAAAAAAAATGGGTTTTTTTCACAAAAAATGGGGGTTTTTAACCTAAAAATGAGGAATTTTTGACTGAAAAATGGGGAGTTTTTTTCCTTAAAAATGAGGAATTTTTGAGTGAAAAATAGATTTTTTTTCCCTAAAAATGGAAATTTTTTTTCCCTAAAAATGGGGTATTTTTCCCCCAAAAAATGAGGAATTTTGGCCTGAAAATGGGGTTTTTTTCCCAAAAAAATGGGGTTTTTCCCTAAAAATGAGGAATTTTGGGGGGAAAATAGGGATTTTTTCCCCTAAAAATGAGGAATTTTCATATGAAAAATGGGATTTTTTCCCCCCTAAAAATGGAATTTTTCTCCCTAAAAATGGGATTTTTTTCCCTAAAAATGGAAATTATGTCCCTAAAAATGAGGAATTTTTGAGTGAAAAAATAGGATTTTTTTTTTCCCTAAAAATGAGGAATTTTGGCCTGAAAATGGGGTTTTTTCCCAAAAAAATGGGTTTTTTTCCCTAAAAATGAGGAATTTTGGGGGGAAAATAGGGATTTTTTCCCCTAAAAATGAGGAATTTTCATATGAAAAATGGGATTTTTTCCCCCCTAAAAATGGAATTAAAATGAGGAATTTTTGAGTGAAAAAATAGGATTTTTTTCCCTAAAAATGGGATTTTTTTTTCCCTAAAAATGGGAATTTTTTTTCCCTAAAAATGAGGAATTTTCATATGAAAAATGGGATTTTTTTCCCCCTAAAAATGGAACTTTTCTCCCTAAAAATGGAATTCTTCACCCTAAAAATGGAATTTTTTTTCCTCAATAAATGAGGAATTTTTGTGAGAAAAATGAGATTTTTTTTCCCCTAAAAATGAGGATCTTTTTCCCCTAAAAATTGGAAATTTTTTCCCTAAAAATGAGGAATTTTTGCGTGAAAATGGGAATTTTTGTGAGAAAAATGAGATTTTTTTTCCCCTAAAAATGAGGATCTTTTTCCCCTAAAAATTGGAAATTTTTTCCCTAAAACTGAGGAATTTTTGTGTGAAAATGGGATTTTTTTCCCTAAAAATGAGGAATTTTTCTGTGAAAAATAGGCTTTTTTTTTCCTTAAAAATGGAAATTTTTTTCTCTAAAAATGAGGAATTTTTGTGCGAAAAAATAGGGATTTTTTTTTCCTAAAAATGAGGAATTTTTGCCTGATAAATGGGATTTTTTTTCCCTAAAAATGGGAATTTTTTCCCTAAAAAGGAGGGACTTTGAGGAACTTTGCACTAAAAACGTGGGGTTTTCCCCAAAATTGAAGTTTAAATCCTACAGAATGTAGATTTTTTGTTCCTACAAGCGGAGAATTTGGGATTTGGGCTCACCGGAGATGAGCTGGTCCAGGTCCACCTGCTGGCCCTGCTCCTCGTCCATGTGCAGCACCAGGAACCCTGCGAGAATTTGGGATCAGGGATTGGGATGGGAATATTCCCTAAAAACCCCAAAATTAGCCCCAAAAAACCCCCCAAATTATCCCCAAAAAACACCAAAATGATCCCTAAAAAACCCCCAAAACTATCCCCAAACATTCCCATATTATCCCCCAAAACCCCCAAATTATCCCCCAAGAACCCAAAAATTATCCCCCAAAAATTATCCCTAACCCCCCCAAAATTATCCCTAAAAAACTCCAAAATTATCCCTAAAAATGCCAAAATTATCCCCAAAATTATCCCTAAAAACCCCAAAATTATCCCCAAAAAACCCCAAAATTATTCCCTAAAATTATCCCTAAAAAACCTCCCAAATTATCCCCAAAAAACCCTAAAATTATCCCTAAAAAACCCCAGAATTATTATCCCCCAAAACCCCCAAATTATCCCCCAAGAACCCAAAAATTATCCCCCAAAAATTATCCCTAACCCCCCCAAAATTATCCCTAAAAAACTCCAAAATTGTCCCTAAAAAACCCCAAAATTATCCCCAAAACTATCCCTAAAAAAACCCTCAAAATTATCCCTAAAAACGCCAAAATTATCCCCAAAATTATCCCCAAAAAACCCCAAACTTATCCCTAAAAAACCCCAAAATTATCCCCCAAAACTATCCCTAAAAACCCCAAAATTATGCCCAAAAACCCCCAAAAATATCCCTAAAAACCGCAAAATTATCCCCAAAACCGTACCTAAAAAAAACCCCAAAATTATCCCTAAAAAACCCTAAATTTATCCCCTAAAAAACCCTAAAGTTATCCCCTAAAACCCCACAATTATCACAAAAAAAATCCCTAAAAACCCAAAAATTATCCTCTAAAAAACCCAAAATTATCCCTAAAAACCCCAAAATTATCCCTAAAAACCCTAAAATTATCCCCAAAAAACCCAAAATTACCCCAAATACCCCAAAATTATCCCCAAAAAACCCTAAAGTTATCCCCTAAAACCCCACAATTATCACAAAAAAAATCCCTAAAACCCCAAAAATTATGCCCAAAAACCCCAAAAATTATCCCCTAAAAACCCCCGAAATTATCCCTAAAAAAATCCAAAATCATGCCTAAAAAACCAGAAAATTATCCCTAAAAACCCCAAAATTATCCCCAAAAACCCCAAAATTATCCCCAAAAAACCCCAGAATTATCCCAAAAAACCCCATAAATTATCCTTAAAACCCCCAAAATTATCCTTAAAAACCCCCAAATTATCCCTAAAAACCTGAAAATTGTCCATAAAAAAACCCCAAAATTATCCCCTAAAAAACCCCCAAAATTATCCCTAAAAACACCCCAAAATTATTCTTAAAACCCCTAAAATTATCCCTAAAAACCCCAAAATTATCGCTAAAAACCCCAAAATTATCCCCAAAATTATCCCTAAAAAATCCCAAAATTATCCCCTAAAAACCCCTAAAATTATCCCTAAAAACCCCAAAATTATCGCTAAAAAAAACCCCAAAATTATCCCCTAAAAACCCCAAAATTATCCCCAAAAAAATCTCTAAAAACCCCAAAATTATCCCTAAAACCCTCAAAATTGTCCCTAAAAAACCCCAAAGTTATCCCAAACAACCCCCAAATTATCCCTAAAAATCCCAAAATTTTCCCTAAAAACCCCGAAATTATTCCCAAAAAACCCCACCATTATATCCCAAAATGACCAAAACCATCCCAATCCCCCCGAGCGATGTCACCCCCTGGTGACAAAGGCCACCGCTGGGACCCCAGGAGGTGACAGGAGCAGAGGCCAGCAGGGGACAAGTCTGGGGTCACCAGAGACCCCAAAATTCCCCCAAAACCACCCCAAAGTGTCCTAAAACCACCCAAAAGCAGCCCAAAAAACCCTTGGGGACCTCCAGGAGCGATGTCACCTCCTGGTGACAAAGGCCACCACTGTGGTGACACCAAGAGGTGACAGGACCTGAGGGGACAAGATTGGGGTCACCAGAGACCCCAAAACCTTCACAATTACCCCAAAACCACCCAAAACCAGGCAGGACCAGCCCAAAGCCCCAGGGGGACCTGCGAGACTGATGTCACCCCCTGGTGACAAAGGCCACCATTGTCACCCCAAGAGGTGACAGGGCCTGAGTCCACCAGGGGATGAGATTGGGATCACCAAGGACCCCAAAACCTTCAGAATTACCCCAAAACCACCCCAAACCAGGCAGGACCACCCCAAATCCCCGGGGGGACCTGCAGGACTGATGTCACCCCTTGGTGACAAAGGCCACCATTGTCACCCCAAGAGGTGACAGGGCCTGAGTCCACCAGGGGATGAGATTGGGATCACCAAGGACCCCAAAACCTTCACAATTACCCCAAAACCACCCCAAACCAGGCAGGACCAGGAGGTGACAGGAGCAGAGGCCAGCAGGGGACAAGTCTGGGGTCACCAGAGACCCCAAAATTCCCCCAAAACCACCCCAAAGTGTCCTAAAACCACCCAAAAGCAGCCCAAAAAACCCTTGGGGACCTCCATGATTGATGTCACCCCCTGGTGACAAAGGCCACCACTGTGGTGACACCAAGAGGTGACAGGACCTGAGGGGACAAGATTGGGGTCACCAGAGACCCCAAAACCTTCAGAATTACCCCAAAACCACCCCAAACCAGGCAGGACCAGCCCAAAGCCCCTTGGGGACCTCCATGATTGATGTCACCCTTGGGGACAAAAGCCACCACTGAGGGGACACCAATGGGGGCAGGGACTTGAGTCCACCTGGGGACAAGACTGGGGTCACCAGAGACCCCAAAACCTTCACAATTACCCCAAAACCACCCAAAACCAGGCAGGACCACCCCAAAGCCCTGGGGGACCTGTGGGACCGATGTCACCCCCTGGTGACAAAGGCCACCACTGTGGTGACCCCAATGGGGGCAGGGACCTGAGTCTACCTGGGGACAAGACTGGGCTCACCAGAGGCCCCAAAACCTTCAGAATTACCCCAAAAATCACCCAAAACCAGTCCAAAGCCCCTTGGGGACCTGCGGGACTGATGTCACCCCCTGGTGACAAAAGCCACCATTGTCACCCCAAGAGGTGACAGGACATGAGTCCATCAGGGGACAAGATTGGGGTCACCAGAGACCCCAGAACCTTCACAATTACCCCAAAAATCACCCCAAACCAGGCAGGACCACCCCAAAGCCCCTTGGGGACCTGCGGCACCGATGTCACCGCCTGGTGACAGAGGCCACCATTGTCACCCCAAGAGCTGACAGGACCTGAGTCCACCTGGGGACAAGATTGGGGTCACCAAGGACCCCAAAACCTTCAGAATTACCCCAAAAATCATCCAAAATCACCCAAATCAACAAAACCCCATCCAAAAACTCCTCGGGGACCTCCAGGGCTGATGTCACCCCTTGGTGACAAAAGCCACCACTGTGGTGACCCCAAGAGGTGACCCTGGTGACAAAAGCCACCATTGTCACCCCAAGAGGTGACAGGACATGAGTCCATCAGGGGACAAGATTGGGGTCACCAGAGACCCCAGAACCTTCACAATTACCCCAAAAATCACCCCAAACCAGGCAGGACCACCCCAAAGCCCCTTGGGGACCTGCGGCACCGATGTCACCCCCTGGTGACAGAGGCCACCATTGTCACCCCAAGAGGTGACAGGACATGAGTCCATCAGGGGACAAGATTGGGGTCACCAGAGACCCCAGAACCTTCACAATTACCCCAAAAATCACCCCAAACCAGGCAGGAGCACCCCAAAGACCCTTGGGGACCTGGGGCACCGATGTCACCCCCTGGTGACAGAGGCCACCATTGTCACCCCAAGAGGTGACAGGACATGAGTCCATCAGGGGACAAGATTGGGGTCACCAGAGACCCCAGAACCTTCACAATTACCCCAAAAATCACCCCAAACCAGGCAGGACCACCCCAAAGCCCCAAGGGGGACCTGCGGGGCAGATGTCACCCCCTGGTGACAAAGGCCACCGCTGGGGTGACACCAAGAGGTGACAGGACATGAGTCCATCAGGGGACAAGATTGGGATCAGCAGAGACCCCAAAACCTTCAGAATTACCCCCAAAACCACCCCAAACCAGGCAGGACCACCCCAAATCCCCGGGGGGACCTGCAGGACTGATGTCACCCCTTGGTGACAAAGGCCACCATTGTCACCCCAAGAGGTGACAGGGCCTGAGTCCACCAGGGGATGAGATTGGGATCACCAAGGACCCCAAAACCTTCACAATTGCCCCCAAAACCACCCCAAAGCCAGGCAGGACCACCCCAAATCCCCAAGGGGACATGTGGCACCGATGTCACCCCCTGGTGACAAAGGCCACCGCGGTCCCTGTCCCTCACCGATGAACATGGCCGCCGCCGCCCGCAGCTCCCGCCAGGGGCTCTTGAAGTAGAAGAGGTTGGTGGAGATGAGGCGGCTCAGCAGCGCCGGGTGGCTGCGCATCTGCGGGGACAGCGGGGACATTGAGGGGACATTGAGGGACACCGGGGACAGCGGGGAGATTGGGGATGTTGGGGACATTGGGGACAGCAGGGACATCAGGGATGTTGGGGACAGCAGGGACACTGGGGACGTAGTGGGGATTGGGGACACTGGGGACAGCAGGGATGTGAGGGGACATTGGGGACATCAGGGATGTTGGGGACATTGGGGACAACGGGGATGTTTGGGACATTGAGGGACAGAGGGGACATTGGGGACAGCGGGGCTATTGGGGATATTGGGGACAGCGGGGACATTGGGGACAGCAGGGACACTGGGGACATGGGGGGGTTGGGGACATTGGGGACAGCGGGGACATTGGGACATTGGGACATCTGGGACGTTGATGACATTGGGGGCAGCAGGGACACTGGGGACATTGGGGGATTGGGGACATTGGGGGCAGCAGGGACACTGGGGACATTGAGGGGAATTGGGGATATTGGGGATATTGGGGGATTTTTTTGAATATTGGGAACGTTGGGGATATTGAGGACATTGCGATATTGGGGGTTGGGAACGCTGGGGACACTCCCACATCCCCTCAATGTCCCCACATCCCCATGTCCCAATCCCAATGTCCCAAAATCCCAGTGCCCCAATATCCCAATACCCCAATGTCCCAGTATGCTCATGTCCCGATATCACAATATCCCAATGTCCCAACATCCCAATGTCCCAATGTCCCAATATCCCAATGTCCCATTGTCCCAATACCCTATGTCCCAATACCCCAATGTCCCAATGTCCCAATATCCCAATGCCCCAATGTCCCCTTGATGGCCCTGCGATGTCCCCGTGATGTCCCCGTGATGTCCCCACATCCCCATGTCCCAATCCCCATGTCCCAATCTCCCAATCCCAAACCCAATGTCCCAATATCCCAGTGCCCCAATATCCCAATATCCCAATGTCCCAGTATGCTCATGTCCCGATATCACAATATCCCAATGTCCCAATGTCCCAATGTCCCAACGTCCCAATATCTCAATGTCTCAATATCCCAATATCCCAATGTCCCAATGTCCCAATGTCCCAATGTCCCATTGTCCCAATGTCCCAATGTCCCAATGCCCAATATCCCACTGTCCCAATGTCCCAATGTCCCAATGTCCCAATGTCCCATTGTCCCAATATCCCAATGTCCCAATGCCCAATATCCCACTGTCCCAATGTCCCAAATCCCAATATCCCAATGTCCCAATATCCCAATGTCCCAATGTCCCATTGTCCCAATGTCCCAATATCCCAACATTCCAACATCCCAATATCCCAACATTCCAACATCCCAATGTCCCAATGCCCACTATCCCAATGTCCCAATATCCCGATGTCCCAATGTCCCAATGCCCAATATCCCAATGTCCCAATGTCCCATTGTCCCAATATCCCAATGTCCCAATATCCCAATGTCCCAATGTCCCATTGTCCCAATGTCCCAATATCCCAACATTCCAACATCCCAATGTCCCAATGCCCACTATCCCAATGTCCCAATATCCCGATGTCCCAATGTCCCAATGCCCAATATCCCAATGTCCCAATGTCCCATTGTCCCAATATCCCAATGTCCCAATATCCCAATGTCCCAATATCCCATTGTCCCAATGTCCCAAAGCCCAATATCCCAATGTCCCAACGTCCCAATGCCTAATATCCCAATGTCCCAATGTCCCAATATCCCAATGTCCCAATGTCCCAATGTCCCAATGTCCCAATGCCCGATGTCCCAATGTCCCAATATCCCAATGTCCCAATGTCCCAATGTCATGATGTCCCCGTGATGTCCCCGTGATGTCCCCGTGATGTCCCCGTGTGTCCCCGTGATGTCCCCATGTCCCCGTGATGTCCCCGTGTGTCCCACCAGGAACTTGCAGACGTTGTTGATGAACTCCCCGTAGTGCAGCCCCTGCACATCCCAACATCCCAATATCCCAACAATCCTCATCCTGGGATCCCAAAATCCCATCCTCTGATCCCAAAACCCCCACCCTGCTGTTCCCACCATTCCCATAGATCCTGAGATTCCGTCGTCTGGTCCCAAAATTCTCACCTTGTGATCCCAAAATCCCTGTCCTGTGATCCCAAAATTCCTATCCTGTGATCCTGAGATCCCATCTTGGGATCCCAAAGTCCCCGTCCTGGGATCCCACCATTCCCATCCTGGTAATCCTACCATTCCCATCCTCTGTTCCCCAAATCCCCATCCTCTGATCCTGAGATCTCATCCTGGGATCCCAAAATCCTCATCCTGGGATCCCAAAATCCCATCCTCTGATTCCAAAATCCCATCCTGGTAATCCTACCGTTCCCATCCTGGGATCCTAAAATCCTGTCCTCTGTTCCCAGAATTCTCATCCTGTGATCCTGAGATCCCTTCCTGGGATCCCCAAATCCCATCCTGGGATCCCACCATTCTCATCTTGGTAATCCTACTATTCCCATCCTGGGATCCCAAAATCCCAGTCCTGCCACCATTCCCGTCAATCCTGAGATTCTGTCGTCTGGTCCCAAAATTCTCATCCTGTGATCTCAAAATCCCTGTCCCATGATCCCAAAATCCCTGTCCTGTGATCCCAAAATTCCCATCCTCTGATCTTGAGATCCCATCCTGGGATCGCAAAATCCTCATCCTGGGATCCCACCATTCCCATCCCATGATCCTGAGATCCCATCCTGGGATCGCAAAATCCTCATCCTGGGATCCCACCATTCCCATCCTGGTAATCCTGCCATTCCCATCCTGGGATCCCCAAATCCTGTCCTCTGTTCCCAAAATCCCCACCCTGCTGTTCCCACCATTCCCATCCCATGATCCTGAGATCCCATCCTGGGATTCCCAAATCCCCATCCTGTGACCCCAAAGTCCCCTTTCTAGGATCCCAAAATTCCCATCCTGTGATCCCAAAAGCCCTGTCCGTAATCCCAAAATCCCCATTTTGTGACCCCGATTTCCTCATCCTGCAATCCCACCATTCCCGTTGTCCCGAGCACCAGGGGACAATCCCAGTGGGACAATTCCCAATGGGACAATCCCAGTGGGGATTTAAAATCCAGTGGGACAATTCCAATGGGAAAATTCCAAAGGGACAATCCCAGTGGGACAACTCCAATGGGACAATCCCAATGGGACACTGCCAATGGGAAAATCCCAGTGGGAAAATCGCAATGGGAAAATCCAGTGGGACAATTCCAATGGGAAAATTGAATGGGAAAATTCCAACGGGACAATCCCAGTGGGACAATCCCAATGGGAAAATCCAATGAGAAAATTCCAGTGGACCAATCCCAATGGGAAAATCCAGTGGGACAATTCCAGTGGGACAATTCCAGTGGGACAATTCCAATGAGACAATTATAGTGGGATAATTCCAATAGGAAAATCCAGTGGGACAAGTCCAATGGGACAATCCCAATGGACCAATCCCAGTGGGACAATTCCAATGGGACAACCCCACTGGGACAATCCCTATGGACCAATCCCAGTGGGACCCTCAGCCCAGCACGGATGAGGATCCAGCAGAAATCCCAGCCCAAGGGAGAAATCCGGGATCGGGAATCCCCACGGGACGGACCCCTGGAGACGCCCCCACCCGGCCCCAACCCCATTCCCAAGCCCGGGAATTGCGGGCTGGCTCCTCACGCTGTCGAAGAAGGGCCGGATGCGGATGGCGACGTGGAGCAGCATGGACTGCACGTCCCGCTCCTCCAGGTGATCCAGGATCTTGGAGAGGCTGGACATGGCCTCCAGCGCCAGCAGATTGTTGGGATCGTCCTTGTCGTCCATGCCGTTCACCATGGAGGCCAGCAGCTGCGAGCCGTGCCTCCGGATCTGCCGGGAAAACCGGGAATGCCGCCGGGAAAATGGGATACAGAGCCCCAGGAGGGAGCTTGTGGGGGGGGGGATTGTCCCACAGAAAATTGGGATTGAAGGGATCCAGGGGGATCCCTGCTCCCAGGGAAGAGGGACAGGACACAGGGAATGGCCTCAGGTTGGGATTTTTGGGAATATTCCCCTGGAATTTGGGGCAGACAGGGATTTGGTGGGTTCGTGGTTGGGATTGGGAATTCCCAGGAATGGCTGAGGGAGCTGTTTGGGCTCATCCCAGAGAAAAGCGGGATTGAAGGGATCCAGGGCGGGATCTGCTCCCAGGGAATGGGCCAGGACCCAGGAATGGCCTCGGGTTGGGATTTTTGGGAATATTCCCCTGGAAAGGGCTGGAATTCTGGGATTTGGGGCTTTGGGAAGCTGGGCAGGGACTGAGGCCGAGGATTCCTGGGACAGTCTGGGAAAAGGGGCCAATCCCAGACAGAATTCCTGTGGTTCTGGGAAATGTTCCTGGAGAAATGGGGAAATGGGGCTGGAGAAAAGCTCCGGCACTTCCCGGGACCAGTGGGACAATTCCAATGGGAAAATCCAATGGGAAAATTCCAATGGGACAATCCCAGTGGGACAATCCCAGTGGGAAAATCCAATGAGAAAATTCCAGTGGAACAATCCCAATGGGAAAATCCAGTGGGACAATTCCAGAGGGACAATCCCAGTGGGACAATTCCAATGGGACAACCCCACTGGGACAATCCCTATGGACCAATCCCAGTGGGACCCTCAGCCCAGCACGGATGAGGATCCAGCAGAAATCCCAGCCCAAGGGAGAAATCCGGGATCGGGAATCCCCACGGGACGGACCCCTGGAGACGCCCCCACCCGGCCCCAACCCCATTCCCAAGCCCGGGAATTGCGGGCTGGCTCCTCACGCTGTCGAAGAAGGGCCGGATGCGGATGGCGACGTGGAGCAGCATGGATTGCACGTCCCGCTCCTCCAGGTGATCCAGGATCTTGGAGAGGCTGGACATGGCCTCCAGCGCCAGCAGATTGTTGGGATCGTCCTTGTCGTCCATGCCGTTCACCATGGAGGCCAGCAGCTGCGAGCCGTGCCTCCGGATCTGCCGGGAAAACCGGGAATGCCGCCGGGAAAATGGGATACGGAGCCCCGGGAGGGAGCTTGTGGGGGGGGGATTGTCCAGAAGAAAATCGGGATTGAAGGGATCCAGGGGGAGTTTGGGATCCTCTCTGAGGGAAAAAGGGGTGGGGAAAGAGGGAATGGGCTCAGGTTGGGATTTTTGGGAATATTCCCCTGGAATTTGGGGCAGACAGGGATTTGGTGGGTTCGTGGTTGGGATTGGGAATGGGGGAATTCCCAGGAGGGGCTGAGGGAGCTCTTGGGGCTCATTCCGGAGAAAACTGGGATTGAAGGGATCCAGGGGGATCCAGGGGGGGATCTGCTCCCAGGGAATGGGACAGGACCCCAGGAATGGCCTCGGGTTGGGATTTTTGGGAATATTCCCCTGGAAAGGGCTGGAATTCTGAGATCTGGGGCTTTGGGAAGCAGGGCAGGGACTGAGGCCGAGGATTCCTGGGACAGTCTGGGAAAAGGGGCCAATCCCAGACGGAATTCCTGTGGCTCTGGGAAATGTTCCTGGGGATCCCTGGAAAACCATGCTGGGGAAAAGCTCCGGCACTTCCCGGGATTCCCGGGAATGACTCCAGAAAAATCGGTATTTTTAGGATTCGGAGCCTCCCGGTGCATCCCAATCCCTGGAGCTTCCTCCCCATCCCACAAAACCCCATCCCGATGTTTCAGAGGGAATCCATTCCCCGTGTCCCCCCAAATCCCAAACCCACCTTTTCCGGGGACCCGGCGGCGGCGTTGCCGAGCCCGCGGAGCGCCAGGACGCGCACCAGGAGGCAGGAATCCTTCTCCAGAGCCGTCAGCGCGTCCAGCAGCGGCTCCAGCAGCACCAGGTCGTTCACCACGTTGTGGTTCAGGAGCTGGAGGAGGGAAAAAACCCAAAAAATTCCCTCGGGATGCAGCAGGAAAAACCCCGGATGGATGAGGGGGGAGCGGAATTCCCGGGAAGAGCTGTGGTTGGAGCCGCTCTGGGAAAATCCAAGGAAAACTCAGCCCGGGGTGGGATTTGGGGGTGTGGAATGGTTCAGAAAATTCGGGAATTTTTGGGAAGATCGGGCTCCAAAGAGCCACTCAGGGCCTGGAGATTCCTCCCATCCTGCGGATCTGCCGGAATTCTCTTCTCCTTCCCTGCAGCTCCGGAGGGAATTGGAACACTCCAAGATCCAGACACGCTCCGGGTTCTGGGATGGGCTACAGGAGGAGCTGGGAATTTGGGATGGATGGATGGACACATGGGTGGATGGATGGATGGATGGATGATGGATGGATGATGGAGGGATGGATGGATGGATGGATGGAGGATGGATGGATGATGGATGGATGATGGAGGGATGGATGGATGGATGGATGGAGGATGGATGGATGATGGATGGATGATGGAGGGATGGATGGATGGATGGATGGAGGATGGATGGATGATGGATGGATGATGGAGGGATGGATGGATGGATGGATGGAGGATGGATGGATGATGGATGGATGATGGAGGGATGGATGGATGGATGGATGGAGGATGGATGGATGATGGATGGATGATGGAGGGATGGATGGATGGATGGATGGAGGATGGATGGATGATGGATGGATGGATGGATGGCTGGATGGATGGATGGATGGATGGACAGATCCATGGATAGATGGATGGATGGATGGATGGATGGATGGATGGATGGAGGGATGGATCCATGGATGGATCCATAGATGGATGGAGAGATCCATGAATGAACAGATCCATGGATGGACAGATCCATGAATAGACAGATCCATGGATCCATGAGGGACCGGCCCATTCCGGTTTTCCCCGCTCACCTCGGCCAGGAAGGCGCTGCTGGTCACCCTCTGGCAGTCCAAGGCGCTTCCCAGCGCCGGGATGAGGCTCCGGACGATCGGCGGCAGCCGGGGCCCGCAGAGCCGCGCCATGGCCCTGCGTGGGAACAGCGCTCGGAATGCCGGGAATGCCGGGAATGCCGGGAATCCCTGTCCCCGGGCAGGACAACACCCGGCGTGGAAAACCGGGACTGACCCACAGGGAAGGACCTGGAGCATCCCGGACTCCCCATCCGGGGTTTCTTTGGGATAAATTCCCCAAAAGTTGGATAATCCCAATCCCAACCCAGGGGTTATTCCCGGATGATCCGGGCAGCGGGAATTTCCCAGGAATGATGGGATGGGATGGGATGGACTGGGATACTCCGGGAATCCCAGGGATGCAGCGGGAAAAGGGAGGAGTTTTCCATGGGGACCTTTGGGATCCCATGGGAGTGGGGAGGGAATGAGCGGGAAACACGGGATGGGTGAGAAATAGTGGGATCGGAGACACCGGGAATTCTGCAGTGGGGTGGGGGACATCGGGAATTCCATACTGGGATTGGAGACTCTGGGAATTCCCAGTGACACCGGAATTGCACAGTGGGATTGATAAAACCAGGAATTCCAACTTGGGATTGATACTGGGAATTCCAGAGTGGGATTGGAGACTCTGGGAATTCCACACTGGGATCAGTGACACTGGAATTGCACAGTGGGATTGATAAAACCAGGAATTCCAACTTGGGATTGATGACACAGGGAATTCCAGAGCGGGACTGGGGACATTGGGAATTTCACGCTGGGATTGGAGACACTGGGAATCCCATGCTGGGATCGGAGACACTGGGAATTCCATTTTGGGATTGGAGACACTGGGAATTCCATACTGGGATTGGAGACATTGGGAATCCAATTCAGGGATGGGTGACACTGGGAATTCCATACTGGGATTGGAGACGCTGGGAATTCCATACTGGGATTGGAGACACCGGGAATCCCATACTGGGATGGGTGACACTGGGAATCCTACACTGGGATTGGAGACACTGGGAATCCCATTTTGGGATCAGAGACACTGGGAATTCCACAGCAGGACCAACTTCCAGCCCCAGCTGCCTCCACCCCTCCACATTCCCGGGTGCAAGGTGATCCCACCCCACCCAAAAACCCCGGAATTCCCCGGGAAGCTGCCCCGGAATTCCCTACCTGGCCAGGAGGGCGACTCCGTCGTGGTGTCTCTCGGGAATTTCCATCAGTTCCCAGCCCCCGGCGCTTCCCACGTCCTGCACGACGTCGTCGTTCCCGGCCCGCGCCAGCATCGCCTTCAGCGTCTGCACGGCACCGCTGGAAAAGTGGGAGTGGGATGGGATGGGATCTGGGGCTGGGTTCAAGATTGGGTCTGGAATTGGAGCTGGGGTTGGATTCAGTTTGGGGTTGGGATGGGATCTGGGATTGGGTTCAAACTGGGTTCAAGATTGGGTCTGGAACTGGATCTGGGATTGGATTTGGGATTGGGTTCAAGACTGGGTCTGGAATTGGGATCTGGGGTTGGATTTGGGATTGGGTTCAAGACTGAGTCTGGAATTGGATTTGGGGTTGGATTCAGATTCACTTTGGGATTGGGATGGGATCTGGGGTTGGGTTCAAGATTGGGTCTGGAATTGGATCTGGGGTTGGATTCAGATTCAGTTCGTGGTTTGGATGGGATCTGGGATTGGGTTCAAACTGGGTTCAAAACTGAATCTGGAATTGGATCTGGGGTTGGATTTGGGATTGGGTCTGGAACTGGATCTGGGCTTGGATCAGATTCACTTTGGGATTGGGATGGGATCTGGGGTTGGGTTCAAACTGGGTTCAAGATTGGGTCTGGATTGGATCTGGGGTTGGATTCAGATTCAGTCTGGGATTGGGATCTGGGGTGGGATTTGGGATTGGGTTCAAGACTGAGTCTGGAACTGGATCTGGGGTTGGATTCAGACTCAGTTTGGGATTGGGATGGGATCTGGGGTGGGATTTGGGATTGGGTTCAAGATTGGGTCTGGAATTGGATCTGGGGCTGGATTCAGATTCAGTCTGGGATTGGGATCTGGGATTGGGTTCAAGACTGAGTCTGGAATTGGATTTGGGGTTGGATTCAGATTCACTTTGGGATTGGGATGGGATCTGGGGTTGGGTTCAAGATTGGGTCTGGAATTGGATCTGGGGTTGGATTCAGATTCAGTTCGTGGTTTGGATGGGATCTGGGATTGGGTTCAAACTGGGTTCAAAACTGAATCTGGAATTGGATCTGGGGTTGGATTTGGGATTGGGTCTGGAACTGGATCTGGGCTTGGATCAGATTCACTTTGGGATTGGGATGGGATCTGGGGTTGGGTTCAAACTGGGTTCAAGATTGGGTCTGGAATTGGATCTGGGGTTGGATCAGATTCACTTTGGGATTGGGATGGGATCTGGGGTTGGATTTGGGATTGGGTCGGGAATTGGATCTGGGCTTGGATCAGATTCAGTTTGGGATTGGATTTGACACTGGATTCAGGATTGGATTTGGGATTGGATCTGGAATTGAATCTGGGACTGGATTCTGACTGAGTTTAGGATTGGATCTGGGATTGGGTTTGGGATAGGATTCAGTCCTGGATTTGGTATTGGATTTGGAACTGGAATTAGGACTGGATCTGGGATTGAGTTTGGGATTGGATCTGGGATTGAGTTTAGGATTGGATCTGGGATTGGGTTTGGGAATGGGTTTGGGATTGGATCTGGAATTGGCTTCTAATTGAGTTTAGGATTGGATTCAGGACTGGTTTTGGAATTGGATTCAGAATTGGATTTGGGATTGAATTCAGGACTGGGTTTGGGATTGGATTCAGGACTGGGTTTGGGATTGGATTCAGAATTGGATTTGGGATTGGATTCAGGATTGGTTTTGGGATTGGATTCAGGATTGGATTTGGGATTGGATTCTGACTGAGTTTAGGACTGGATTTGGGATCATTCCCTTGGGACAATTCCAGGGATGTCCATGGAATTCCAGACTGGTCTGGGATGGAGGGAATTTCGGGATCAGCCCATTCCCAATTTTTCCATGGGACAATTCCAGGGATGGGGCAGCCCTGGTTTCTGTGGAATTCACTCCCCCATTCCTCCTTTTTTTTAGGAATCTGGTCCAACATCCCATCCCATCATTCCATTAGCCCATCCCATAAACCCATAAAGCCCACAAATCCCATCCCATCCCATTATCCCATAAATCCTATAAATCCCACCCCATTATCCCATTATCCCATTATCCCATCATCCCATCCTATAAATCCTATAAATTCCATTATCCCATCCCACCCCATCCCATTATCCCATTATCCTATCCCATAAATCCCATAATTCCCACAAATCCCATAAATTCCATTATCCCATCAATCCCATTATCCCATCAATCCCCCATCACGTTTTCCCCCCAAACCCCCTTTTCCCACGGAATTTCCCCACAGAATTCCCACCTTTTGCCCAAAGAATTCCCACCCTTTTCCCACAGAATGTCCCACCTTTTCCTCATGGAATCCCCACCCTTTTCCCCATGGAATTTCTGATAGAATTCCCACTTTTCCCCACAAAATTCCCACTTTTCTCCATAGAATCCCCCCTTTCCCCCATAGAATTCCCCCTTTTCCCCTGGGAATCAACACTTTTCCTCATATAATTCCCACTCTCCCCATGGAATCCCCACTTTTCCGCCACTTTTCTGCAGGGAATTCCCACTTTTCTCCACTCTCCCCCCATGGAATTCCCCCTTTTCCCCATAGAATTCCCACCTTTCCCCACTTTTCCCCAGGTACTTCCCCCTTTTCCCCCACTTTTCCCAAGGGAATCCCCACTTTTCCTCATGGAATTCCCACCTTTCCCACATGGAATCGCCACTTTCTCCCCCCTTTTCCCAGGGAATTATCCATTTTCCCCATAGAATTCCCACCTTTCCCCACTTTTCTCCAGGGAATCCCCATTTTTTCCCACAAAATTCCCACTTTCCCCCACTTTTCCCCAGGAAATCCCCACTTTTCATTAAGGGAATTCCCACTATTCACCACTTTTCCCCACGCAATCCCCACTTTTCCCCAGGCACTTCCCACTTTTCCTCCACTTTTCCTCAGGGAATTCCCCCACTTTTCCCCATGGAATTTCCACTTTTCCTCATTTTCCCCAGGGAATCCCCTCTTTTCCCCACGCAATCCCCACTTCTCCTCAGGGAATTTCCAATTTTCCCCACTTTTCCCCAGGGAATCCCCACTTTTCCTCAGGGAATCCCCCCTTTTACTCATGGAATTCCCACTTTTCTCCCCTTTATCCACATAATTCCCACTTTCCCACACAGAATTCCCACTTTTCTTCATGAAATTCCCCCTTTTCTCCACTTTCCCACCTGCAGGGCTGCGGGCTGGCGCGCTCCCGGCCCTGCAGGGCTTTGGGCAGCAGCAGCCCCGGGCCATTCCCACCTTTTCCACACGGAATTCCCTCTTTCATCCCCATGGAATCCCCACTTTTCCTCTTGGAATCCCCACTTTTCCCCAGGGAATCTCCACTTTCCCCCATGGAATTTCCACTTTTTTCCACTTTTCCCCACAGAATTTCCACTTTTTCCCACTTTTCTTCAGGGAATCCCCACTTTTCCCCAGGCACTTCCCCCTTTTCCCCCACTTTTCCCCATAGAATTCCCACCTTTTCCCACTTTACTCCATGGAATCCCCACTTTTCCTCAGGGAATTCCCCCACTTTTCCCCATAGAATTTCCACTTTTCCCCATGGAACTCTCCCTTTTCCCCAGGGAATTCCCAATTTTCTTCACTTTTCCCCAGGGAATCCCCCCTTTTTCCCCCATTTCCTCATATAATTCCCACTTTTCCCCCACAGAATTCCCACATTTCCCACACAGAATTCCCACATTCCCCACACGGAATTCCCACATTCCCCACCTGCAGGGCTGCAGGCCGTCCCGCTCCCGGCCCTGCAGGGATTTCGGGAGCCGCACGCCCAGGGCGCAGCCCAGGCAATTCCCACATGGAATTCCCACATTTACCCACTTTTCCCCATGGAATTCCCACATTCCCCACACAGAATTCCCACCTTTCCCCACAGAATTCCCACATTTCCCACAGAATTCCCACATTTCCCCACAGAATTCCCACATTTCCCCACAGAATTCCCACATTTCCCACAGAATTCCCACATTTCCCACAGAATTCCCACATTTCCCACACAGAATTCCCACATTTCCCACACAGAATTCCCCCCTTTCCCACCTGCAGGGCTGCAGGCCGTCCCGCTCCCGGCCCTGCAGGGCTTTGGGCAGCCGCACGCCCAGGGCGCAGCCCAGGCGCAGCAGCAGCCCCGGGAAGAGCCGCGGGAATCGCTCCTGCACCGCGGCCGCCGCCTCCGGCACCGCCATCAGCTCAGCCAGCGCGCACGTGGCCTGCGGGAAAACACCGGGAAAACGCCGGGAAAAGGTCGGGGAAAGGTCGGGGACACGCCGGGAAAAGGCCGGGAACACGCCGGGAAAAGGTCGGGGAAAGAGGGATTGCCACCCCGTGCCCCGGCCCCGCGTCAACCCCGCATGAAGACACCGCGTACTTGGGATTTTCCTGATGAAATTCCCATGGATTTGGGGCTTTCCTCAGGGAATTCCCATGGATTTGGGGTTTTCTCAGAGAGATTTCGTGTTTTTCCTGTCAGAATTCCCAGGGATTTGGGGTTTTCTCCCATGGATTTGGGGTTTTCTCCCAAGGATTTGGGGTTTTTAGTGATGGAATTCCCATGGATTTGCAGTTTTCTCCCGTAGATTTGGGGGTTTCTCCCAATGTTTTGGGTTTTTTTTCTGCTGGAATTCCCATGGATTTGGGGTTTTCTCCCACGGATTTCGGATTTTCCTGTGGGAATTCCCATGGATTTAGGGTTTTCTCCTATGGATTTGGGGTTTCCCCTGCTGAAATTCCCGTGAATTTGGGGCTTCTTCTGTTGGAATTACCATGATTTTGGGGGTTTTTCCTGAAGGAATTCCCAGGGATTTGGGGTTTTCTCCCACAGATTTCGTGTTTTTCCTGTCAGAATTCCCAGGGATTTGGGGTTTTCTCTGTTGGAATTCTCATGGATTTGTTTTTTGTTGGTTTTTTTTCTGCTGGAATTCCCATGGATTTGGGGTTTTCTCCCATGGATTTGGGGTTTTCTGCTACGGATTTCGTGTTTTTCCTGTCAGAATTCCCAGGGATTTGGGGTTTAATTCCATGGATTTGGGGTTTTCTCCCATGGATTTGGGGTTTTTCCTGTGGGAATTCCCATGGATTTTGGCGGGAATTCCTTGGGAATTTTTTTAGGAATTTTTTTTTGGTGGGAATTCCTTGGGAATTTTTTTGGAATTTTTTTTAATTTTTTTTTTTTCTTTGTGGGAATTCCTTGGGAATTTTTTTGGGAATTGTTTTTAAATTAATTTTTGAATTCCTGGGGAATTTTTGCAGGAATTCCTTGGGAATTTTTTGGGGAATTTTTTTTTTTAAATTTTTTTTGGGGAATTCCTGGGGAATTTTAGCGGGAATTCCTTGGGAATTTTTTGGGGAATTTTTTAAAATTTTTTTTTAAATTCCTGGGGAATTTTGGCCGGAATTCCATGGGGATTTTTGGGTGAATTTTTTGGGAGTTTTTTTTAAATTTTTTTTTTAATTCCTGGGGAATTTTGGTGGGAATTTTTGGGGAATTCCTTGTGAATTTTTTGGAATTTTAGCGGGAATTCCTTGGGAATTTTTTGGGGAATTTTTTAAAATTTTTTTTTAAATTCCTGGGGAATTTTGGCAGGAATTCCCTAGGGATTTTGGGGGGAATTTTTTTCAAATTTTTTTCAGAATTCCTCAGGAATTTTTGGGGAATTCCTTGGGCATTTTTGGGGGAATTTTTTTGGGAATTTTTTAAAATTTTTTTGGGAATTCTGGGGAATTTTTGGGGAATTCCTTGGGGATTTTTGGGGGAAATTTTTTGGGAATTTTTCTTTAATTTTTTTGGGGAATTCTGGGGAATTTTTGGGGAATTCCTTGGGAATTTTTTTGGGAATTTTTCTTTAATTTTTTTGGGGAATTCTGGGGAATTTTTGGGGAATTCCTTGGGAATTTTTCTTTACAGTTTTTTGGGAATTCTGGGGAATTTTTGGGGAATTCCTTTGGGGATTTTTGGGGGAATTTTTTGGGGAATTTTTTTAAATTTTTTTTTTTTAACTCCCAGGGATTTTTGTCAGGAATTCCAGGGGATTTGGGAGGGGGCACTCACGGCCAGGGGCAGCGGGGTGGCCACGCGCTCGGCGGCGCCGCCCAGCAGGAAGGCTTTGCTCTCCTTGAAGGGAACCTCGCGGCCCAGGCGCTCCAGGAGCTGCTCCAGCAGCTGCGGCGCCAGGGAACGCTCCGAGCCCAGCGCCCGCCACAGCGCGCGCGTCGGCCTGGGGAGGGGAACAATGGGGAGTGGGGGGATTCGGGGGAAATAGGGGGTTTCTGGGGGAGAAATGGGGATTTCTGGGGGGAAATGGGGATTTCTGGGGGAAAAATGGGGAAAATGGGGATTTCTGGGGGAGAAATGGGGTAAAAATGGGGATTTCTGGGGGGAAATGGGGATTTCTGGGGGAAAATGGGGATTTCTGGGGGGAAAATGGGGATTTCTGGGGGAAAAATGGGGATTTCGGGGGTAAAATGGGGATTTCTGGGGTAAAAATGGGGATTTCTGGGGGAAAATGGGATAAAAATGGAGATTTCTGGGGTAAAATGGGGTAAAATTTGGGGCTGTATTTGGGATTGGGGCTGTATTTGGGATTGGGGCTGTGTTTGGAGCTGTATTTGGGGCAGGATTTGGGATTGGGGCTGGGAATTTTTGGGATAAAAATGGGAATTTCTGGATAAAAATGGGATAAAAATGGGAATTTTTGGGGTAAAAATGGGAATTTCTGGGATAAAAATGAGATGAAAATGGGAATTTCTGGGGTAAAAATGGGAATTTATGGGATAAAAATGGGAATTTCTGGGGTAAAACCGGGATTTCTGGGATAAAAATGGGAATTTTTGGGATAAAAGGGGGAATTTCTGGGATAAAAGTAAGAATTTTTGGGATAAAAATGGAATTTGGGGTTGGGAGTGGAATATTGGGGTTGGGTCTGGATTTGGGATCGGGGCTGGATTTGGGATTGGGGCTGGGTTGGGGATTGGGGCTGGATTTGGGATTGGGGCTGGATTTGGGATTGGGGCTGGATTTGGGATTGGGGCTGGGTTGGGGATTGGGGCTGGATTTGGGATTGGGGCTGGATTTGGGGCAGGATCTGGGATCAGGGCTGGATTTGGGGCTGTATTTGCGATTGGAGCAGGATTTGGGATCGGGGCTGGATTTGGGATCAGGGCTGGATTTGGGGCAGGATTTGGGATCGGGGCTGGATTTGGGGCAGGGTTTGGGATCGGGGCTGGAGTTGGGGCTGGATTTGGGATTGGGGCTGGGTTGGGGATTGGGGCTGGATTTGGGATTGGGGCTGGATTTGGGGCAGGATCTGGGATCAGGGCTGGATTTGGGGCTGTATTTGCGATTGGAGCAGGATTTGGGATCGGGGCTGGATTTGGGATCAGATTTGGGATCGGGGCTGGATTTGGGATCGGGGCTGGATTTGGGGCTGTATTTGCGATTGGGGCAGGATTTGGGATTGGGGCTGGATTTGGGATCAGGGCTGGATTTGGGATCAGGGCTGGATTTGGGATTGGGGCTGGATTTGGGATCGGGGCTGGATTTGGGGTTTGGGCTGGATTTGGGGCTGCATTTGGGATCAGGTCAGGAATCCAGGACCCGGTCCCCGTTTGGGACGGGGTATCTGGGGTAGGGCCCCCCCATGCCCCCGTACCCGTCGAAGGGCAGGGGGCTGCCCAGCAGGCAGCCCACCACGGCCTGGGGGTGCTGCAGGGCCAGCAGCAGCACCGCGCTCTGCGCCGCGCGCCGCAGCGCCTGCGCCTCCTCCTGCGGCAGCGCCTGCAGCCGCTGCAGCCGCGCCCGCAGCGCCGCCAGCAGCTCCGCAACCTGCGCCCGAACAGACGTGGGACACGGTCAGCAACAGTGGGGTCACGGGGTGGGGTCATGGGGTGGGGTCACTGGGATCATCCTACATGGGATCCTTGGGGTGGGGTCACTGGGGTGGGTTTCCCCCAATCCCAATTTCCCATTTTCCCCAATTTTCCATTTTTCCCATTCCCATTTCCAATTTCCCATTTTCCCCATTCCCCTTTTTCCCCATTCCAAATTTCCCATTTTTCCCATTTCCCCCATTCCCATTTTTCCCAATTTCCCATTTTCCCCCAATCCCAATTTCCCATTTTTCCCAATTTCCCATTTCCCCCATTCCCAATTTCCCATTTTTCCCGTTTCCCCCAATCCCAATTTCCCATTTTCCCCAATTTCCCATTTTCCCCCAATCCCAATTTTCCATTTTTCTCAATTTTCCATTTTTCCCATTCCCATTCCCAATTTCCCATTTTTCCCATTTTTTCCCATCCAAATTTCATATTTTTTTTCCCATTCCATTTTCCCATTTTTCTAATTTTCCCAATTTCCCATTTTCCCCATTCCCAATTTCCCATTTTCCCATTTTTTCCCAGTTTTCCCCATTTTTCCAATTTCCCATTTTTCCCATTTTCCCATTTTCCCCCATTCCCAATTTCCCATTTTCCCATTTCCCCCATTTTCCCAATTCCCAATTTCCCCTCCCAGTGAATTTTTGCCACCAGGAATTCCAACCCCCCTCCCCCTTCCAACCTTTTCCACAGGAAAAAATTCCCAAAAATTGGGAATTTTGGGCCGAAATTTCAAGAATTTTGGGAATTAATTTCAGGGCTTTTGGGAACTCCCGGTGAATTTTTCCCACCAGGAATTCCAACCCCCCTCCCCTTCCAACCTTTTCCACAGGAAAAATTCCCCAAAATTGGGAATTTTTGGCCGAAATTTCAAGAATTTTGGGAATTAATTTCAGGGCTTTTGGGAATTAATTCTGGAAATTTTGGGAATTAATTAATTCTGGGATTTACTTTGGGATTTGTTTTGGGAATTAATTTTGGGCCTGAATTTCAGGAATTAATTTGGGGAATTCTGGGAATTATTCTGGGAATTTTGGGAACAAATTTTGGGACTGAATTTCAGGAATTTTGGGAATTTTTGGGGACAAATTTTGGGACTGGATTTTGGGAATTTTGGGAATTTTTGAGATTTAATTTCATTAATTTTGGGAATTAATTTTGATTTATTTTGGAACTGAATTTTGGGAATTTCAGAACTGGATTTCGGGAACTTTTGGGAATGAATTTTAGGAATTTGGGGATTTAATTTCGGGAATTTTTGCGACTGAATTTTGGGACTGAATTTCAGGAATTTTGAGGATTTTTGGGGATTAGTTTTGGGAATTTGGGGAATTATTTTTGGGAATTAATTTCAGGAACATTGGGAAATTTTGGGGATTCGTTTTGGGAAGTTGAGGATTTCATTTCAGGGATTTTGGGAATTTTTGCCACTGAGTTTTGGGACTGAATTTCAGGAATTTTTGGGATTTAATTTTAGGAATTTTGGGACCGAATTGTTGGAATTTTGGGAGTTTTTGGGATAGAATTTCGGGAATTTGGGGGATTAATTTTATGAATTTTGGGAATTTTGGGGGATTAATTTCAGGAATTTTACGAGTAAAATTTAGGAATTTTTGGGCATTAATTTGATGAATTTTGGGAGTGAATTTTGGGAATTTTTGGCATTGATTTTAGGAATTTTGGGAATTTTTGGGATTTAATTTTATGAATTTTGGGACTGAACTTCAGGAATTTTTGGGGATGAATTTTATGAATTTTGGGAGTGAATTTTGGGAATTTTTGGCATTGATTTTAGGAATTTTGGGAATTTTTGGGATTTAATTTTATGAATTTTGGGACTGAACTTCAGGAATTTTTGGGGATGAATTTTAGGAATTTTGGGAGTGAATTTCGGGCATTAATTTTAAGAATTTTTTTATTTAATTTCGAGAAATTTTGGACATTAATTTTAGGAATCCTGGGATTTAATTTCAAGAACTTTGGGAATTTTTGGGCATTAACTTTAGGAATTTTGGGAGTGAATTTTGAGATTTAATTTCAAGAATTTTGGGATTTAATTTCAAGAATTTTGGGCATTTTTGGGCATTAATTTTAGGAATCTTGGAACTGAATTTTGGGCATTTTGGGAATTTTTGGGCATTAATTTTAGGAATTTTGGGAGTGAATTGTGGGAATTTTTGGGGATTAATTTTTGGAATTTTGGCACTGAATTTTGGGGGAGTAATTTTAGGCATTTTGGGAATTTTTGGGGATGAATTTGATGAATTTTGGGTGTGAATTTTGGGCATTAATTTCAGGAATTTTGGGATTTAATTTCGAGAATTTTGGGAATTTTTGGGCATTAACTTTACGAATTTTAGGAGTGATTTTCAGGAATTTTTGGGCTTTAATTTTATGAATTTTGGGAGTGAATTGTGGGAATTTTTGGGGATTAATTTTATGAATTTGGGGAATTTTTGGACATTAATTATAGGAATTTTGAGTCTGAATTTTGGGCATTTTTGAGCATTAATGTTATGAATTTTGAGAGTGAATTTTGGGACTTTTTGGGCCTTAATTTTAGGAGTTTTCGGAGTGAATTTTGGGCAGTAATTTTAAGAATTATGGGATTTAATTTCCAGAATTTTGGGAATTTTTGGGCATTAATTTTATGAATTTTGGGAATTTTTGGGCATTAATTTTATGAATTTGGGGAAATTTTGGGTATTAATTTTAGGAATTTTAGGAGTGATTTTCAGGAATTTTTGGGCATTAATTATAGGAATTTTGGGAGTGAATTTTGGGCATTAATTTTAAGATTTTTGGATTTAATTTTGAGAATTTTAGGAATTTTTGGGGATGAATTTGATGAATTTTGGGACTGAATTTTGGGCATTTTTGGGCATTAATTTCAGGAATTTTGGGAGTGAATTTTGGGAATTTTTGGGCATTAATTCTGGGATTTTGGCACTCGATTTTGGCAATTTTTGGGCATGAATTTGATGAATTTTGGGAGTGAATTTCAGGAATTTCGTTGGGTGTTTCACCTTCTCGTGGAGCAGGGCGCCCCTCTCCCGGATGAGGGCGCTGCCGATGGCGGCGGCGGCGCGGGCGCAATTCTGCTCGGGATCCTCCCAGGCCTCCAGCAGCGCCAGCAGCAGCTCCAGCAGCTGCTCCGGGGGGATCCTCCTGCCCAAAACCTGCCAAAAAACACCCCAAAATTTAAAAAAATATACTGCCAAAAAATCCCCTTCAAATCCCAAAGAAAACTCAAAAAAATTCCTGAAAAATACAAAAAAAATTCAAAATAAATCCCCCAAAAACGCCAAATACCACCCCCAAAAATTGTATAAACCTCCAAAAAATTCCCAAAAATCCCCAAAGAAAACCTGTCCAAAAATCCTAATAAAGCCAAAAAATTTCCTAAAAAAATCCACAAAAATATTCCCAAAAAGTCCCCAAAAAAATCCCCCAAAAATTCTGGGGGGATTTTCCTGTCCCAAACCTGCAGGGAGGGGGAAAAATGGGAAAATCTCCCCAAAAAATTGCGAAGAAAAAGGGAAAAAAATCAACCAAAAATCCCAATGAAAATCCAAAAGGAAAAAAACCCAACGGAACCTACCCCAAAAATTCCTAAAAAATAAAAATAAAAGAACAAAAAATCCACAGAAAACCCCAAAAAACCCCAAAAAACCCAAAGAAATCCCCCAAAAATCCTACAAATACAAAAAAAACCCTAAAAACATCTCCAAAAAACCTCAAACAAAATAAAAAAAAAACCCAAAGAAACCCTACCCCAAAAATGCTATAAATAAAAAAAATCCTAAAAAAAGTTAAAAAATCTCCAAGAATCCCCCCAAAAAATCCCGTAAATCCCAAAAAATTACCCCAAAATCCCCCCAAAAAAACCCCATAAAATTCTCCAAAATATCCCCCAAAATCTCAGAAAATTCCCAAAAAATCCCCTCAAAAAACCATAAAATTCTCTCAAAAAGTCCCAGAAAATTCCCAAAAAAATCATCCCAAAATTCCATGAAATCTCCCCAAAAATTCCCCTCCCCAAGGGGGAAAAAATGGGAAAATTGGGAATTCCAGAGGGAGGGAGCAGTGCTGGGAGAATTCACAACAAAAATTCCAAAAAAATTGAGAAAAAAAAAAAAAGCTAAAAAAAATTCCCATCAATCCCCAAAAAATCCTCCAAAACACAAAAAAATACTCAAAATATTCCCCCCAAAAATCCATAAAATTAAAAAAAATTCCCCAAACAATCCTGGAAATCCAAAAAAAGTCAAAAATCCCCCAAAACAACAACAAAGAACTCTGAAATTCCCCCCAAAATCCATAAAATTAAAGAAAAAAATTCCAGAAAACTTCCCCAAAAAATTCCCCAAAATTCACATAAAAATCCCATAAATCTCAAAAGAAAATCCCTGAAAATCCCCAAGAGCTCCCAAAAAAAAAAAACCAACCTAAAATGCCAAAAAGAATCCACATAAAAAAAAATCTGACCAAAAATCCATCAAATAAAAAAAGATTTCCCCCAAAAATTCCAAAATATCCCCCAAAATCTCAGAAAATTCCCAAAAAATCCCCTCAAAAAACCATAAAATTCTCTCAAAAAGTCCCAGAAAATTCCCAAAACAATAATCCGAAAATTCCATGAAATCTCCCCAAAAATTCCCCTCCCCAAGGGGGAAAAAATGGGAAAATTGGGAATTCCAGAGGGAGGGAGCAGTGCTGGGAGAATTCACAAAAAAATTCCAAAAAAATTGCAAAAAAAAAAAGCTAAAAAAAATTCCCATCAATCCCCAAAAAATCCTCCAAAACACAAAAAAATACTCAAAATATTCCCCCCAAAAATCCATAAAATTAAAAAAAATTCCCCAAACAATCCTGGAAATCCAAAAAAAGTCAAAAATGCCCCCAAAACAACAACAAAAAATGCTGAAATTCCCCCCAAAATCCATAAAATTAAAGAAAAAAACTCCAGAAAACTTCCCCAAAAAATCCCCCAAAATTCACATAAAAATCCCACAAATCTCAAAAGAAAATCCCTGAAAATCCCCAAGAGCTCCCAAAAAAAAAAAACCAACCTAAAATGCCAAAAAGAATCCACATAAAAAAAATCTGACCAAAAATCCATAAAATAAAAAAAGATTTCCCCCAAAAATTAAAAAAAATCCCGTAAAATTAATTAAAAAATCCCATAAATCCCCCCAAAAAAATTCCCCCCAAAATTCCCAAAATGTTCCCCCCAAGAAGTCCCTAAAATTAGGAAGAAACTCCCCCAAAAAATGTAAAAAAAAAATCCATAAAATTAAAAATAATTTTTTTTTATTCCCAAAAAAATTCCCAAAAAAATCCACAAAGAAAAATGGGAATGAAATCTGGGAATAAAAACCGGGAATGGGAACGGAGAGGGGAGCCAGGGCCGGGAACGGGGTCAGGGACTGCGGGGGGAAACGGGAATAAAAACTGGGAATGGGAATGGGGATGGGGATGGGGATGGAATGCAATAATGAGATAATGGGAAAATGAGATAATGGGATAATGAGAATGGGGATGGGAATGGGATAATGGGAATGGAAATGGGGATGGGATTGTGAAAAATGGGAATGGAAATGGAAAAAAGGGGAATGGGAATGAGGATAGGGATGGGAAGAATGGGAATGGGATAATGGGAATGGGGATGGGGAATGGGAATTATTTAATTTATTTTACTTTATCCATTCGATTTACTACATTTAATGAGTTCAGCTAACGAGTTAATGTCATTAATTGCCTTCGGCACTCCCGCTGACTGGCGGTTCTGCAGCAATCCTGAATTCATATCTGTTTCTTTTTCTATATTACATACACATATTTATTATTCCACTTATTCCATTCACTTTATCCATTCGATTTCTTTCCTTTAATTAATTTAGCTAATTAGTTAACGTCACTAATTGCGTTTTGCACTCACGCTGACTGGAGGTTCTGCAGCGATTCTGATTTCGTATTTACTTTACGTGTTTTCCATGTTACCTATATTTATTATTTAATTTATTTTACTTTATCCATTTGATTTTTTCCATTTAATTAATGTACTTAACGAGTTAATGCCATTAATTGCTTTTTGCACTCACACTGACTGGAGGTTCTGCAGCAATTCTGATTTCATATTTACCTTATGTGCTTTTTTATATTCCATCTATTTATTATCCCATTGATTTAATTTACTTTATCCATTTGATTTTTCTCGTTTAATGGGTTTAGCTAATTAGTTAATGTCACTAATTGCCTTTGGCACTCAGGCTGACTGGAGGTTCTGCAGCAATTCTCATTTCACACTTATGTCTTTTCTATATTACATATATTTATTATCCCATTGATTTCATTTTACTTTATCCATTTGATTTATTACATTTAATTAATTTAGCTAATGAGGTAATGTGATTAATTGTGGGCACTCACGCTGACTGGAGGTTCTGCAGCGATTCTGATTTCATATTTACTTTATGTGCTTTTTTACATTATATTTACTATTCCACTTATTCCATTCACTTTATCCATCCGATTTATTGCATTTAATGAGTTCAGCTAACGAGGTAACGTGATTAATTGCGTGTGGCACTCACGCAGACGCGCAGCTCCTGGAGGAAGTTTCCCAGCAGGGCGCGGCCGAGGCCGAGGGCGCGCTGCCGCTCCGGAGCCCGCGGGGAGCGGATCCAGGGCCCTAAGTGCTGGGAACGGGGAATCCTGGGATCCCAGGGAATCCCGGAATTCCGGGAAATCCGGGAATTCCGGGGGAAATCCGGGAATTCCAGGGCCCCAAGTGCTGGGAACGGGGAATCCTGGGATCCCAGGGAATCCCGGAATTCCGGGAAATCCGGGAATTCCGGGGGAAATCCGGGAATTCCAGGGCCCTAAGTGCTGGGAACGGGGAATCCTGGGATCCCAGGGAATCCCGGAATTCCGGGAAATCCGGGAATTCCGGGGGAAATCCGGGAATTCCAGGGCCCTAAGTGCTGGGAACGGGGAATCCTGGGATCCCAGGGGAATCCCGGAATTCCGGGAATTCCAGGGGGGAAAAATCCCAGGATCCAGGGCCCCAAGTGCTGGGAACGGGGAATCCTGGGATCCCAGGGAATCCCGGAATTCCGGGGGGGAAATCCCGGGGGGAAAAATCCCGGGATTCCAAGGGGAAAATCCTGGAATTCTACAGGGAAAATCCTGGGATTCTGGGGGGAAAAATCCGGGAATTCCAGGGGGAAAATCCCAGAGGGAAAAATCCCACAATTCCAGAGAGAAAATCCTGGTATTCTACAGGGAAAATCCTGGGATTCTAAAGGGAAAATCCCAGGAAAATGCTGGAATTCCGCAGAAAAAATCTTGGAATTCTGGCAGGAAAAATCCTGTAATTCCAAAGGGAAAACTCTGGAATTCTGAAGGGATAATCCTGGAATTCTGACAGATAAATCTTGGAATTCTGGTGGGAAAATCCTGGGATTCTACGGGGAAAAACTTGGAATTCTTGCAGGGAAATCCTGGAATTCCGGTGGGAAAATCCTTGGACGGATCGATCCCACTTTTCCTGGGATAAACCCCAGAGCTGTTCCTTGGAATTTCCCCATTCCCGATTTCCCACCCCCATTCCCAGAATTCCCATTCCAAATTTTCCCTCCCCATTCCCATTCCCATGCTTCCCGTTGGCAGAATTCCCAGAATTCCCAATCCCATTCCAACGCCCTCCCATTATTCCCAAAATCCCCATTCCCAATTTCCATTCCCCTTCCCAGAATTCCCAGAATTCCCAAAATTCCCAGTTTCACCTTCCCATTCTTCCCATAATACCCAGAATTCCCATTCCCAATCCCATTCCTTGGACTTCCCTCATTCCCGTTATTCCCAGAATTCCCATTATTCCCATTCCCTGGAATTTCCCCATTCCCAGAATTCCCAGAAATCTCAAAATTCCCATTCCCAGAATTTCCAGAATCCCCATTCCCTGGAATTTCCTTATTCCCATTCCCAGAATTCCCATAAATCCCAAAACTCCCATTCCCAGAACTGTCAGAATTCCCATCCCCAATATTCCCATTCCCAGAATTCCCAGAATTCCCACAATTCCCATCTCCAATTTCCCATTCCTTGGAATTCCCAGAATTCCCATCCCAAATTTCCCCTTCCCATTCCCAGAATTCCCAGAATTCCCACAATTCCCATCTCCAATTTCCCATTCCTTGGAGTTCTCCCATTCCCATTCCAAATTTCCCATCCCCATTCCCAGAATTCCGGGAATTCCCAATCCCAATGTCCCCATTTCCCATTCCATCCCCACCCCGTTATTCCCAAAATTCCCATTCCCAATTTCCCATCCCCATTCCCATTCCCAGAATTCCCAAAACTCTCAGAATTCTCATTCCCATTCCCATTATTCCCAGAGTTCCCATTATTCCCATCCCAAATTTCCCATTCCCTGGAATTTCCAAATTCCCAGAATTCTTGGAATTCCCTCATTCCCATTCCCAGAATTCCCATCCCATGGAATTTTTCCTTTCCCATTCCCAGTACCCCCGAAATTCCCAGAATTCCCACTCCATCCCCAATCCCAGAATTCCTATTCCTGCAATTCCCATTCCCAATTTCCCCTTCCCATTATTCCCAGAATCTCCATTCCCAATTTTCCATCCCCATTCCCTGAATTCCCAACTTCCCAGAATTCCCAGAATTCCCATTCCTTGGAATTCCCATTCCCTGGAATTTCCCCATTCCCAGAATTCCCAGAAATCTCAAGATTCCCATTCCCAGAATTTCCAGAATCCCCATTCCCAGAATTCCCATAAATCCCAGAACTCTCAGAATTCCCATCCCCAATATTCCCATTCCCAGAATTCCCAGAATTCCCACAATTCCCATCTCCAATTTCCCATTCCTTGGAATTCCCAGAATTCCCATCCCAAATTTCCCCTTCCCATTCCCAGAATTCCCAGAATTCCCAGAATTCCCACTCCCATTCCTCCCACACCCAGAATTCCCATTCCATGGAATTTTCCCATTCCCAATTTTTCAATCCCATTAAAATTGTCATTCCCGGAATTCCCAAAATTCCCACTCCATCCCCAATCCCAGAATTCCTATTCCTGCAATTCCCATTCCCAATTTCCCCTTCCCATTATTCCCAGAATCTCCATTCCCAATTTTCCATCCCCATTCCCTGAATTCCCAACTTCCCAGAATTCCCAGAATTCCCATTCCTTGGAATTCCCATTCCCTGGAATTTCCCCATTCCCATTCCCAGAATTCCCAATTTTCCATTCCCAGAATTCCCATCCCAAAATTTCCCACCCCCATTCCCAGAATTCCGAGAATTCCCAATCCCAATTTCCCCATTTCCCGTTCCTGGAATTCCCAGAAATCCCAGGATTCCCATTCCCAGGTTCCATCCCCATTCCCAGAATTCCCAAATTCCCAGAATTCCTGGAATTCTCACGATCCCAAAAGGTCCCAAAAGCTCCCGGAGCCGCCTCACACTTCCCAAAATTCCCCAAATAATTCCCAAAATTCCTAAAAGAATTCCTGTCATACCCCAAATAATTCCAGAAATTCCCAAAAAACTCCCAGAATTCCCAAATTAATTCCCAGAATTCCCAAAATCCTGAGCTAATTCCCAAAATGTTTCCCAAAATTCCTCAAAAAAAAAAAAAAATCCCAAATAATTTCCCAAATAATTCCCAGAATTCCCCAAAAAATCTCCACAATCCTCCAAAGAATTCCTGAACTGATTTCAAAAATTCCCCCCAAAACTCCCAAAATTCCCCAAAAACAGCTCCGGAACTTCCTGAAATTCCCAAAACAATTCCCAAAATTCCCAAAATCAATCCCAGAATTCCCCAAAATTTCCAAAAATCCCAAAATCCTTCCCAAAATCCATAAAAATCCTCAACTCATTCCCAAAATTCCCAAAATTCCCCCCAAAATTGCCCAAAATTCCCCCAAAACAACTCCTGAACTTCCTGAAATTCCTGAAATAATTCCCAAAATTCCCAAAATCAATCCCAGAATTCCCCAAAATTTCCAAAAATCCCAAAATCCTTCCCAAAATCCACAAAAATCCTCAACTCATTCCCAAATTTCCCCCAAAATAACCCCCAGAATTCTCCCAAAACAGCTCCTGAACTTCCTGAAATTCCCCAAATAATTCCTAAAATTCCCCAAATCAATCCCAGAATTCCCAGAATTCCCAAAAAATCCCCAGGCACTCACGGCAAAGAGCTCCTGGAAATCCCAAAATTCCCCTGAAATTCCCAAAATAACCCCCAGAATTCCCCCAAAACAGCTCCTGAACTTCCTGAAATTCCCGAAACAATTCCCAAAATTCCCGAAACAATTCCCAAAATTCCCAAAATAATTCCCAGAATTCCCAAAATAATTCCCAGAACTCACAAAAATCCTCAACTAATTCCCAAAATTCCCCCAGAACTCCCCAAAATTCCCCCAAAACAAGTCCTGAACTTCCTGAAATTTCCCCAAATCAATCCCAGAATTCCCAGAATTCCCAAAATTCCCGAAATTCCCAAAAATCCCCCGGCACTCACGGCAAAGAGCTCCTGGAGGCCGCTGGGGCCGCGGCGCCGCCGCAGCAGCTCCTGGAGCAGCTCCTGCAGAGCCCCCACAGCGTCCTCCAGCAGGTCCGGGGGGAAATCCTGGAAAAAATCCCGGAATTCTGGGCTTGGGAAAACCCCTGGAATTCCCCAAGCCGGCCCAGCCATGGTTATCCCGGGAAAAAAATGGGAATTTTGGGGTTTTTCCCCATTTTTGGGGTCAAATTCTTGTGGAGGAGGAAAGGAGCATGTTAAAAAACCCAGGGAAATTCGGGAAAAGGAAAAAAATTCAGGAATTTTGGGCTTGGAAAAATCCCTGGAATAAATTCCTAAAAGAATTCCTGTCATGCCCCAAATAATTCCAGAAATTCCCAAAAAACTCCCAGAATTCCCAAAATAATTCCCAGAATTCCCAAAATCCTGAGCTAATTCCCAAAATGTTTCCCAAAATTCCTCAAAAAAAAAAAAAAATCCCAAATAATTTCCCAAATAATTCCCAGAATTCCCCAAAAAATCTCCACAATCCTCCAAAGAATTCCTGAACTGATTTCAAAAATTCCCCCCAAAACTCCCAAAATTCCCCAAAAACAGCTCCGGAACTTCCTGAAATTCCCAAAACAATTCCCAAAATTCCCAAAATCAATCCCAGAATTCCCCAAAATTTCCAAAAATCCCAAAATCCTTCCCAAAATCCATAAAAATCCTCAACTCGTTCCCAAAATTCCCAAAATTCCCCCCAAAATTGCCCAAAATTCCCCCAAAACAACTCCTGAACTTCCTGAAATTCCTGAAATAATTCCCAAAATTCCCGAAATAATTCCAAGAATTCCCGAAAATTCCCGAAATCCCCCGGGCACTCACAGCAAAGAGCTCCTGGAAATCCCGAAATTCCACCCAAAATATCCCCCAGAACTCCCCAAAACAACTCCTGAACTTCCTGAAATTCCCCAAATAATTCCTAAAATTCCCCAAATCAATCCCAGAATTCCCAGAATTCCCAAAAAATCCCCAGGCACTCACGGCAAAGAGCTCCTGGAAATCCCAAAATTCCCCTGAAATTCCCAAAATTCCCCCCAGAGCTCCCCAAAACAGCTCCTGAACTTCCTGAAATTCCCGAAACAATTCCCAAAATTCCCGAAACAATTCCCAAAATTCCCAAAATAATTCCCCAAACTCACAAAAATCCTCAACTAATTCCCAAAATTCCCCCAGAACTCCCCAAAATTCCCCCAAAACAAGTCCTGAACTTCCTGAAATTTCCCCAAATCAATCCCAGAATTCCCAAAATTCCCAAAATTCCCGAAATTCCCAAAAATCCCCCGGCACTCACGGCAAAGAGCTCCTGGAGGCCGCTGGGGCCGCGGCGCCGCCGCAGCAGCTCCTGGAGCAGCTCCTGCAGAGCCCCCACAGCGTCCTCCAGCAGGTCCGGGGGGAAATCCTGGAAAAAATCCCGGAATTCTGGGCTTGGGAAAACCCCTGGAATTCCCCAAGCCGGCCCAGCCATGGTTATCCCGGGAAAAAATGGGAATTTTGGGGTTTTTCCCCATTTTTGGGGTCAAATTCTTGTGGAGGAGGAAAGGAGCATGTTAAAAAACCCAGGGAAATTCGGGAAAAGGAAAAAAATTCAGGAATTTTGGGCTTGGAAAAATCCCTGGAATTCCCCAAGCCATCCCAGCCATGGATATCCCGGGAAAAAAATGGGAATTTTGGGGTTTTTCCCCATTTTTGGGGTCAGTTTAATTCCCAGAACTCACAAAAATCCTCAACTAATTCCCAAAATTCCCCCAGAACTCCCCAAAATTCCCCCAAAACAAGTCCTGAACTTCCTGAAATTTCCCCAAATCAATCCCAGAATTCCCAGAATTCCCAAAATTCCCGAAATTCCCGAAATCCCCGGGCACTCACGGCAAAGAGCTCCTGGAGGCCGCTGGGGCCGCGGCGCCGCCGCAGCAGCTCCTGGAGCAGCTCCTGCAGAGCCCCCACAGCGTCCTCCAGCAGGTCCGGGGGGAAATCCTGGAAAAAATCCCGGAATTCTGGGCTTGGGAAAACCCCTGGAATTCCCCAAGCCGGCCCAGCCATGGTTATCCCGGGAAAAAAATGGGAATTTTGGGGTTTTTCCCCATTTTTGGGGTCAAATTCTTGTGGAGGAGGAAAGGAGCATGTTAAAAAACCCAGGGAAATTCGGGAAAAGGAAAAAAATTCGGGAATTTTGAGCTTGGAAAAATTCCTGGAATTCCCCAAGCCATCCCAGCCATGGTTATCCCGGGAAAAAAAATGGGAATTTTGGGGTTTTTCCCCATTTTTGGGGTCGTTTTTGGTGAATGAGGCCTTGGAAATCCCAGAATTGTCTGGGAAAAATAAAAATCCCGGAATTTTGGGCTTGGAAAAAACCTTGGATGTCACAAATCCATCCTGTCCACGGTTATCCCCAAAAAAAAATGGGAATTTTGGGATTTTTCCCGATTTTTGGGTCAATTTTTGGTGAATGAGGCCTTGGAAAACCCTGGAATAATTTGGGAAAGGAAAAAAAATTGGGAATTTTGGGCTTGGAAAAATTCCTGGAAATCCCCAGTTCAGTCAGAGTCATCATTATCCCAGAAAAAAAATGGGAATTTTGGGATTTTTCCCGATTTTTGGGGGTGAATTCTTGTGGATGAGGCATAATTTGGGAAAGGAAGAAATCTGGGAATTTTGGGCTTGGAAAAATCCCTGGAAGTTCCAAATCCATCCCAGGAAATAGGAAAGGGAATGGGAATGGTGAGAAAAATGGGAATGATGGGAAAGAAAATTCCCATTTTTCCCACAGGACCTGGGGCCGGGATTCCCACCCGGGAGAGAATTCCCAGAAAATCTCGAAAAATGGAAAAATTGGGAATGGGAAAAGTGGAAATTTGGGAATGGGAATAATGGGAAAAATGGGAATGGAAAAAATTGGGAATGAGGAAGGAAATTCCCACAAGACCTGGGGCTGGAATTCCCACCCGGGAGAGAATTCCCAGAAAATCTCGAAAAATGGAAAAATGTGGGAAAAATGTGAAAAATGGGAAACCAGGAATGGGAAAAACGGGAAGTGGAAAAATTGGGAATGAGGAAGGAAATTCTCACAGGACCTGGGGCCGGAATTCCCACCCAGGGGAGAATTCCCAGAAAATCTCGAAAAATGGAAAAACTGGGAATGGGAAAAATGGGGAAAATGGGAAAAATGGGAAAAATGGGAAAAACAGGAATGGAAAAATTTGGAACGAGGAAAGAAATTCCCAAGGGAGCTGGGGCAGAATTCCCACCCAGGAGAGAATTCCCAGAAAATCTGGAAGAATGGAAAAGTTGGGAATGGGAAAAATTGGAATTTGGGAATGGGAAAAATGGGAAAAATGGGAAAATGGAAAAATGGGAATGGAAAAATGGGGAAAATGGGAAAAATGGGAAAAAGTAAAAATGTAAAAATGGGAATTGGGAACGAGGAAAGAAATTCCCATTTTTCCCACAGGATCTGGGGCAGAATTCCCACCCGGGATAAAGTTTCCAGAAAATCTCAATGGAAAAGTTGGGAATGGGAAAAATGGGAAAAATGGGAAAAATGGGAAAAATGGGAAAAATGGGAATGGAAAGATTTGGAACGAGGAAGGAAATTCCCAAGGGATCTGGGGCAGAATTCCCACCCGGGAGAGAATTCGCAGAAAATCTGGAAGAATGGAAAAGTTGAGAATAGGAAAAATGGGAATGGGAAACATGGGAAAAATGGGGAAAATGGGAATGGAAAGATTTGGAACGAGGAAGGAAATTCCCAAGGGATCTGGGGCAGAATTCCCACCCGGGAGAGAATTCGCAGAAAAGCTGGAAGAATGGAAAACTTGAGAATAGGAAAAATGGGAATGGAAAAATGGGAGAAATGGGAATGGAAAAATGGGAAAAATGGGAAGGGAAAAATGGGAAAAATGGGAAGGGAAAAATGGGAACAATAGGAGTGGAAAAATTGGGAATGAGGAAGGAAATTCCCACAAGACCTGGGGCTGGAATTCCCACCCGGGAGAGAATTCCCAGAAAATCTCGAAAAATGGAAAAATTGGGAATGGGAAAAATGGGGAAAATGGGAAAAATGGGAAAAATGGGAAAAACAGGAATGGAAAAATTTGGAACGAGGAAAGAAATTCCCAAGGGAGCTGGGGCAGAATTCCCACCCAGGAGAGAATTCCCAGAAAATCTGGAAGAATGGAAAAGTTGGGAATGGGAAAAATTGGAATTTGGGAATGGGAAAAATGGGAAAAATGGGAAAATGGAAAAATGGGAATGGAAAAATGGGGAAAATGGGAAAAATGGGAAAAAGTAAAAATGTAAAAATGGGAATTGGGAACGAGGAAAGAAATTCCCATTTTTCCCACAGGATCTGGGGCAGAATTCCCACCCGGGATAAAGTTTCCAGAAAATCTCAATGGAAAAGTTGGGAATGGGAAAAATGGGAAAAATGGGAAAAATGGGAAAAATGGGAATGGAAAGATTTGGAACGAGGAAGGAAATTCCCAAGGGATCTGGGGCAGAATTCCCACCCGGGAGAGAATTCGCAGAAAATCTGGAAGAATGGAAAAGTTGAGAATAGGAAAAATGGGAATGGGAAACATGGGAAAAATGGGAATGGAAAACATGGGAAAAATGGGAAAAATAGGAATGGAAAAATGGGAAAAATGGGAAGGGAAAAATGGGAACAATAGGAGTGGAAAAATTGGGAATGAGGAAGGAAATTCCCATTTTTCCCACAGGACCTGGGGCGGAATTCCCACCCGGGAGCGAATCCCCAACCGTTCGGAGCTGCCCCATCCCAGCAGGACCCGAAGAACCCGGACACGGGGACGGCCATGAAGGAAATTCCCACAGGATCTGGGGCTGGAATTCTCACCCAGGACAGAATTCCCAGAAAATGGGAAAAATGGGAAAAATGGGAAAAATGGGAAACCAGGAATGGGAAAAATGGGAAATGGAAAAATTGGGAATGTGGAAGGAATTTCCCACAGGATCTGGGGCAGAATTCCCACCCGGGATAAAGTTTCCAGAAAATCTCAATGGAAAAGTTGGGAACGGGAAAAATGGGAATGGGAAACATGGGAAAAATGGGAAGGGAAAAATGGGAAAAATGGGAAAAATAGGAATGTGAAAAATTGGAATTTGGGAATGGGAAAAATGGGAAAAATTGGAAACATGGGAAACATGGGAAAAATGGGAATGGAAAAATGGGAGAAATGGGAATGGAAAAATGGGAAAAATGGGAAGGGAAAAATGGGAACAATAGGAGTGGAAAAATTGGGAATGAGGAAGGAAATTCCCATTTTTCCCACAGGACCTGGGGCGGAATTCCCACCCGGGAGCGAATCCCCAACCGTTCGGAGCTGCCCCATCCCAGCAGGACCCGAAGAACCCGGACACGGGGACGGCCATCCCGCTGTCCCCCAATCCCGTTTCCCCCGGATCCGGCGCAGTGCCCACCTGGGCCGGGGGCGGCTCCCGGGTTTTGGGGGGCTCCAGCGGGGGCACCCCCAGCACCGAGGCCAGCGCCGTGGCCAGCAGCTCCCAGCGCTCCGCCTCGCCCAGCGGCGGCTCCAGGGCGCTGCGATCCCGGGATGAGGAAAATCCGGGAATGGGAACGGCCCCGGGGGGAGGGCAGGGAGATCCGGGGGGTTAGGGGGAGGTATTGGGGATTATTGGGGATTTAATGGAAATTATTGGAGATTAATGGGAATTAATAGATATTTATTGGGGATTAATAGGGATTTATTGGAAGTTATTGGGGATTTATGGGGATTTATTGGGGATTAATGGGGATTTACTGGGAATTATTGGAAGTTATTGGGGATTTATTGGGAGTTATTGGGGATTTAATGGGAATTATTGGGGATTAATAGGAATTTATTGGGAGTTATTGGGATTTATTAGGAATTAATGGGAATGTATTGGGATTTATTGGGAATTATTGGGGATTTTGGGGGATAATTGGGGATTAATGGGGATTTATTGAGATTTATTGGGTATTTATGGGGATTTACTGGGGATTAATGGAAGTTATTGGGGATTATTGGGAGTTATTGGGGACTATTGGGGATTAATGGGGATTTATTGGGGATTTATTAGGAGTTATTTGGGACTTATTGGGGACTAACGGGGATTTATTGGGAATTATCGGGGATTTGTTGGGAATTATCGGGGATTATTGGGGATTAATGAGGATTATCAGGGATTTATTGGGTATTTATTGGACATAATCGGGGATTAATGGGGATTTATTGGGGATTAATGGAAATTTATTGAGTTTTATTGGAAGTTATTGGGAATTTATTGGGAATTACTGGGGGTTATTGGGAGTTCCCAGAAGTCCCAAGGACCCAACCCCAAATCCCAAACCCAGAATCCCCAGGGGTCTCTGCGCTCCCGGAATTCCCGGATTTTGGGAATTCTGGGAATTGCCCAGGACCCAAACCCAGAATTCCCAGGGGTCTCCGAGCTCCCGGAATTCATGAAATTTTGGGAATTCCCAAGGACCCAATCCAGGAATTCCCAGGGGGCTCCGGAACTCCTGGAATCCCGGGATTTTGGGAATATTGGGAATTCCCAAGGACCCAACCCCAAACCCCAATCCCAGAGTTCCCAGGGAGCTCCAGAACTCCCGGAATCTCGAGATTTTGGGAATTCTGAGGATTCCCAAGGAGGACCCAACCCCAAACCCCAATCCCGGAGTTCCCAGGGGTCCCCAGGCTCCCGGAATCCCGGGATTTCGGGAATTTTGGGAACTCCCAAGGACCCAACCCCAAACCCCAATGTGGGAATTCCCAGGGGTCCCCGAGCTCCAGAATACCGGGATTTTGGGAATATTGGGAATTCCCAAGGAGGCCCCAACCCCACACCCCAATCCCGGAGTTCCCGGGGTCCCCGAGCTCCGGAATCCCGGGATTTGGGAATTCCCAAGGAGGACCCAACCCCACACCCCGATCCCGGAGTTCCCAGGGGTCCCCGAGCCCCGGAATCCCGGGATTTTGGGAATTCCCAAGGAGGCCCCAACCCCACACCCCAATGTGGGAATTCCCAGGGGTCCCCGAGCCCCGGAATCCCGGGATTTGGGAATTCCGGGCACGCCAGGATACACCAGGTGTGCGCAGGCGCTCAGCGCTCGCTGCCGCAGCCGCGTCCGCGGCGGCTCCGGGGGCTCCGCACGCAGGAACTCCTGCGGGAGAAACATCGGGAACGGAATGCTCCGGAATGTCCCCGGGGGAATGTTCCGGAATGTCCCCGCCGGAATGTTCCGGAATGTCCCCTCAAGAACGTTCCTTCGGGATTGTTCTGGAATGTTCCTTTGGGAATGTTCCAGAATGTCCCCTCTGGAAAGTTCCACAGGGATCCAGCGGGATCTAGTATCCCATCCCAGTCCCATCCCAGTCCATCCCAGTGCCTCCCAGTCCCCCTAAATCCATCCCAATCTCTCCCAATCCCATTCCCAGTCCATCCCAGTATCCCGTCCCAGTCCTCCCAGTCCCCATTCCCAATTCCTCCCCGACCCTTCCAGTATCCATTCTCCCATCCTAGTCTATCCCAGTCCATCCCAATCCCATCCCAATCCCTCCCAGTCTCCCCCAGTCCCATCCCAATCTCTCCCAGTCCATCCCAGTTTGGTCCC
>NW_024368029.1:0-1240 GCF_014805655.1 Passer montanus | reverse complement strand
TTAAAAATGGGGGGAAATTGTAATTAAAATGTGTAAAAAATGAGATTTTAAATGGAAAAATAAAAATAAAAAATGGGGGAAAATTGGAATTAAAATTATGGAAAAAAAATTATGGAAAAATAAGAATAAAAATGGGGAAAATTCTAATTAAAATGTGGGAAAAATGAGATTTTAAATGGAAAAATAAAAATAAAAAATGGGGGAAAATTGGAATTAAAATTATGGAAAAAAAATTATGGAAAAATAAGAATAAAAATGGGGAAAATTCTAATTAAAATGTGGGAAAAATGAGATTTTAAATGGAAAATTAAGAATAAAAAATGAGGAAAAATTGGAATTAAAAATGTTTAAAAATGGGAAATTAAATGGAAAAATAGGAATAAAAAATGGGGGAAATTCTAATTAAAATGTGGGAAAACTGAGATTTTAAATGGAAAATTAAGAATAAAAAATGAGGAAAAATTGGAATTAAAAATGTTTAAAAATGGGAAGTTAAATGGAAAAATAGGAATAAAAAATGGGGGAAATTGGAATTAAAAATGTGTAAAAAAAGAGAAATTAAATGGAAAAATTGTAATTAAAAATGGGGGAAAACAGGAATTAAAAAAGTGGAAAAAATGAGAAATTAAAGGGAAAATTGTAATTAAAAATGGGGGAAATTCTAATTAAAATGTGGCAAAAATGAGATTTTAAATGGAAAATTAAGAATAAAAAATGAGGAAAAATTGGAATTAAAAATGTGTAAAAAAAGAGAAATTAAATGGAAAAATTGTAATTAAAAATGGGGGAAAACAGGAATTAAAAAAGTGGAAAAAATGAGAAATTAAAGGGAAAATTGTAATTAAAAATGGGGGAAAATTGTAATTAAAAATGGGGGAAATTCTAATTAAAATGTGGCAAAAATGAGATTTTAAATGGAAAATTAAGAATAAAAAATGAGGAAAAATTGGAATTAAAAATGTTTAAAAATGGGAAATTAAATGGAAAAATAGGAATAAAAAATGGGGGAAATTGGAATTAAAATGTGGAAAAATGAGAAATTAAATGGAAAAATAACAATAAAAAATTGGAAAAAAATTGGAATTAAGAGGTGAAAAATGAGAAATTAAATGGGAAAATTAAGAATAAAAATGGGGGAAAATTGGGATAAAAATGTGTAAAAAATGAGATTTTTAAATGGAAAAATAAGAATTAAAAATGGGGAAAATTTTGAATTAAAAATGTGTAAAAAATGAGAATT
>NW_024368028.1:0-1240 GCF_014805655.1 Passer montanus | reverse complement strand
GGGGGAGGGGAGACTAGGGGGGGGAGGGAAATTTTGGGGGAAATTTGGGCGAATTTTTGGGTGAATTTTTGGTTAATTTTGGGTGAATTTTGTGGAAATTTTGGGTCAATTTTTTGTGAATTTTGGGTGAATTTTGGGGAAATTTTGGGTGAATTTTCAGTGAATTTTTGGGCAATTTGGAGGAAATTTTGGGGAAATTTTGGGTGAAATTTGGGTGAATTTTGGGTGAATTTTTTGTGAATTTTGGGGGAATTTTGTGTAAATTTTTGCCAGAATTTGGGTGAATTTTGGGGAAATTTGGGGCAAATTTTGGGTGAATTTCAGATTAATTTTGGGTGAATTTTTAGTGAATTTCGGGTGGAATTTTGAGGGAATTTTGGGGAATTTTGGGTGGATTTTCATGAATTTTTGTCAGAATTTGGGTGAATTTCAGGGGAATTTTGGGTGAATTTTTTGTGAATTTTGGGGAAATTTTGAGTGGATTTGGGAAGAATTTTGGGTGAATTTCAGCAGATTTTTGGGTGAATTTTGGGCAGAGTTTTGGGTGATGTTTGGGGTGAATTTTGGGTCTATTTCAGGTAAATTTTGGGGTGAATTTTGGGCACAGTTTGAGGTGCATTTCAGGTGATTTTGGGGTAAATTTCGGGCACAGTTTTGGGTGAATTTTTTGTGAATTTTGGGCACAAGTCTGGGTGAATTCTGGCCAATTTTGGGCACAGTTTTGGGTGAATTTGGACTGAATTTTGGGTGGATTTTGGGGAAATTTTGGGTGAAATTTGGGAGAAATTTGTGCAGAGTTTGGGGTGAATTTTGGGCACAGTTTTGGGTCTGGGCACAGTTATTTTGGGGTAAATTTCGGGCAGAGTTTTGGGTGAATTCCAGGTGAATTTTTTGTGAATTTTGGGTGAATTTTAGGCACAGTTTTGGGTGAATTCCAGGTGATTTTGGGGTAAATTTTGGGCAGAGTTTTGGGTGAATTCCAGGTGAATTTTCTGTGAATTTCGGGCAGAGTTTTGGGTGCATTCCAGGTGAGTTCGGGGTAAATTTTTTGTGAATTTTGGGCAGAATTTGGGGTGAATTTTGGGTGCATTCCAGGTGAGTTCGGGGTGAATTCCGGGCACAGTTTCGGGTGAATTTCAGCCAATTTCGGGCAGAGTTTTGGGTGAATTCCAGGTGAGTTCGGGGTGAATTCTGGGCACAGTTTTGGGTGAATTTCAGGTGATTTTGGGGTAAATTTCGG
>NW_024368027.1:0-1241 GCF_014805655.1 Passer montanus | reverse complement strand
AAATTTCCTCAAAAATCCCTAAAAAATTCTCTAAAAAATGACAAAAAATCGCCTCAAAATCCACCCAAAAACCCAAAAAAATTCACCCAAAAATCAAAAAAAAATTCACTCAAAAAATCAAAAAAAATTCACCCAAAATTCCATCAAAAATAGAAAACATTTCACAGAAAATTCCAAAAAATACTCCCAAAAATCCCCCCAAAATCCCCCCAAACCAGCCCAGGGTGTCTGTCTGTCTGTCCGATGAGACCCCTCCCCAAATTAGCCAAAATCCCCCCAAATCATCCCAAAAGTCCACCAAAAATTCCTCCAAAAATTCCCCCAAAATCTCTCAAAAATCTCACAAAAATACCCCAAAAATCTCAAAAAATTCTCCAAAAATGCCCCAAAACCATCCCAAAATTCCCCCCAAAAATCCCAAAAAATCCCCCCAAAATCCCCAAAAATTCACCCAAACATCTTGCCCAAAATAAAAAAAAAAAACAAACCAAATTTCCTCCCAAAAATCCCAAAATCCTTCCCAAAAATCCCCCCAAAATCCCCAAAAATTCACCCAAACATCTTGCCCAAAATAAAAAAAAAAAACAAACCAAATTTCCTCCCAAAAATCCCAAAATCCTTCCCAAAAATCCCCCCAAAATCCCCAAAAATTCACCCAAACATCTTGCCCAAAATAAAAAAAAAAAACAAACCAAATTTCCTCCCAAAAATCCCAAAATCCTTCCCAAAAATCCCCCCAAAATCCCCAAAAATTCACCCAAACATCTTGCCCAAAATAAAAAAAAAAAACAAACCAAATTTCCTCCCAAAAATCCCAAAATCCTTCCCAAAAATCCCCCCAAAATCCCCAAAAATTCACCCAAACATCTTGCCCAAAATAAAAAAAAAAAACAAACCAAATTTCCTCCCAAAAATCCCAAAATCCTTCCCAAAAATCCCCCCAAAATCCCCCCAAAATGTCCTCAAACCCCCCAAATTTTTGGGATGGGTTCCTAAATCTCCTGGGCCCAACCTTCCCGCTGTGGGACCCTGTGCGCATCCCCCCAAAACCCCTCCAGGAACCCCCCAAAACTCCCCAAATTTTGGGGAGGGGTCCCTAAATCCCCAAAATTTTTGGAGGAGGGGTTCCTAAATCCCCTGGGCTGCAGTATGTCCCCCAAAATCCCCCAAACCCCCCTAAATTCACTCAAAATCCCCCCTAAAATCCCTCAGAACCCCCCCAAATTTTGAAGAAGGGTCCC
>NW_024368026.1:0-1214 GCF_014805655.1 Passer montanus | reverse complement strand
AGGGGATTATTTCAGGAGTTTTGTTTAACAAAATGACTCCTGAAGTTATAATGTATTCCAGAAGAAATTGTGTTCCAAAGATGAAAAAGCAATTGATTATTTTCACTGAAGTTATTTTAAGAAAAGCTATCTCCCACTAAAATGGAAAATCCCACCTTCCAGCACTGCAAGATAATAATGATCTTGAACTTCCTTCAATCTCACCTTATTAATAGCAGCAACAGCTTGTGGTGATTTTAAGAGCTGGGTTTTCCAAGGCTAAATTCCTTGTAAGGCATTTCAGTTTCACAGCCTGGAATAAAAGCCCAAGTTTTTGGAAAAACACAATAAATACTGGAGGTTTTACAAAGATGGGCCTCTTGCTTCTTAAGAAGCAGAGGTGCATCCATGGGCCTTATGGGCTTGGGCCCTTACATGGGCTTGTGTTAAAACACAAGCAAATGGAAATTTCTAAGTGAATATAAAAGTGACTCCTGTTAGATGTGTCTTCTGAGAGTTTGTTTGTCTTCTGTGAGATCTGGAAGTTAGACTAATAGATGGCAGCATGTCCCACTGCAACTGCTCTCCATTTGGGAGGCTGAAGACTATTGTGCCTTTTTCCCAATCTCTTTCTTGAATGGTCCTTTTTTGACTCACAGAAATCCACAGCAATATATTTCCCAGGTATCACTTTGAACTAAATGGATCCACTATTTCTCCCCCGTTTAAAATTTTCTGAGACAGATGTCAGCAATAACCTCAATAATTCTCTGAATTTTTCCTTTTTCTTCTTTTCCTCTCTAAATGAATCGAGATTAAATCATTTTTGCAGCTGTTCAGAACATCCAGATGTGGCCTAATAAAAGGGAGAATAGGATGTGATCTTTAAGAATCTGTTCCATCTTCTGGTTACAAATCTATTTCCATTACATACATCTACCTAGATGGTTCTTTGATCTTGAAATACCATGGGTGACCTTGATGTGCAACCTGACCATCTAAAAAGCACAAAAGTTGCAAACACTTGTGAGCTGCTCAACACATCCATTTTATTTTGTTAGGCTCAGAGCCCAGAATGTCCAGGAACTTTCCAAGCATAGGGATGGATCCTGCATTTGACTTTGTGACATTATTAACAAAAAATTCCATGGCATTTTGTTGATATGTTTGTCTCACTTCATACAACGCCTCAGTATGGTATTCGTCATAAACCCATGTGACTGAAATTCTGTATT
>NW_024368025.1:0-1242 GCF_014805655.1 Passer montanus | reverse complement strand
GGTGGGGGAAACCCCAATTTGGGGGGATTCAGGGGGGAAACCCCAATTTTGGGGGTGGATTTTGGGAGAGGAAGCCCGAATTTTGAGGGGGGAACCCAAATTTTGGGGGAAACCCCCAATTTTAGGGGATTTTTGGAAGGGAAACCCCAATTTTGGGGGATGTGGGGAGGGGGGGAAACCCGAATTTTGGGGGGAAAACCCCATATTTGGGATGAAATCCCAATTTTGGGGGATTTGGGGAGAGAAAAACCCCAATTTTGGGGGGAAAACCCCAGTTTTGGGGGATTTGGGGAGAGAAAAACCCCAGTTTTGGGGGATTTGGGGTGGGAAAATCCCAATTTTGGGGGGAAAACCCCAATTTTGGGGGATTTGGGGAGAGAAAAACCCCAATTTTGGGGGATTTGAGGTGGGAAAACCCCAATTTTGGGGAACCTGGGGAAAGAGAAACCCCAATTTTGGGGAATTTTGGGGGTGAAAACCCCAATTTTGGGGGAGAAAAAACCCAATTTTGGGGGGGGGTTTAGGGTGGGACCCCAATTTTGGAGCATTTAGGGAGAGGGAAACCCCAATTTTGGGGGATTTCAGGGTGAAAACCCCAATTTTGGGGAATTTTGGGGGTGAAAACCCCAATTTTGGGGGAGAAAAAACCCAATTTTGGGGGGGGGTTTAGGGTGGGACCCCAATTTTGGAGCATTTAGGGAGAGGGAAACCCCAATTTTGGGGGATTTCAGGGTGAAAACCCCAATTTTGGGGAATTTTGGGGGTGAAAACCCCAATTTTGGGGAATTTTGGGGGTGAAAACCCCAATTTTGGGGAATTTTGGGGGTGAAAACCCCAATCCCAATTTTGGGGGATTTGGGGAGAGAAAAACCCCAGTTTTGGGGGATTTGGGGTGGGAAAATCCCAATTTTGAGGGGAAAACCCCAATTTTGGGGGATTTGGGGAGAGAAAAACCCAAATTTTGGGGGATTTCAGGGTGAAAACCCCAATTTTGGGGATTTTTCAGGGTGAAAACCCCAATTTTGGGGATTTTTGGGGGTGAAAACCCCAATTTTGGGGAATTTTGGGGGTGAAACCCCAATTTTGGGGAATTTTGGGGGTGAAAACCCCAATTTTGGGGATTTTTGGGGGTGAAAACCCCAATTTTGGGGAATTTTGGGGGTGAAAACCCCAATTTTGGGATTTTTGGGGGTGAAAACCCCAATATTTGGGATTTTTGGGGGCTCCTCACTTGGTCTCTTC
>NW_024368024.1:0-1242 GCF_014805655.1 Passer montanus | reverse complement strand
GGGATTTAAGGTCCCTCCCAGCCCAAACCTGGCTGGAATTCTGGGATGACCCCAAGGTGCCAGAAGCAGAGGAGCCACTCCTGTACCCAGTGCTGGGGTTCATTTTCCTACTGAGGAATGCCATGAGAGAGCCAGCAAATGAATTTGTGTTCCCCAGGTCAGACCCCTCTGTTTCAGCAGGGGGGAGCAGGAGGCTGAGGGCCCTCAGAACAAACGTGAGGAGAGCAGGGCAGGGGACTGGCAGCTCCTCAAAGAAACCACATCAGAGCTACAACAGCAAAGCAGCTTTTGGAGGGAGAGAGATGAAAAAAGAACAAGATATATTGGAAAAGGCCAGTGGAGAATGAAGTAATAAAATGTAGCCTGAAAATCACCTTTACCTCCAGTTCTGAAGAACTCAGAGGTGATGAGTAGATCTGTCAAAATATTTGTAATGGAAAAGTCATGATTTATGAGGTTTGGGGTTTCATTGTTTTTCTCAATTTTTTATAAAAGTAAAAGCAAAATTTGGTGGGGGAAGATGTGGGTTTTCCCGTTTCTATTATTTTTTAATTAAAAAGGATGAGGAGAAGTGAACGTTGCTGATGTATTATGGTTTAAAATATGAGGAAAAAAAGCTGGTATTTTTAAAATTTCTGTTAAAAGTGGGGGAAAGCTGCAGTAAGGAGGTGAGAGAGAAAGCAGCAGTGGATGCCTTCTCTGCTTTTACAATGTGTGCTGGCTTTTTGTCAGGGAAAAAATAACACATCTTTCCTGCAGGAGAGGACTTGGCTGTTGGGAGAAAATCTCCTCTTCCAACTGGCTCCATTCAAAGAGAATTTGGCCACTGCAGATTAATTGCATTAATTGCAAGCTTTCACCCCCTTGCTGTTCCCTGGAGGAGCTGGAATTGCTTCTCCTGCCAAGGCCATGTGGGGCTGATGAGCTCACCTTGCTCCCTGAGGACATTTTATACCCCCAGTAAATTAGAGATATTGATATAAAATCCTTCAGAATATCGTGCAGATCCTTGTTTTTCCCTCATGGGGTTCATTTGTTGTCATTCTTCCCCTTGTGGGGCTGGCACTGCCATAGCTGGAGGGACACAGAAGTGTCACATTTTGTCACTTTGTGTTTGCCAGGAGCTGCTTGGCAGAGCCCTGAGCCCCTGGGCACTCACAGAGTCCCAGAAATCACAGAATCAGGAATGTCCTGAGCTGGAGGGACCCACAGAATCATCCCAGCCCATTCCCTGCCCAGACC
>NW_024368023.1:0-1242 GCF_014805655.1 Passer montanus | reverse complement strand
TGGGGTTTTGGGGGGGAATTTTGGGGTTTTGGGGGGGGGTTTATGTTTTTTAGGGGGAATTTTGGGGAAAAAATTATATTTTGGAATTTCGGGGTTTTTTTGGGCGTATTTTGGCTTTTTTTGGAGGTTTTGGGGGGAGGATTTTGGGGGTTTTTTGGGAGGATTTTGGGGGTTTTTTTGGGAGGATTTTGGCTTTTTTTGGAGGGATTTTGGAGGTTTTGGGGGATATTTTATTTTTTTGGGGGGGATATTAGTGTTTTTTGGGAGGATTTTGGCTTTTTTTGGAGGAATTTTGGAGGTTTTGGGGTTATTTTGGGGGTTTTGGGGGGATTTTTGGCTTTTTTGGGGGGGGATTTTGGAGGTTTTGAGGGGATTTTGGGGTTTTTTGGAAGGATTTTGGGGTTTTTTGGAAGGATTTTGGGGTTTTTTGGAAGGATTTTGGGGTTTTTTGGAAGGATTTTGGGGTTTTTTGGAAGGATTTTGGGGTTTTTTGGAAGGATTTTGGGGTTTTTTGGGGGGATTTTGGGGCTGTCCCCATCAATAAATTCTGCTTCGGCGCCGCTGTCACCTCCTGTGTCCCCTCCCCCTCCCCAGTGTCCCCAAATTTGTCCCCAACCCCCCAAAAATGACACAAAAACCCCCCCAGGCGCATCCGGAGGTTTTTATTCCCAAAAAATCCCAAAAAAAGGGAGAACACCACGGGGCGGGGAGGGGACAGCAGAGGGGGCGTGTCCCGATTTGGGGAGGGGGCTGCGACCCTCCCCCCCCCCTCAGATTTTCTTCTTCTGCGGCCGGACCCTCGGGAAGAGCTGGGGGGGAAGGGGAGGTGAGACCCCCACCCCAAAAAAAACCAACCCAAAGAATAAAACATAACCCAAAAAAATAAAACCTAACCCCCAAAAAAATCCCCAAAAATAAAATCTAACCCAAAAAAATAAAACCTAACCCCAAAAATAACCCCAAAAATAAAACCTAACCCCAAAAATCTAACCCAAAAAATAAAATCTAACCACCAAAAAAAAAACAACCCTAAAAATAAAACCCAAATCCAAAAATTAAACGCAACCCCAAAAATAAAACCTGACCCAAAAAAATAAAACCTAACCCAAAAAAAAACCCCCAAAAAACCAAACCCCTAAAAATCCCAATCCCAAAAAAAAAAAACCCAAAAAATAAACTCCAACCCCAAAAAGCCCCCCAAGGTCATGGAGGGGCTGTGGGACCCCCCCCCAAAACCACCAC
>NW_024368022.1:0-1243 GCF_014805655.1 Passer montanus | reverse complement strand
CAAATCCCAGCACCCCATAATCGGCCAGGTAAACGTTCCCTGCCTGGGGGGCACCCCACAGTCAGGGGGACCCCAAAAATGCGGGGTACCCCCGGTCTGGGATCCCCCAAATCCCAGAAAAACCCAAAATCCTGGGGAAAAACCTCAAAATCCCATTAAAAACCCCAAAATCCTTCAGAAAACCCCAAATCCCAGCACCCCGTAATCGGCCAGGGAGATGTTCCCTGCCTGGGTGGCACCCCTCAATCAGGGGGACCCCAAAACCCGGGGATACCCCCGCACTGGGATCCCCCAAATCCCAGAAAAACCCCAAATCCTGGGGTTCTCCCCTCATTTCCCGGATCTCCTCCCGGATTTTGGGGTTTTTGGTGTTTAGGGTTTTTGGTGTTTGGGGTTTGGGGTGTTTGGGGTTTTTGGAGTGTTTGGGGTTTTTGAGGTTTTGCATGTTTGGGATTTTTGGGGTGTTTGGGATTTTTGGGGTGTTTGGGGATTTGGGTGTTTGGGGTTTTTTTGGGTATTTAGGGGATTTGGGGTGTTTGGGTTTTTGGGGTGTTTAGGGTTTGGGTTTGGGGTATTTGAGGTTTTTGAAGTGTTTGGGGTTTTGGGGTGTTTGGGGATTTGGGGGTGCTTGGGGTTTTTGGGGTGTTTTGGGATGTTTTGGGGTATCTCTGGGGGTTTTTGGGTTCCCTCACCTCCATCTCCCCCTTCAGGGACGTCCCCGTGCCCAGGCTGGGGCCACCATGGGCTCGGGGTTTGTTTGGGGTTTTGGGGTGTTTGTTTGGGTTTTTAGGGTTTTTGATGTTTTTGGGGTGGTTTTTGGGGTATTTTGGGGTTTTTCTGGGGTTTTGGGGTCTTTTTGGGGTATTTTGAGTTCCCTCACCTCCATCTCCTCCCTCAGGGACGTCCCCGTGCCCAGGCTGGGGCCACCATGGGCTCGGGGTTTGATTGGGGTTTTGGGGTGGTTTCTGATGATTTTGGGGTGATTTTGGTGTGGTTTTTGGGGTATTTTGGGGTGGTTTTTAGGGTTTTTGATGTTTTTGGGGTGGTTTTTACGGTTTTTGGGTTATTTTTGAGGTATTTTGTGTTCCCTCACCTCCATCTCCTCCCTCAGGGACGTCCCCATGCCCAGGCTGGGGCCACCATGGGCTCGGGGTTTGATTGGGGTGTTTGATGTTTTTGGGGTGGGTTTTGGGGTTTTTGATATTTTTGGGGTTGTTTGTAGGGTTTTTGGTGTTTCTGGGTT
>NW_024368021.1:0-1243 GCF_014805655.1 Passer montanus | reverse complement strand
GGGGGCTCGGGGGGACCCCTCCCCAAAATATCCCCTGAGGGGGGGGGAATTTGGGGAGGAATTTTGGGGGTCCCTGACCCCACCTTGGCGCCCCCCAGGTGCGCACCGAGCTCCTGCGGAAGCGGGCGCGGGTCGGGGGTCGCAGCCCCTCGCCCCCGGCCCCCCCCGTGCTGTTCCCGCCGCCCGAGGAGGCCCCGAACCGCGAGCACGAGGCGGAAAAACGGCGGGAACAGGTGAGGGGGGCTCGGGGGGACCCCTCCCCAAAATGTCCCCTCAGGTGAGGGGGGCTCGGGGGGACCCCTCCCCAAAATGTCCCCTCAGGTGAGGGGGGCTCGGGGGGACCCCTCCCCAAAATGTCCCCTCAGGTGAGGGGGGCTCGGGGGGACCCCTCCCCAAAATGTCCCCTCAGGTGAGGGGGGGTGTGGGAATTGGATTTAGGGGGAAAAAATGGGCGGTTTGGCGGGGGTTACAGGTGGAAATTCCACCCTCAGGAGGAGGTAAAGGGGCGAAAATGGGGATTTGGGGGGGAAGAAAGGGATTTTGGGGTAAATTCAGGGGATTTTGGAAAAAAAAGGGGGGATTTTGGCATAGGGGTGTCACCTGAATCCCCCTCCCCAATTTTCCCCTCAGGAGTGGTGGGAGATTGGAGGGGTGGAAAACGGCGGGATTTGTGTGGGGAAAAGGGGAAATTTAGGTTGAAAAATGAGGTATTTGGGTAGAAAAAAGGGGGAATTTTGGGGAAATTTGGGAATGAAGGAAGGAATTTTCACCAGGGGAAGTCTCACCCCGAATCCCCCTCCCCAACTTCCCCTCAGGATTGGGAGGCTGGGGGTGGAAAATGGCAGCATTTGTGTGGGGAGAAAGGGGGAATTAGGGTGGAAAAAAGGGGAATTTGGGTGGAAAAAAGTGGGAATTTGGGTGGAAAAAAGGGGAATTTGAGGGAAACACAGTGGGATTTTCACCAGGGAAGGTCTCACCCCGAATCCCCCTCCCCAATTTCCCCTCAGAAGTGGCTGAGATTGGAAGGCTGGGGGTGGAAAATGGCGGCATTTGTGTGGGGAAAAGGGGGGAATTAGGGTGGAAAAAAGGGGAATTTGGGTGGAAAAAAGTGGGAATTTGGGTGGAAAAAAGGGGAATTTGGGTGGAAAAAAGTGGGAATTTGGGTGGAAAAAAGGGGAATTTGAGGGAAACACAGTGGGATTTTCACCAGGGAAGGTCTCACCCCGAATCCCCCTCCCCAATT
>NW_024368020.1:0-1344 GCF_014805655.1 Passer montanus | reverse complement strand
GGGGGGGAACCTCGAAAGTTTGGGGGGAACCTCGGAAATCCGGGGGGGGAACCTCAGAAATCTGGGGGAAATGGGGAAAAGCTGCGGGAAATTGGTGAAAAGTTGGGGGGAAATGGTGAAAAGTTGGGGGAAAATCTGGGGGAGAGCCTCGAAAGTTTGGGGGGAATGGGGAAAAGTTTGGTGAAAAGTTGGGGGGAAATGGGGAAAATCTGGGGGGGAACCTCAAAAATTTGGGGGAAATTGGGAAAAGTTGGGGGGAAATGGCGAAAAGTTGGGGGGAAATGGGGAAAATCTGGGGGGAAACCTCAGAAATCTGGGGGAGAACGTCGAAAGTTTTTGGGGGAACCTCGAAAGTTTGGAGGGAATGGTGAAAAATTTGGGGGAAATGGTGAAAAGTTTGCGGAAAATGTCAAAAGTTGGGGGGAAATCATTAAAAGTTGGAAGGAGACCTCAAAAGTTTGGGGAAAAATGTTAAAATTTTGGGGGAAATGTGAAAATTTTGGCCTCACGTTGACTCAGGGACCCCTAAATTGGCTTTAGGGACCCCCGGGGTGACTTTGGGGTGACCCCAGCCCCCTTTAAATGACCCCGGGACCCCCGGGCTGACCGTGGGGACCCCCAAATTGGTTTTGGCGACGCCCCCGAGCGACCCCAGCCCCCCAAAAATGACCCCAACCCCTCTCCAGGGTCACTCTGAGACCCCCGGGGTGACCCCAGCCCCCTTTAAATGACCCCGGGACCCCCGGGCTGACTCGAGGACCCCCGGGGTGACTTTAGGGACCCCCGGGGTGACCTTGGGGACCCCCGAGGTGACCCCCAAATTGGTTTTGGCGACGCCCCCGAGCGACCCCAGCCCCCCAAAAATGACCCCAACCCCTCTCCAGGGTCACTCTGAGACCCCCGGGGTGACCCCAGCCCCCTTTAAATGACCCCGGGACCCCCGGGCTGACTCGAGGACCCCCGGGGTGGCCTCAGGGTGACCTGGGGACCCCCAAATTGGTTTAGGGGACCCCCCCGAGCGACCCCAGCCCCCCAAAAATTACCCCAACCCCTGTCCCGGATCCTTTTGGTGCCTCGGGGATGACTTTGGGGTGACCCCAGCCCCCTTTAAATGACCCCGGGACCCCCGGGGTGACTCTGGGACCCCCGGGGTGACTCGAGGACCCCCGAGGTGACCTTGGGGACCCCCGGGGTGACCTTGGGGACCCCCCAGGGTGAGCCTCCACTACGGCATCATGTGCCTGAAGCGCCTCAACTACGACCGCAAGGAGCTGGAGCGGCGGCGGGAGGAGAGCCAGGGGGGCACCTCGGGTACGGGGGGCTTCGGGGGGTCCCGGGGGGCTT
>NW_024368019.1:81316-81689 GCF_014805655.1 Passer montanus | reverse complement strand
GAGCCGCTGAACCCCCCGCAGGTGGCGAAGGCGAAGATGGAGAACAGCTGCGGGCAAACTGGCCTTACTGGGAGCCACTGGGAGCCACTGGGAGCGGTTTGGGGGGGACTGGGAGGCACTGGGAGGGGTTTGGGGGAGTTTTAGGGGGGATTTGGGGTGAATTTGGGGGGGATTTGGGGGTCCCAGGGAGCCGCTGAACCCCCCACAGGTGGCGAAGGCGAAGATGGAGAACAGCTGCGGGCAAACTGGCCTTACTGGGAGCCACTGGGAGCGGATTGGGGGGGACTGGGAGGCACTGGGAGCGGTTTGGGGCGCATTTGGGGGGTTTGGGGGGGATTTGGGGGGGTTTGTGTGCTGGGCCCTGTCACCCCCA
>NW_024368019.1:75109-80609 GCF_014805655.1 Passer montanus | reverse complement strand
CTCCCCACAATTCCCCAGCGCGGAGCGGGGGGGTCGCAGCCGCCCCCCACCCGCCCAGCCGGCCCGGGGGGGTCCTGGGGGGGGTCCCCGGGTGGGTTCGGCGCAGAGGGGGGGTCCCGGGGGGGTTTTTTGGGGAGGGGTCCCCACCTGGTTCAGCACCTCCATCCTGCGGGTCCGGGCGACGCAGCGCGGCGGGGGGGGGAGCGGCGCGCCGCGGAACAGCCGCGGAGGGAGGGGGGCGCACAGCAGGGAACAGCGGCGCGTGCGCGGCGGCGGGGGGGAGAGAGCGAGAGGGAACAGCCGACAGCAGAGGGAGGCGGGGAAGAGGAGGAAACAGCGAATCTCAAAAGAAGGGCGGAAGTGACGCAATAACGAGGCAATGGGCGCCGCCATTTTGAGTGAGGGCAAGGGTAAAAAAGGGCGGGAAAAGGGGAATTTGAGGGATTTTGGGGATTTTTGAGGGAAATTTGGGAATTTTTGAAGAGTTCAGGAATTTGAGAATTTATTGTGTATTTTTGCCTTTATTTCAGCTTTTGTGCAGACACTGAGGGTTTTGGGGTCTTTTTTGGGAATTTTGAGGTGAGTTTGAGGCAATTTTGGGGAGATTTTGAGGTGATTTTTGGAGGATTTTGAGGGGATTTTGAGGCAATTTTGGGGGGATTTTGAGGCGATTTTTGGAGGATTTCGAGGCAATTTTGAGGTGATTTTGAGGCAATTTTTTGGGGATTTCGAGGCGATTTTTGAGATTTGGGAATTAATTGTGGATTTTTGCCTTTATTTCAGCTTTTGCGGAGACACTGAGGGTTTTGGGGTCATTTTTTGGGGGATTTTGAGGTGAGTTTGAGGCAATTTTGAGGTGATTTTTGGAGGATTTTGAGGCAATTTTTTGGTGATTTCGAGGCGATTTTTGAGATTTGGGAATTAATTGTGGATTTTTGTCTTTATTTGACCTTTTTGAGGAGACACTGATGATTTTGGGGTGATTCTTTGGAGATTTTGGGATCATTTTGTGGTGATTTTGAATCAATTTTGAGGCAATTTTTTGGTGATTTCGAGGCGATTTTTGAGATTTGGGAATTAATTGTGGATTTTTGTCTTTATTTGACCTTTTTGAGGAGACACTGATGATTTTGGGGTGATTCTTTGGAGATTTTGGGATCATTTTGTGGTGATTTTGAATCAATTTTGAGGCAATTTTCTGGAGATTTTGACGCAATTGTTTTTTGAATTCTGGGACGTCCCACACCCATCTTTGACGGGGGGGGCGGTCCATGAATTTATTGTGTATTTTTCCCTTTATTTCAATTTCCTCTCTCTCCACTTTCACCAGGATTATTCGGGAAGGGTCTCAGCTTAATTCGGAGGAAATCCCGAATTTTTTTGGATCCCCAAATTTCTTTTGGGGCTCCCAAATCCCGAATTTATTGCGGGGGCTCCTCCCCTTCCAAGATGGCGTCCAGCATCTCCTCACACATCAGCAGCGCCCGCGGCACGTGGAAACAGCCTGGAAAAACGGGGCAAAAACGCGGGAAAAAGGGGGAAAATCGGGAAAAATCCCATTCCCGAGCCCCCCCTCGCCGAGGAGAGACCCCAGACCCACCTTTGTAGGGCCCCCCCTTGATGGAAAGCGCCACGGAGCCGTCGCGGTTCAGGTACCCGAACCACTCGCCGTGCTCGGGGTCACGGAACTGAGGGGAAATTGGGGGAAATCGGGTGATTTTGGGGAATTTTAGGGGATTTTGGGGGGTTTTGGGAGGGGGAGAGGGAGGTGAGACCCCCTCCTCAAATGGGAAGGGTGTGGGAGACCCCGAAAAGGAGCCCCCAGAAGATTCAGAATGGGGAAATCTCAAGGGGGAGAGGTTTTGGGGACACCCCCAAAATGGGGATACCCCCAAAATGGGGACCCCCACCCCAAATTAGGACCCTTTGGGACCCTCCCCAATTTGGGAGCCCCTCACGAACCCCCCAGACACCCCTCAAAACCCCAAAGTTGCCCCCCCCAAGACCCCAAATTCCCTCTCCAGGGACCCCCAAAAGCGGTTCAGGTACCCGAACCACTCGCCGTGCTCGGGGTCACGGAACTGAGGGGAAATTGGGGGAAATTGGGCGATTTTGGGGAATTTTAGGGGATTTTAGGGGTTTTGGGAGGGGGAGAGGGAGGCGAGACCCCCTCCTCAAATGGGAAGGGTGTGGGAGACCCCGAAAAGGAGCCCCCAGAAGATTCAGAATGGGGAAATCTCAAGGGGGAGAGGTTTTGGGGACACCCCCAAAATGGGGAAACCCCCAAAATGGGGACCCCCACCCCAAATTAGGACCCTTTGGGACCCTCCCCAATTTGGGAGCCCCTCACGAACCCCCCAGACACCCCTCAAAACCCCAAAGTTGCCCCCCCCAAGACCCCAAATTCCCTCTCCAGGGACCCCCAAAAATCCCCTCAAAATCCTAAACCCTCACAAAAGCGCTCCAAGACCCCAAATTTCCCAAAATCTCCCCCAAAATCCCCCCAAATCCATCTCAAATCCTCCAAATACTCCCCAAAATCCTCCCAAATATCCCCAACACCTCTAAAATACCCCAAATTACCCCAAATCTCCCAAATAATCCCAAATTTTTCCCCAAATCTTCCCCAACTCCTCCCAAGCACCCTCCAAAATCCCCCAAATCTCCCTAAATCCTCCCGAATTCCTCCCAAATCTCTCCCCAAAATCCCCAAATCCCCTCAGATTCTCCCAAATTTTCCCCAAAATCCCCCCAAACCCCCAAATCTCCTCAAATCCCCCTGAATTTCCCCAAATTCCCCCAATTTTCCCACAAAATTCCCCCAAATTTCCCCCAAAATGTCCCCAAATTCCCCAAGATTTCCCAGCCCCCAAACTTCCCACAAAATGTCGCCAAATTGCCCTGAATTTCCCCAAATTTCCCACAAAATGCCCCCAAATTTACCCCAAATTTACCCCAAAATGTCCCCAAATTCCCCAAGATTTCCCACAAAATGTCCCCAAATTGACTCAAAATTTTCCCCAAATTTTCCCCCAAATTTCCCCAGATTTCTCCCATATTTCCCACAAAATGCCCCCAAATTTACCCCAAATTTACCCCAAAATGTCCCCAAATTCCCCAAGATTTCCCACAAAATGTCCCCAAATTGACTCAAAATTTTCCCCAAATTTTCCCCCAAATTTCCCCAGATTTCTCCCATATTTCCCACAAAATGCCCCCAAATTTACCCCAAATTTACCCCAAAATGTCCCCAAATTCCCCAAGATTTCCCACAAAATGTCCCCAAATTGACTCAAAATTTTCCCCAAATTTTCCCCCAAATTTCCCCAGATTTCTCCCAAATTTCCCACAAAATGCCCCCAAATTTACCCCAAATTTACCCCAAAATGTCCCCAAATTCCCCAAGATTTCCCACAAAATGTCCCCAAATTGACTCAAAATTTTCCCCAAATTTTCCCCCAAATTTCCCCAGATTTCTCCCAAATTTCCCACAAAATGCCCCCAAATTTTCCCCAAGATTTCCCACAAAAAGTCCCCAAATTCCCCCAAACTGACTCAGAATTCCCTCCAAATTTCCCCCAAAATGTCTCCAAAGTCCCCAAATCCCCCAAAAATCCCCAAAATTCCCCAAATTCCCACCTTGTCGAAGGTGTACTGGGCCACCTTCAGGAACTGGGAGAGCAAACCGGGCCGGGGCTGGAAGCGCAGCGCGGCCAGGAGGGCAACCATGGCCTCGGCGTGGGGCCACCACAGCTTCATGGACCACTCCAGCTGGGAAAATGGGGGAAAAAACGGGGAAATTGGGAAAAATGGGACAAAAATGGGGAAAAACGGGGGGAAAATGGGAAAATTGGGGAAAAAACGGCGAGGAAACTGGGGAAAAGGGGGTGAGGTCACTGGTGTGGGGCCACCACAGCTTCATGGAGCACTCCAGCTGGGAAAATGGGGGGAAAAAACGGGGAAATTGGGGAAAATGTCGGGGTCCCCCCTCACCGGGGTTCATGAGGCGCCCGAGGCTCCCCGGCAGCTCCCCCCCCTCGGGGGTGACGTTCTCCAGCACCACCGAGTCCCCCCGCTGCACCCCGAAATGGGGGAGACCCCCAAAATGGGGGGACCCCGAAATGGGGGAGACCCCCGTGAGGGGAGACCCCAAAATTGGGGAGCCCCCGGGGCTGCTCTTGGGGGAGAAGAGCCCCCGGGGGCAACTTTTGGGGGTCTTGGGGGGATTTTTTGGGGGTCCCAGGGAGATTTTGGGGTTCCCAGGGGTGATTTTGGGGTCCCAGGTGTGATTTGGGGTCCCAGGATGATTTTTTTGGGGTTCACAGGACATTTTTGGGGGTCTCAGGATGATTTTGGGGTTCCCAGAATGATTTTTTGGAGTTCCCAGGACATTTTTGGGGTTCCCAGCTGTATTTTGGGGTTTGTAGGATAATTTTGGGGTTCACAGGTGTGATTTTGGAATCCCAGGTGTGATTGTTATAGGATCCCAGGACATTTTTTGGGGTCCCAGCTGTCATTTTTGGGGTTCCCAGGACATTTTCTGGGGTCCCAGCTGTCATTTTTGGGGTTCCCAGGACATTTTTGGGGTCCGAGGATGGCATTTTGGGATTCCCAGGACATTTTTGGGGTCCCAGGATGGCATTTTGGGATTCCCAGGATGGCATTTTTGGGGTCCCAGCTGTAATTTTGGGGTTCCCAGGATGACATTTTGGGGTCCCAGCTGTCATTTTGGGTTTCCCAGGACATTTTTGGGTTTCCCAGGCCATTTTTTGGGGTCCCAGCTGTCATTTTTGGGTTTGCCAGGACATTTTTGGGGTCCAGGATGACATTTTGGGGTCCCAGGATGACATTTTTGGGGTCCCAGCTGTCATTTTGGGGTCCCAGCTGGCATTTTTTGGGTTTCCCAGGACATTTTTGGGGTCCCAGCTGTCATTTCTGGGTTTCCCAGGACATTTTTTGGGGTCCCAGCTGTCATTTTGGGGTCCCAGGATGACATTTTTGGGGTCCCAGCTGTATTTTGGGGTCCCAGCTGGACATTTTTGGGGTCCAGGATGACATTTTGGGGTCCCAGGATGACATTTTTGGGGTCCCAGCTGTCATTTTGGGGTCCCAGGATGACATTTTTGGGGTCCCAGGATGACATTTTTGGGGTCCAGGATGACATTTTTGGGTTTCCCAGGACATTTTTGGGCTCCCAGCTGTATTTTTGGGGTACCTGCAGGTGCATGAGGACGTGCCGCGCCCCCCACTCGGCCATGGCCTCTGCCAGGGGCTCGGGCCGGCTTTGGGGGTCCCGCGGGGGGTCCCCCCAGAGCTGCAGCCCCACCGTCAGCACCATCAGCGCCTGCGCCAGCGCCTGCTGGGGGGGGGTCCCCGCGAGCTGGGGGCGCCCCCCCTCCAGGGGAGCCCCCCGGGCCCAGCCCCACACGGCCTCGGCCCAGCGCCGCCCCCAGGCCTGCGAAATGGGGCAGGGGGCTCGGGGGGCTGCAGCTGGGGGGGC
>NW_024368019.1:47363-74873 GCF_014805655.1 Passer montanus | reverse complement strand
GGGGTCCCAGGGTGGTTTGGGGGTCCCAGGGGGGTTTGGGGGTCTCGGGGAGTTTTCGGGGGTACTGGGGGTGGTTTGGGGGTCTCGGAGGTGGTTTTGAGGAGGGGTCTCAGGGGTTATTTTGGGGAGGGGTCCCAGGGTTATTTGGGGAGGGGTCTCACCCGGCGTCAGTGTTAATTTGGGGAGGGGTCCCGGGGGTCTCGGTTAATGTGGGGAGGGGTCTCACCCGGTCCCGGGGGTCCCAGGGTTAATTTGGGGAGGGGTCTCACCAGGTATCAGGGTTAATTTGGGGAGTGGTCCCCGTTAATTTGGGGAGGGGTCTCACCAGGTATCAGGGTTAATTTGGGGAGGGGTCTCACCAGGTACCTCTCGTCCCCCGCCGCCCGGCCCAGCTCGTGCAGCCCCAGCGCCGCGAAGGCCTCGCTGTAGAAGCTGCGCTGGAGCCGCACCGGGAGCCCCGCCCGGCTCAGCGCGAAGGCGGCGCGGGACGAGCCGGGCTCCGGCCGCACGTGGCTCTCCAGGAACTCCCCGGCTGAGGTTTGGGGCAAATCCCGCCGATTTTGGGCAATTTTGGGTGAATTTTGGGTGATTTTTGGAGAATTGGGGGTGAGGGAAAAAATAAAAATTGGGGGCGCCCATAGAGAGCAATGGGGACAGCGCCGCTTGGCGGCCACGGGGGGAACTGCAGGCGGTGAGATCGGGGGAAATTTGGGAGATTTGGGGAAAATTCGGGAGATTTGGGGAAAATTGGGGAGATTTGGGGGAATTTTGGGAAAAATTCGGGAAATTTGGGGAGATTTGGGGGAATTTGGGGAAAAATTCGGGAAATTTGGGGAAAAGTTGGGGAAAATTGGGGAAAATTGGAGAGATTTGGGAAATTTTGGGGAGATTTGGGGAAAATTGGGGAGATTTGGGGGAAAATTGGGGAGATTTGGGGAAAATTCGTGAAATTTGGGGAAAAATTGGGGAGATTTGGGAGAAATTGGGGAGACTTGGGGGAGTTTGGGGGAAATTGGGGAGATTTGGGGAAAATTGGGGAAAATTGGAGAGATTTGGGAAATTTTGGGGAGATTTGGGGAAAATTGGGGAGATTTGGGGGAAATTCGTGAAATTTGGGGAAAAATTGGGGAGATTTGGGAGAAATTGGGGAGACTTGGGGGAGTTTGGGGGAAATTGGGGAGATTTGGGGGAAAGTTGGGGAAAAATTCAGGAAATCTGGGGAAAATTGGGGAGATTTGGGAGAATTAGGGGAGATTTGGGGGAATTTGGGGAAAATCTGGGGTAAAATTGGAGGAATTTGGGGTAAAATTGGGGGAATTTGGGGTAAAATTGGGGGAATTTGCGGTAAAATAGGAGGAATTTGGGGTAAAATTGGGGGAATTTGGGGAAATTCGGGGATGGCAAAGGGACGGAACTGCCCCTAAAAGGGGTAAACGGGGGAACTGCCCCAAATCCCCCTCCCCAAACCCCCCGGGATTTGGGGAAAATCTGGGGTAAAATTGGAGGAATTTGGGGTAAAATTGGGGGAATTTGGGGTAAAATTGGGGGAATTTGCGGTAAAATAGGAGGAATTTGGGGTAAAATTGGGGAGATTTGGGAGAATTGGGGGAGATTTGGGGAAAAATTCGGGAAATTTGGGGGAATTTGGGGTAAAATAGGAGGAATTTAGGGTAAAATTGGGGAGATTTGAGGTAAAATTGGAGGAATTTGGGGTAAAATTGGGGGAATTTGGGGAAATTCGGGGATGGCAAAGGGACGGAACTGCCCCTAAAAGGGGTAAACGGGGGAACTGCCCCAAATCCCCCTCCCCAAACCCCCCGGGANCGCGACCGCTGCCCAGTCACGAGACCTCGCGACAAGGCCACGCCCCCTTCCTAGCCACGCCCCTTTCCGCCCCTCAGCCACGCCCACCTCTGCATGGCCACGCCCCCGACCCAAAATTGGGGGTTTTTAAGGGGCTGGAGACCCCCAAAGTGACCCCAGGACCCCCAAAGTGACCCCCAGACCCAAAACTGGGGGGGTTCAAAGGGCTGGAGACCCCCAAAGTGACCCCCAGACCCAAAATTGGGGGGTTTCAAAGGGCTGGAGACCCCCGAAGTGACCCCAGGACCCCCAGACCCAAAATTTCCCCCCCAGACCCAGAACTGGGGGGTCCAGAACAGCCAGCGCCGCCCCCCAAGACCCTCTTGGACCCCCAACCCAGGTGCGTGCAGCCCCCACACTCATCTCAGAGCCCCCAGACCCACCTGGCAGCCCCCACACTCATTTCAGAGCCCCCAGACCCACCTTGCAGCCACCGCACCTGCATGGCAGGGCCGTAGCCCTTGTCACTGCAGGGGACAATCCCAGTGCCACCTGCCCCCCCAGGGCTCTGCAGCCCCCAGACTCAGCTGGCAGCCCCCAGACTCATTTCAGAGCCCCCAGACCCACCTTGCAGCCACCGCACCTGCGTGGCGGGGCCGTAGCCCTTGTCACTGCAGGGGACAATCCCAGTGCCACAGGGACCCCCAGGGCTCTGCAGCCCTCAGACCAACCTGGCAGCCCCCAGACTCATTTCTGAGCCCCCAGACTCATTTCAGAGCCCCCAGACCCACCTTGCAGCCACCGCACCTGCGTGGCGGGGCCGTAGCCCTTGTCGTTGCGCGCGGCGATGCGGAAGATGATGGCCGGCTTGGTGGTGTGGTCGATGTGGGCGCTGGCCAGGCTGGAGGCCGGCACCAGGCACGAGGGGCTGGGCCCGCAGTAGACCCTCATGAAGGCCAGCTGCGCCCCCCCCCCGCGGGCCTCGGGGCCCCCCCCGGGCCCCCCCTGGATGGCCAGGTACACCGAGTACTCGGCGATGCGGCCCGACGTCACCGACGGCGGCTCCCACGTCAGGTGTGCCCCGTCGGGGCTCTGGGGACACGGGACACGCGTCAGGGGACATGGGGGACACGGGGACAGGGGACACGTCAGGGGACATGGGGGGGACATGGGAGACGGGTCAGGGGACATGGGGACACGGGATGGGGCTCTGAGGACACGGGTCACGCGTCAGGGGACATGGGGGACATGGAGGGGACACAGGTCAGGGGACATAGGGGGAACACAGGGGACACGGGATGGGGGACATGGGGGACATGGGAGGGACACAGGGGACAAGGAGGGGACACATTCCCGGGGGTGTTTTGGGGGGTCCCGGGGTGGTTTTAGGGGTCCTTGGGGTGTTTTGGGGGGTCCCAGGCCTGTTTTGGGGGTCCTGGGGTTGTTTCCGGGGGTCCGGGGCTGTTTTTGGGGGTCCCAGGCCTGTTTTCGGGGGTCCCGGCGCTGTTTTTGGGGGTCCCAGGGCTGGTTTTGGGGGTCCCAGCTCTGTTTTTGGGGGGCCCCAGGGTGTTTTTGGGGGTCCCGGGCCGTTTTTGGGGGTCCCGGGCCGTTTTTGGGGGTCCCGGGGCTGGTTTTGAGGGTCCCGGGGCTGTTTTTGGATTTCCCAGGGCTGTTTTGGGGGGTGCCAGCAGTGTTTTTGGGGGTCCTGGGGCCGGTTTTGGGGGTCCCTGGGCTGTTTTCAGGATTCCCGGTGCCGTTTTTGGGGGTCCCGGTTCTGTTTTTTGGGGTCCCGGCTCTGTTTTTGGGGGTCCTGGGCCAGTTTCGGGGATCCCGGGCAATTCCGGGGGTCCCGGGGCCGTTTTCGGGGTCCCGGTTCTGTTTTTTGGGGTCCCGGCTCTGTTTTTGGGGGTCCTGGGCCAGTTTCGGGGATCCCGGGCAATTCCGGGGGTCCCGGGGCCGTTTTCGGGGTCCCGGTTCTGTTTTTTGGGGTCCCGGCTCTGTTTTTGGGGGTCCTGGGCCAGTTTCGGGGATCCCGGGCAATTCCGGGGGTCCCGGGGCCGTTTTCGGGGTCCCGGTTCTGTTTTTTGGGGTCCCGGCTCTGTTTTTGGGGGGTCCCGGGCCGTTTTCGGGGGTCCCGGGCCGTTTTTGGGGGGGTCCCGGCTCACCCGTGCTCGGGGTCGTGCGAGTGCCGCTCCCAGAACGCCACGGCCGCGTCCAGCTCGGCCGCGATGCGGCCCCGCCACGCCCGCAGCTGCTCCATGGCTGGGGAGGGGGCGCCCGTGGGACCCCAGACCCACTAACAGCCCCCTGACCCATCCACGGAGCCCCCAGACCCACAAATAACGTGAGGGGGACATGAGAGGGACACGGGTCAGGGGTAATACGGGGTCAGGGGATATGGGGGGTACAGGGGGCTATGGGAGGTGGGGGACATGGGGAGACACAGGAAGGTCCCTGTTATGGGTCTGGGGTCCCTGTTATGGGTCTGGGGTCCCCTTGCTGATCCTGATGGTGCAGGGCGCCCCTGGGAATCCGGGCAGGGATGGGGTCAGGTTGGGTTTGGGTTGATGTTATGGGCTCCCCCATGGGTTGAGGTCCCCGTTATGGGTCTGGGGTCCCTGCCGTGGGTCTGGGGTCCCTGCAGGGGTCACCTTGCTGATCTTGATGGCGCAGGGCGCCCCCGGGAAGCCGGGCAGGCAGGTTTTGAAGGCTGACAGCTCCGAGAAGGGCCCGCGGCCGCAGGCGTTGAGCCCGGCCACGCGGAACTTGTACGCCGTGCCCGGCTGCAGCTCCTGGCGGCGCAGCTGAGAGTGGTCCGGGACCCCCGAGGCGTCGTCCTGGGGGACACCAGGGGGACATCGTGGGGACACGGACACAGGGACAACCCCAGAGCAACCCCCCACACCCGGGGACACGGCCAGAGAAACGCCCTGGACATTGGGGACAGCTCCTGGGACCCCCAAGGCATCATCCTGTGGGGACACCATGGGGACATAGAACCCAGGTATGTCCCTAGGGCTGTCCCCTGAGCTGTCCCTGTGTCCCAGGGCTGTCCCAGGGGCTGATCACTGAGCTGTCCCCATGTCCCAGAGCTGTCCCCATGTGTGTCCTCAGAGCTGTTCCCTTGTCCCCAGCACTGTCCCCATGTGTGTCCCAGAGCTGTCCCCAGGGCTGTCCCCAGCACTGTCCCTGAGCTGTCCCTGGCTGTCCCCGTGCCACCCCCGTGTCCCCAGCGCTGTCCCCGTGCCACCCAGCTGTCCCCATGTCCCAGAGCTGTCCCCATGTGTGTCCTCAGAGCTGTTCCCTTGTCCCCAGCACTGTCCCCATGTGTGTCCCAGAGCTGTCCCCAGGGCTGTCCCCAGCACTGTCCTTATGTCCCAGAGCTGTCCCAGAGCTGTCCCCATAACTGTCCCCAGGGCTGTCCCCAGCACTGTCCCTGAGCTGTCCCTGGCTGTCCCCGTGCCACCCCCGTGTCCCCAGCGCTGTCCCCGTGCCACCCCCGTGTCCCTTGGCTGTCCCCAGAGCTGTCCCCTGGCTGTCCCCATGCCATCCCCGTGTCCCCAGCACTGTCCCCATGTGTGTCCCCTGGCTGTCCCCGTGCCATCCCCGTGTCCCCTGGCTGTACCCAGAGCTGTCCCCTGTCAGTCCCCGTGCCACCCCCCTGTCCCCAGCGCTGTCCCTGTGCCACCCCCGTGCCCGGTGTCCCCTGTCCCCGTGCCACCCCCGTGCCCCCTGGCTGTCCTCTGGCTGTCCCCAGCACTGTCCCCATGCCATCCCCGTGTCCCCAGCACTGTCCCCGTGCCCCCTGGCTGTCCCCTGGCTGTCCCCAGCACTGTCCCCGTGCCCGGTGTCCCGGTGTCACGCACGTCGGCGGGCGGCGCGTCGTCGGGCGGCAGGAAGTAGTGGGTGACCATCATGGTGGTGCCCTTGATCCCCCGCCCCCTCCAGGGGCCCCCCCAGCTCCGAGGGGCCCCCCCCGGGCTCGCCCGGCTCCAGCGGCTCCGAGGTGCCTGCGGGGAGGGGGGGACACAGGGGACAGGTCAGGGTGGGGATGGGTGACCCCGTCACTGGGGTCAGCCCAAAATCCATCCCCTGGGGTCACTGGGGTCAGCCCAAAATGCACCCCGTGGGGTGACCCCAAAACCCACCCCATGGGGTCACTGGGGTCAGCCCAAAATCCATTCCATAGGGTTACCCCAAAATCCATCCCCTGAGGTCATTGGGGTCAGCCCAAAATCCATCTCCTGGGGTCATTGGGGTCACCCCAAAATTCACCCCCTGGGGTCATTGGGGTCACCCCAAAATCCATCCCCTGAGATCATCGGGGTCACCCCAAAATCCACCCTGCAGGGTCGCTTGGGTCACCCCAAAATCCACCCCATGGGGTCACTGGCGTCACCCCAAAATCCATCTACTGAGGTCACCCCAAAATTCACCCCATGGGTCACCCCAAAATCCATTCCATGGGGTCACCCCAAAAATCACCCTGTGGGGTCACTGGGGTCAGCCCAAAATCCATCCCCTGGAGTCATCATGGTCACGGGGTCACCATGGTCCCCACTGTGTGACCCCCATAACCATGAGACCCCCACCATGGGACCAAGACCCCAATGACCACCCCTAAACTCCCTCAGGACCCCCCAAAACTGACCCATGATGGCCTGCTGGGTGGCCTGCAGCACGGCCTGGATGGCCAGAGCCTGGGCCTGGGGTCACCACCATGGGACCAAGACCCCAATGACCATCCCGAAACCCCCCCCAAAACACCCTGAAATCCCCCCAGGACTCCCCAAACCCCTCAAATCCCCCCCAAAACTGACCCATGACGGCCTGCTGGGCGGCCTGCAGCACGGCCTGGATGGCCAGGGCCTGGGCCCCTCCCAGTGTCCCCAAACCCCCTCCCAGTGTCCCCAAGCCGCTCACCGGCACGGCCGGCCCCGGCGCTGGCGTGGACTGAGTGACCGTGGTGACCGCCCGGGGCTGGGGGGTCCCGCTGCCGCTGGGGCCGGGGCTGGGGGTCCCGGGGGGCACAGGGGGACCCCCGCCCTCGCTGGGGGGGGTCTCGCCCTCCCCCTGCCCGTTGGCAGCCGGCGGGGGGGGCTCTGTGGGGACAACGGGGAGGGGTCAGCGAGGCGACCGCCCCAAAGCGAGGGCGGAGGGGGCGATTAGGGACAATTTGGGGACAATGCGGGGACAATTTGGGGACAATTTGGGGGTCACCTTGGCTGGCGCCCATGCTGGCGGTGACCGTGGTGGCCGTGGCCGTTGTCCCCGTCTCGTGGGTCTCGCAGGGGGGGTTGGAGCAGGCGCGGGGGGGGCTGGTGGCGGTGGCACAGGGCGGGGGCGGCGCTGTCACCCCCTCGCTGGTGGCCGGGCTGGTGGCCCCGCCCGGGTGGCTCTGGCAGGGCGGGGACCCCGCTGTGGTGGCCGTGCTGGTGGCCCCGCTCTCGGGGGTCTCGCAGGGGGGGTTGGCACAAGGCGGGGACCCCCCCGTGCTGGAGGTGGCGGCGCTGGTGGCGGCGCTGGTGGCCGTGGTGGTAGTGTCACCCGGCCGGGAGCCCGCGGTGGCCGTGGTGGCCGTGTTGGTGGTCCCGGTCTCGTGGGTCTCGCAGGGGGGGTTGGAGCAGAGCTGTGACGATGTCACTGTCACCGTGTTGGTCGTGCCCGTCTCGTGCGTCTCGCAGGGGGGGTTGGCGCAGGGGGGGACACCTCGAGGTGGTGGCACCGCTGTCCCCGGCTCGGGCGGAGGGCACGAGGTGGCCGTGGTGGTGGTGGCCGTGCTGGTTGTCCCCGTCTCGTGGGTCTCGCATGGGGGGTTGGAGCAGAACCGTGTCCCCGTGGTTGTCACCGTGTTGGTTGTCCCTGTCTCGTGGGTCTCACAGGGAGGGTTGGAGCAGGGTGGCCTTGGCGCTGTCGTTGTCACCGTGTTGGTTGTCCCCGTCTCGTGGGTTTCACAAGGAGGGTTGGCACACAGCCGTGTCCCCGTGGTTGTCACCGTGTTGGTTGTCCCCGTCTCGTGCGTCTCACAGGGGGGGTTGGAGCACAACTGTGACCCTGTCACTGTCACCGTGTTGGTTGTCCCCGTCTCGTGGGTCTCACAAGGAGGGTTGGAGCAGAGCTGTGCCCCTGTCACTGTCACCGTGTTGGTTGTCCCCGTCTCATGGGTCTCGCAGGGGGGGTTGGAGCACAACTGTGCCCCTGTCACTGTCACCGTGTTGGTTGTCCCCGTCTCGTGGGTCTCGCAGGGGGGGTTGGCACACAGCCGTGTCCCCGCGGGGGTCTCACAGCTCGCGCTGGTGGCCGTCCCCACCTCAGGCTGTCCCCAGGGCGTTTGGCACGGGGCGGCCTCCTGCGTTTGGCACGAGGTGACAGAGGTGACACCGCCGCCTTCGGGGGGGCACAGCCGCGCCGTCATCGTGGTGCCCGTGGCCGCCGTCTGCTGCGTGGGGCAGGGGGGTCCCCCGGGTGTCCCCAGGCGCGCCGTCCCCGCCGCCGTGGGGGTGTTGGTGGTCCCCGTCTCGTGGGTCTCGCAGGGGGGGTTGGAGCAGGCCCGGGGGGGCACTGCCACCGCCGTCCCCCCGCCCGTGTCCTCGCAGAGCAGCTGCAGCTGCGCCCCCCCCGTGCCCACGTTGGCCACCAGGCTGGTGGTGGCCGTGTTGGTGGTCCCGGTCTCGTGGGTCTCGCAGGGGGGGTTGGAGCACACCAGGGTGACCGTGCCCGGGGTGGCCTCGGCGGGGGGGGGCTCGGCCAGGCTGCCACCCCCCGAGGTGGCCGCGGGGGGACCCTCGGCCGTGGGGGACGCCAGGATGGACACGGGCAGGTCGTGCACGGGCTGGGCCTCCACGCCGCTGGGCGTGGTGATCAGCGTCACCTGCGTGGGCTGGGACACCGGCTGTGTCCCCACGGGGGGTCAGGGGAGGTGGCACCGGGCACAGCGCCGCCCCCAGCCTCAAACCTTTGTGAGCCCCCCTTGTGTCACCCCAAATTCCTGAGCGTCCCCTCCCCGCTCTTGTCAGCGGCACAGCTGGGGCTGAGCCGCATCTGGGGACAGCCCCAATGTCCCCTGTGTCCCCAATGTCCCCAGTGTCCTTAGCCCCCCTGTCCCCAATGTCCCCAGTGTCCCCTCACCTGCATGGTGATGGTCGGTGTCCCCAGTGTCCCCTGTCCCCAGTGTCCCCTGTCCCCTCACCTGCATGGTGATGGTCGGTGTCCCCAGTGTCCCCTGTCCCCCCTGTCCCCTCACCTGCATGGTGATGGTCAGTGTCCCCAGTGTCCCCTGTCCCCAGTGTCCCCTCACCTGCATGGTGATGGTGGGTGTCCCCAGGCCGCCCCCGGCCGCGGTGGCCGTGATGGCCGCGGGGTTCAGGACCTGGCTGGACAGGGTGGCGATTGTCCCCAGGGTGGTGATGGGCGTGGCCAGCGAGGCCGTGGCGCTGTGGCCACCCGCGCCCCCGGCCAGGCTGGTGGACACTGTCCCTGTCACCGTCCCCAGCGTGGTCACACCTGCCAGGACACGAGGGCAGTGAGTGACCGCTCGGCAAAGCGACCCCACGGTGACCCCGTGGTGCCACAGTGAGCCCAAAGTGACCCCCCCCATGATGTGGTGACCCTTCCCCATGACAGTGACCCTCCCCCAAAGTGACCCCCTGGTGTCCCCATGACCCCTCCACCCACCCAGTGGTGCCCTTGACCACCAGAGTGGTCACTTCAGTGTCCCCCCAGTGACCCCTCCAGTGACCCAATGACCCCCTGGTAACCCGCCACCCCCACCAGTGGTGTCCTTGACCACAAGTGACCACCCCAGTGACCCCTAGATGGCCCAATGACCCCTCCAGTGACCAGTGGTGCCCTTGACCACCAGGGTGGTCACCCCAGTGACCCATAAATGACTCTTGACCACAAATGACCTCCCCTTGTCACCACCCCAATGACCCAGAGGTCACTCTTGACCACTAGGATGACCCAGACGTGACCCAATGACCACAAGTGACCAATGGGGTGACCCAGAGATGACCCCTGACCACCAGAATGGTCACCCCAGTGACCCAGAGGAGACCCCTGACCACAAGTGACCCCCCCTAGTGACTACCTCAGTGACCCAGAGATGACCCAGAGGTGACCCTTGACCACAAGTGCCCCCCCTTGTCACCACCCAGAGGTGACCCAGCGCCCCCAGAGTGACCCCACTCACCGGTGGTGCCCTTGACCACCAGGGTGGTCACCGTGGGCTTGACGGCCGAGACGGTGACGGGGGTGACCAGCCGGACCCCCCCCATGGGCACCGTCCTCAGGATGGTCCCCGGCTGTCCCGGGGCCCCCTTCAGCACCACCTGGGGACACGGGGACAGCGCTGTCACCTGGGGACCCTCAGGGCTGGGACCCCTCAGGGACACCCCGCTGGTGTCCCCAGTGTCACCAAACCACCCCATGCCACTGCCCCCAAACCCTCAGCTGACCCCACCCCGGTGTCCCCAGTGTCACCAAACCCTTGTCTGACCCAACCCAACCCCTCCCCATGTGACCCCTCCTCTGTCATCTCCGGTCCCCTCCATTGTCCCTGAACTCCTCCAATCTCAGGTGTTCCCAGGGGGGGTTCAGGTGTCCCCAGGTGTCCCCAGGGGGGGTTCAGATGTCCCCAGGTGTCCCCAGGGGGTAGTCCAGCTGTCCCCAGGTGTCCCCAGGCGTGCCCTCACCTGTGTCACGCTCCATTGTCCCTGAACTCCTCCAATCTCAGGTGTCCCCAGGGGGGGTTCAGGTGTCCCCAGGGGGTGGTCCAGCTGTCCCCAGGTGTTCCCAGGGTGGTCCAGCTGTCCCCAGGGTGGTCCAGCTGTCCCCAGGTGTGCCCTCACCTGTGTCACACCCTGCTGGCCGTGTCCCCCGCCCAGCTTGGGGACAGCTGTGATGATCTTGGCGGGGGTCCCGGTGCCCGAGGTCATCACCTTGGTGGTGATGATGGTGATGGGGGACTTGATCCCGGGGCTGCTGGTGACACCTGGGGACAGCGGGGGGTCAGCAGGGGACAGGGACATAGGGGGGACAGCGGGGTGACACAGGGGGAGAGCAGGGTGACAGGGACACAGGGGGACAGGGACACAAGGGGACACGGGGGGACAGCAGGGTGACAGGGACACGAAATGGTCACAGAGGGACAGCAGGGTGACAGGGACATGGGGGGACAGGGACATTGAGAGGGTCACAGAGGGACATGGTGGAAGTTGTGGGGGAACAAGGACACAGTGGGGACATGGGTCAGGGGGACATGGGGGTCATGAGGGGCCAGCAGGGGGACAGGGCACAAGGGGGACAGGGGGTCACCCTCTGTCACTCACTGCTGGCCCCTGACTGGGTGGGGATGGGGGAGTTTGGGGGTCTCAGGTGAATTTGAGGAGGGGTCTCACTCACCGGTAGCCCCCGACTGGGTGATGACGGCCGACATAGAGATGGTTTTGATGATGGTGGGGGGGAGGTTTGGGGGTCTCACAGTGGCTCAGGGGTCTCAGAGAGATCAGGGATGGTTTGGGGGTCTCAGGTGAATTTGGGGAGGGGTCTCACTCACCGGTAGCCCCTGACTGGGTGATGATGGCCGACATGGGGATGGTTTTGGTGGGGGTCTCAGGGGGTTTGAGGGTCTCAGGGATGGTTTGGGGGTCTCTGGATGGGTTCAGGAAATTTGAGGAGGGGTCTGACTCACCGGTAGCCCCCGACTGGGTGATGATGGCCGACATGGGGAGGGAGGGGTCTCACTCACCGGTAGCCCCCGACTGGGTGATGATGGCCGACACGGGGATGGTTTTGGTGGGGGTCTCACAGTGGCTCGGGGGTCTCAGGGAGGTCAGGGATGGTTTGGGGGTCTCAGGTGAATTTGGGGAGGGGTCTGACTCACCGGTAGCCCCCGACTGGGTGATGATGGCCGACATGGGGATGGTTTTGATGATGGTGGTGGTCCCGGGCTTGGTGGTGCTGGGGGACACGCTGCTGATGCCCAGGATGGTGGGGGGCTTGGCCGCCCCCGCCCCCGCCTGCGTGCTGGTCAGGATGGTGGTGGGCTTCCCCTCCCCCGACGTCACCAGCTTCAGGATGGTCCCGGCGGGCAGGGGGCCCTTGGTCTGCGGGGAGGGGTCAGGGAGGGGGGGTCACTTGGGAGGGGTCACTCAGGGGGGTGGTCATTTGGGCAGGGGTCAGTGAGGGGAGCGGGCAGTCAAGGTCACTCGGGGAGGGGTCACTCAGGGAGGGGTCACTCACGGAGGGGTCATTTGGGGGGAGTCAGGGAGTGGTCAGTGAGGTGGGTGGTCACTTGGGGAGTGGTCAGTCAGGGGGGTGGTCACTCAGGGGAGTGGTCATTCAGAGGGGTGGTCAGTTAGGGGGGTGGTCAGTCAGGGAGTGGTCACTCAGGGGAGTGGTCATTCAGAGGGGTGGTCACTTGGGGAGTGGTCATTCAGGGAGTGGTCACTCAGGGAGTGGTCATTCAGGGAGTGGTCACTCAGGGAGTGGTAATTCAGAGGGGTGGTCACTCAGGGAGTGGTCAGTCAGGGGGGTGGTCACTCAGGGGAGTGGTCATTCAGAGGGGTGGTCAGTCAGAGGGGTGGTCAGTCAGGGGAGTGGTCAGTCAGGGGGGTGGTCATTTGGGGAGGGATCAGTGAGGGGGGGTCACTCAGGGGAGTGGTCAGTCTGGGGGGGTCACTTGGGGAGGGGTCACTCGGGGTGGTCACTGATGGGGTGGTCAGTCAGTGGAGGGGTCAGTGAGGTGGGTGGTCACTTGGGGAGTGGTCAGTCAGGGGGGTGGTCACTCAGGGGGATGGTCTCTCAGGAGTGGTCACTCAGAAGAGCAGTGGTCACTCAGGGGGGTAGTGGTCAGTGAATTTTGGGCAGGGCCTCCGGGGTGGTGACTGATGGGGTGGTCAGTCAGTGGAGGGGTCAGTGAGGTGGGTGGTCACTTGGGGAGTGGTCAGTCACAGGGAATGGTCACTCAGGGGAGTGGTCACTCAGGAGAGCAGTGATCACTCGGGGTGGGGAGCAGTCGGCGAATTTTGGGCAGGGCCTCAGGGGCCTGAGGGGTCTCAGTGATTTGGGACATGTTTGGGGCAGTTTTGGGGGATTTTGGGGTGTCACCTGTGTGATCTGGGTGACAGGGCCACTCCAGACCTGCTCAGTGACAGCCGAGGAGGGTCTCAAGTGACTCTCAGCAATTTGGGGAGGGGGTCTCAGGGCTTTGGGGCAGTTTTGGGGAGATTTTGGGGCAGTTTTGGGGTGATGTCGGGGTGCACCTGGACGACCTGGGTGCCACTCCAGGCCTGGCCGGTGACAGCCGAGGGGGGTTCTGGGGGGGGTCTCAGGTGACTCTCAGTGATTTGGGGAGGGGTCTCAGGGCTTTGAAGGTGATTTTGGGGCAGTTTTGGGGTGCACCTGGATGATCTGGGTGACGGGGCCGCTCGAGGCCTGCCCGGTGACAGCCGAGCTCTGCACGGGTTTCGTCTGCACCACCGACATCACCTTGCCCAGGTTGGAGATCTGGGGGGGCCCAGGGGGTCAGAGACCCCCCCCAAATTGTGTCCCCCCTAATGCCCCTGTCCTCCCATTCCCATTCCCCGTTCCCGTTCCCCATTCCTCTTTCCCGTTCCCATCCCCATTGTCCCCCTGTCCCCAAAGCCGTGTCCCCCTGTCCCCATCCCACTGTCCCCCTGTCCCCATCCCACTGTCCCCCGTCCCCCTCCCCACTGTCCCCTGTCCCCCTCCCCACTGTCCCCTGTCCCCGGCTGTCCCCTCACCAGGGCGCTGCCCCCCGGCACGGAGATGGGGCTCTTGACCAGCGTGATGGTCTTGGTGACCCCTCCGACCACGGTGGTGACCACCTGGGCCTGCTGGGCCACCGTCACCGTGCCCGACTTGTGCACGGTGATGATGGGCCGGGTGGCCGCGTTGGTGGCCGCGGGGGACGCGCCCGCCGTGCCCACCTGGGCGGCCGCCGTCTTCAGCATGCGCGTGGCAGGGTTGCTCACCTGGGGACACGGTGGGGACAGTGTGGGGAGATTGAGGGGACAGCGTGGGGACAGCGTGGGGACAGTGTGGGGACATGGTAGGGACAGTGTGGGGACACGGGGGGAGATTGAGGGGACATTGTGGGGACATTGTGGAGAGATTGAGGGGACAGCGTGGGGACAGCTGAGGACACGGGAGGGACACGGTGGGGACAGTGTGGGGACAGCGTGGGGACATTGAGGGGACAGCGTGGGGACACGGGGGACAGTGTGGGGACATGGTAGGGACAGTGTGGGGACATGGGGGGAGATTGAGGGGACATTGTGGAGAGATTGAGGGGACATGGTGGGGACAGTGTGGGGACATGTGGGAATATGTTGGGACATTGTTGGGACATGGTGGGGACAGTGTGGGGACACCCACAAGGCTGCTGGTGACACCACGGGGTCACCCTGAGTCCCTCAGTGCCACCCCAGGTCACCCAAGTCCTTGTTACACCATGGTGACAATGACACCACCAAGCCCCTCCAGTACCACCCAAGCCCTGATGACACCATGGTGACAATGACACCCCCAGTGCCACCCAAGCCCTGATGACACCATGGTGACAATGACACCCCCAGTGCCACCTAAGCCCTGGTGACACCATGGTGACAATGACAATATCACACCATGCCCCCCAGTGCCACCCAAGTCCTGGTGACACCACGGTGACAATGACACCCCCAGTGCCACCCACGCCCCCGCGGCGTCCCCTACCATGACAGGTGACGAGGCCACCTTGACGGTGGCGGGCAGGGTGGTGGCCCCGGGGGTGACGGCCACCGTCTTGACGATGGTGGCCCCCGCGGGGACGCTGAGCACGGTGGGCGCCGAGGCCGGCGGGATCTTCTGCGTGGCCGCGGCCGCCGCCGCCAGCGCCGCCATGCCGCTCATCTGCGGGCTGCTGCCGATCACCTGTGGGGACACGCCTGAGTGCGGGGACAGCGGGACAGCGGGGACTGATGGGGACACCTGGGGGACACGCCTGAGTGCGGGGACAGCGGGGACACTGGGGGACACTGGGGACAGCTGGGGGACACGCCTGAGCACGGGGACAGCGGGACAGAGGGGACACCTGCAGGGACACGCCTGAGTGTGGGACTGCAGGGACACTGGGGACAGCTGGGGGACACTGGGGACAGCAGGACAGAGGGGACACCTGCGGGGACACCCCTGAGCCCGGGACAGCAGGGACAGCTGGGGGACAGAGGGGACACCGGTGGGGACACACCTGAATGCGGGGACAGCGGGACAGGGGGGGACACTGGGGACTGATGGGGACACGCCTGAGCACGGGACAGCGGGACAGCGGGGATTGCTGGGGACAGCTGAGGACACTGGGGACTGCTGGGGACAGCGGGGACACTGGGGACTGATGGGAACACTGGGGACACCAGGGACACTGGGGACTGCTGGGGACAGCGGGGACACTGGGGACTGATGGGAACACTGGGGACACCACTGAGTGTGGGGACTGCTGGGGACAGCGGGGACACTGGGGACTGATGGGAACACTGGGGACAGCTGAGGACACTGGGGACTGCTGGGGACACCTTGGGGGACAGCTGGGGACTGCTGGGGGGGACACCTGAGCACATCTGGGCACACCTGAACCCACCTAGGGACAGCTGGGGGAGCACGTGCTCACAACTAGGACACACCTGGGTATACCTGGGGCACACCCGAGGACAGCTGGGACAGCAAGGTGCCACCCATCTACCCCCTGTGTCACACCTGTGTCACCCACGTACCCCCTGTGTCACACCTGTGTCCCCAGTATCCCCCAGGACCCTCTGGGGTCCCTCCCTCTGTCCCCAGTCACCCCCTGGGGCCCCTCCCCGTGCCCCGCCCCTGTCCCAGGTGTCCCCAGGTGTCCCCAGGTGCCGCTCTCACCGTGCCCTGGGGGCTCTGGGTGGGCACCACCATCCTGACGCCGGCGGGCAGCGATGTCACCGTTACCGGGGCCTTGCCGGGCCCGGCCGAGCGCACGGTCACCAGCGGCGGCCCCGCGGTGGCCGCAGGGGGACCGGTCACCTTCAGCACCGCCGGGACACCTGGGGGGGACAGGGGGGGTCAGTGACACCCAGGGACATCCCCCGTGTCCCCACTCAAAGTCCCCAAGTCCCCAGTGTACCCATTCTTCCCTATAATGTCCCCATCTCCCCACTGTGTCCCCAGCGTCCCCATCTCTGCCTCCCCCATGTCCCCAATGTCCCCATTCCCCCCACACAATGTCCCCATCTCCCCACTGTGCCCCTAGCGTCCCCATCTCCATCTCCCTGTTTCCCCAATGTCCCCCCAGTGTCCCCAATGTCCCCATTCCCCCCCACCACCACATCCCCACCTCCCCACCGTGTCCCCAATGTCCCCACCTCCCTGCCATGTCCCCATGTCCCCATCTCCCACCATGTCCCCAACATCCCCACCTCCTCCCACGTCCCTGAGTCCCCATCTCCCTCCCAATGTCCCCAAGCCCCCACCTCCCTCACAATGTACGGGCTCTTGGGCGGGTTGGCGGGCACCGAGGGCACGGGCGGCGGCGCGGGCGCGGCGGGCAGCTCGTACTTCTGCAGCTGCAGCAGGTACGAGTCGGCCGTGGGCACGGCGCCCCAGCTCACCTCCAGCGACGTGGTGTTGGCGCGCACCAGCTGCACGCGGCCCGGCGCGGGCGGCCGCTCTGCGGGGACACATGGGACACGTGGGGACGCGCGAGGGCACGGGCGGCGGCGCGGGCGCGGCGGGCAGCTCGTACTTCTGCAGCTGCAGCAGGTACGAGTCGGCCGTGGGCACGGCGCCCCAGCTCACCTCCAGCGACGTGGTGTTGGCGCGCACCAGCTGCACGCGGCCCGGCGCGGGCGGCCGCTCTGCGGGGACACATGGGGACACATAGATTGCATCTACATAACATCTACTACACCTGGGGTACACCTGGGTACAGGTGGGTTATAGCTGTGTAACATCTTGTACACCTGGGTACACCTGTACTACTCATAACAACCTGGGTACACCTGGGGTACACCTGGGTACAGGTGAGTTATAGCTGTATAACATCTTGTACACCTGGGTACACCTGTACCACTCATATCACAGCTAGGTACAATTGGGTACACCTGGGGCATACCTAGGTACAGGTAGATTATATCTACATAACATCTGATACAACTGGGGTACACCTGGGTACAAATAGATTATACCAACATAACATCTGGGTACAGGTGAGTACATCTGGGTCCACCTGTATGCTCATATCACACCTGGGTACAGGTGGGATACACGCGTGTAACATCTGCTACACCTGGGTACACCTGTACCGCTCACATCACAGCTGTGTTACACCCGTGTTACACCTGTCACACCTGTGTTGCAGCACATCTGGGACCTCCCCCAGCCCCCCAGACTCACCTGTCTCCAGGTACCACAGGTCCTTGCAGCCCCCCAGGTTGTTCTGGCCCCCAGACTCACCTGTCTCCAGGTACCACAGCTCCTTGCAGCCCCCCAGGTTGTTCCAGCCCCCAGACTCACCTGTCTCCAGGTACCACAGGTCCTTGGAGCACACCTGGTTGTTCCAGGCCTTGCAGCCCCCCTGAGCCCCTCCAACCCCCCAGACTCACCTGTCTCCAGGTACCACAGCTCCTTGCAGCCCCCCAGGTTGTTCCAGCCCCCAGACTCACCTGTCTCCAGGTACCACAGCTCCTTGCAGCACACCTGGTTGTTCCAGGCCTTGCGGCCCCCCCAGACTCCCTGAACCCCCCAGACTCACCTGTCTCCAGGTACCACAGGTCCTTGCAGCACACCTGGTTGTTCCAGGCCTTGCGGTAGCCGTCGCGCCCGCTCCAGATGTACAGGCGGGTGGCGATGGCCACGGCGCAGTGCCCGGCGCGCGCCCGCGGCACGTTGTCCTCCAGGGTCTCCAGCACCAGGGGCTCCCAGGCCATCGAGTCTGGGGGGCACAGGGGGGTCACACGGGGGTCTGGGGGGATTTGGGGAAGGGCTTGGGGGGATTTGGGGGAATTAGGGAGGGGTTTGGGGAGTTCAGAGTGGGGTTTGGGGGAATTTGAGGAAGTATTCAGGGGTTTTAGGGTGGGTTTGGGGGTCCCAAGCCCCCTCCTCACCCAGGTTGAGGTCTGGGCTGTTTCAGGGTGGGTTTTAGGGTGGATTTGGGGGTCCCAGAACAGATTTGGGGTTGGTTTGGGGGTCACAAGCCCCCTCCTCACCCAGGTTGAGGTCTGGGCTGTTTCAGGGTGGGTTTTAGGGTGGATTTGGGGGTCCCAGAACAGATTTGGGGTTGGTTTGGGGGTCACAAGCCCCCTCCTCACCCAGGTTGAGGTCTGGGCTGTTTCAGGGTGGGTTTTAGGGCGGGTTTGGGGTCGGTTTTGGGGGTCCCAAGCCCCCTCCTCACCCAGGTTCAGGCAGGCCAGGGTGTTGGTGCACTTCCACTCCTTCTCGTGCGTGGCCACCTTCACGTCATCCATCACCAGGGGCACCCACCCCCCAAAAACGTACATCCTGGGGGGGGACAGAGGTCAGGGGGGTCAGGGGGACACCCAGAGACCCCCACCCCAAAAACCTGCACAGCCCTGGGGGTCCTCAGGGGTCACAAAGATCACAGAGACATCCACCCCCCAAAAATGTCCCTCCTGGGGGGGGTCATAGGGGCACCCACCCCACAAAATGTCCCTCCTGGGTGGGTCACAGGGGCACCCACCCCCCAAAATGTCCCTCCTGGGGGGGTCAGAGGTCAGGGGGACACCCAGAGACCCCCACCCCCCAAATTTTTATGTTTGAGGGTGGTCATGAGATCACCCATATTAATTAAAAAATTTAATTAAAACAAAACACCCCCCCTAAGAACCCCAACAGCCCCCCAGGGTGGGGACCGGGACACAAAGGGACCCCCCAGGATAATTTGGGGGGGTTTTTGGGGGGAGTCGCCCCCAGACTCACTTGTTGCCGATGGTGGTGGCCGAGTGGAGGCTGCGGGGGAGGGGAGCGACCCCGCTCAGGCTCGGCTTGTTCCAGGTCAGCGTCTCTGGAAACGCCCAAAATGTGAGAAAATGACCCCAAAATGTAAGGAAATGGCCCCAAAATGGGAGGAAATGACTCCAAAATGGGAGGAAACGGCCCCAAAATGTGAGGGAACCCCAAAACCAGTGAAAATGTAAGGAAACAGCCACTCATGCCCTCGTAGATGCCAACATCTTCCAATGTCCCCCACTACTCTCCATTCCCCAGACCCCAAAATCCCCCCAAACCCCACAAAAAACACTCCAAACCCCATAAAAACCCCAAATCCCCCCATACCAATATCCAGGATCCATAAATCCCCCAGCCTGCAGCTGCTCATGGCCCCGCAGCTGATGACATCTCCCAGTAACCCCCATTCCCCTGACCCCAAAACCCCTCCAAACCCCTCCAAACTCCACAAAACCCCATAAAAACCCCACAAAACCCCCATACCGATATCCAGGGTCCACAGGTCGCCCAGCCTGCAGCCGCTCATGCCCCCGTAGATGACGATCTCCTCCAGTAACCCTCACTACCCTTTACTCCCCTGCCCCCAAAACCCCTCCAAACCCCACAAAACCCCATAAAACCCCAAAAAGACCCCACAAAACCCCCATACCGATGTCCAGGGTCCATAAATCGCCCAGCCGGCAGCCGCTCATGCCCCCGTAGATGACGATCTCCTCCAGTAACCCTCACTACCCTTTACTCCCCTGACCCCAAAACCCCTCCAAACCCCACAAAACCCCATAAAACCCCAAAAAGACCCCACAAAACCCCCATACCGATATCCAACGTCCACAGGTCGCCCAGCCTGCAGCCGCTCATGCCCCCGTAGATGACGAGGCGCGAGCGCCGCCCGTCGCGCTCCGTGTACACCACGGCCGTGTGGGACTCGCGGGGCGGGGGCAGCACCCCGTAGGTGATGGGGATGTCCCAGGCCAGCACCCCCGAGCCCGGGCGCAGCTCCAGCACGTACAGGTCGTTCAGGTACCTGGGGAAAGGGATGCTGGGTCAGGAGATCCCGTGAAAAACCCTAAAAGGGCGGTTGGATATGGGGGATTTAAGGGATTGGATATAAGGTTGGACATAAGGATCCTTAAATCCCACAAAATGCAATCAGGATGGCCCCAAAAACACCCGTGTTCATGTGTACAGGTGGTGAGATTGACAAGGTCAGGAAACCCCAAAAAAACCCTAAAAGGGCGATTGGATATGTGGGATTTAAGGGATTGGATATAAGGTTGGACATAAGGATCCTTAAATCCCACAAAATGCAATCAGGATGGCCCCAAAAACACCCGTGTCCATGTGTGCAGGTAGTGAGATTGACAAGGTCAGGAAACCCCAAAAAAGCCCTAAAAGAGTGCTTGGGTATGTGGGACTGCACTAAACATCCTTTAAATCCCATAAAATGTGCTCAGTGTCACCTGTGCCCATGTGTGCAGATCAGGAAACCCCAAAAAAACCCTAAAAGGGTGGTAGGGTGTGTGGGACTGCCCTAAAAGGTCCCTTAAATCCCATAAAATGCAATCAGGATGGCCCCAAATACGTCTGTGTCCATGTGTACGGGTGGTAGGAGATTGACAAGGTCAGGAAAGCCCAAAAAAACCCTAAAAGAGTGCTTGGGTATGTGGGACTGCACTAAACATCCTTTAAATCCCATAAAATGTGCTCAGTGTCACCTGTGCCCATGTGTGCAGATGGTTCAGGTATCTGGGGAGGGGATTAAGAAGGTCAGAGAACCCCAAAAAAACCCTAAAAGCGTGTTTGGATATGTGTGACTGCACTAAAAGGTCCTTAAATCCCATAAAACGCAATCAGGATGGCCCCAAAAACACCCGTGTCCATGTGTACAGGTGGTTCAGGTATCTGGGGAAGGGGTTAAAAAGTCAGAAAACCCCAATAAAATCCTAAAAAGGGTGTTTAGATATGCAGGACTGCACTAAAAGGGTGTTTGGGATATGGGATTGCCCTAAAAGGTCTCTTAAATCCCATAAAATGCACTCAGGATGGCCCCAATGTCACCTGTGCCCACACGTGCAGCTGGTCCAGAAAGTCAGGAAACCCCAAAAAACCCTAAAAGTGTTTTTGGGAATGCAGAACGCTCCTAAAAGGGTTCTTAAATCCCCTAAAATTCACCCAAAATGGTGCCAGTGTCATCTGTGCCCCTGCCAGAGATTCTTGAGTCCCCCCAAAAATGAACACAAAGTTTTGGGGTCACTCTTGTGTCCCCCAAAGTTGAGGAATGTCCCCAAGCCTCCCATTCCAATCCTATTCTCGGGGTTTTGGGATCATCTGTATGGCCCCCCAAGAGTTCCTGTGCCCCCCTAAAAATGACCCCAATGTTTCAGGCTACAAAACCCCATAAAACCCCAAAAAGACCCCACAAAACCCCCATACCGATGTCCAGGGTCCATAAATCGCCCAGCCGGCAGCCGCTCATGCCCCCGTAGATGACGATCTCCTCCAGTAACCCTCACTACCCTTTACTCCCCTGACCCCAAAACCCCTCCAAACCCCACAAAACCCCATAAAAACCCCAAATGCCCCCATACCGATATCCAGGGTCCACAGGTCGCCCAGCCTGCAGCCGCTCATGCCCCCGTAGATGACGATCTCCTCCAGTAACCCTCACTACCCTTTACTCCCCTGACCCCAAAACCCCTCCAAACCCCACAAAACCCCATAAAACCCCAAAAAGACCCCATAAAACCCCCATACCGATGTCCAGGGTCCACAGGTCGCCCAGCCTGCAGCCGCTCATGCCCCCGTAGATGACGAGGCGCGAGCGCCGCCCGTCGCGCTCCGTGTACACCACGGCCGTGTGGGACTCGCGGGGCGGGGGCAGCACCCCGTAGGTGATGGGGATGTCCCAGGCCAGCACCCCCGAGCCCGGGCGCAGCTCCAGCACGTACAGGTCGTTCAGGTACCTGGGGAAAGGGATGCTGGGTCAGGAGATCCCGTGAAAAACCCTAAAAGGGCGGTTGGATATGGGGGATTTAAGGGATTGGATACAAGGTTGGACATAAAGGTCCTTAAATCCCATAAAACGCAATCAGGATGGCCCCAAATCCGTCTGTGTCCATGTGTACAGGTGGTAGGAGATTGACAAGGTCAGGAAACCCCAAAAAAGCCCTAAAAGGGTGGTTGGATGTGTGGGATTTAAGGCATTGGATACAAGGTTGGACATAAGGGTCCTTAAATCCCATAAAATGCAATCAGGATGGCCCCAAATCCGTCTGTGTCCATGTGTACAGGTGGTGAGATTGACAAGGTCAGGAAACCCCAAAAAAGCCCTAAAAGAGTGCTTGGGTATGTGGGACTGCACTAAACATCCTTTAAATCCCATAAAATGTGCTCAGTGTCACCTGTGCCCATGTGTGCAGATGGTTCAGGTATCTGGGGAGGGGATTAAGAAGGTCAGAGAACCCCAAAAAAAACCTAAAAGCGTGTTTGGATATGTGTGACTGCACTAAAAAGTCCTTAAATCCCATAAAATGCAATCAGGATGGCCCCAAAAACACCCGTGTCCATGTGTACAGGTGGTTCAGGTATCTGGGGAGGGGATTAAGAAGGTCAGAGAACCCCAAAAAAACCCTAAAAGGGTGTTTGGATATGTGGGACTGCACTAAAAGGGTGGTTGGATATGTGGGACTGCACTAAAAGGTCCTTAAATCCCATAAAACGCAATCAGGATGGCCCCAAAAACACCAAGTGTCCATGTGTACAGGTGGTTCAGGTATCTGGGGAGGGGGTTAAAAAGTCAGAAAACCCCAATAAAATCCTAAAAAGGGTGTTTAGATATGCAGGACTGCACTAAAAGGGTGTTTGGGATATGGGATTGTCCTAAAAGGTTCCTTAAATCCCATAAAATGCACTCAGGATGGCCCCAATGTCACCTGTGCCCACACATGCAGGTGGTCCAGAAAGTCAGGAAACCCCAAAAAACCCTAAAAGTGTTTTTGGGAATGCAGAACGCTCCTAAAAGGGTTCTTAAATCCCCTAAAATTCACCCAAAATGGTGCCAGTGTCATCTGTGCCCCTGCCAGGGATTCTTGAGTCCCCCCAAAAATGAACACAAAGTTTTGGGGTCACTCTTGTGTCCCCCAAAGTTGAGGAATGTCCCCAAGCCTCCCATTCCAATCCTATTCTCGGGGTTTTGGGATCATCTGTATGGCCCCCCAAGAGTTCCTGTGCCCCCCTAAAAATGACCCCAATGTTTCAGGCTGACCCCCACGCCCCCCAAAAATCCCTGTGTGCCCCCAAACCAGCCCCAAGCCCCCTCCCATCCAGTTATCCCTGGGATTTTTGGGGTGCCCTCGGGGTTTGGGGTGCCCTGGGGTTTTGGGGTGCCCCCTAAAAATGACCCCAATGTTTCAGCCTCACCCCCACACCCCCCAAGTGCCCCCAAACCAGCCCCAAGCCCCCTCCCCACATGGATTCCCAGGGTTTTTGGGGTGCCCCCGGGGTTTGGGGGTGCCCTGGGGTTTTGGGGTGCCCCCTAAAAATGACCCAAATATTTCAGCCTCACAGTCAGGAAACCCCAAAAAACCCTAAAAGTGTTTTTGGGAATGCAGAACGCTCCTAAAAGGGTTCTTAAATCCCCTAAAATTCACCCAAAATGGTGCCAGTGTCATCTGTGCCCCTGCCAGAGATTCTTGAGTCCCCCCAAAAATGAACACAAAGTTTTGGGGTCACTCTTGTGTCCCCCAAAGTTGAGGAATGTCCCCAAGCCTCCCATTCCAATCCTATTCTCGGGGTTTTGGGGTGTCTCCCTGCAACTCCCAGGGTTTTGGGATCATCTGTATGGCCCCCCAAGAGTTCCTGTGCCCCCCTAAAAATGACCCCAATGTTTCAGGCTGACCCCCACGCCCCCCAAAAATCCCTGTGTGCCCCCAAACCAGCCCCAAGCCCCCTCCCATCCAGTTATCCCTGGGATTTTTGGGGTGCCCCCGGGGTTTGGGGTGCCCTGGGGTTTTGGGGTGCCCCCTAAAAATGACCCAAATATTTCAGCCTCACCCCCCAAGAGCCCCTGTGTGCCCCCATACCAGCCCCAAGCCACAGGGGGGACAGGGAGAATGAGCCCCTGAACCCCCAGGATGAATCCCTGGTTGGTGGCTGTGGGGACACGGAGGGGACAGTGACACAGAGAGGACAGTGGGAATGAGTCCCTGAACCCCCAGGATGAATCCCTGCTTGGTGGCTGTGGGGACACAGAGGGGACAGAGACATGGGGGACAGTGAGAATGGTCACTGAAACCCCAGAATGAACCACTGCTTGGTGGCTGTGGGGACACGGAAGGGACAGTGACACAGGGGGGACAGTGAGAATGGTCACTGAACCCCCAGGATGAATCCCTGCTTGGTGGCTGTGGGGACACAGAGAGTGCTCCCCTGAATCACTGACACTGAGAATGATCCCTTGAACCCCCAAGATGAATTCCTGGTTGGTGGCTGTGGGGGGGTTTTGGGGTGCCCCCTAAAAATGACCCCAATGTTTCAGCCTCACCCCCACACCCCCCAAGTGCCCCCAAACCAGCCCCAAGCCCCCTCCCCACATGGATTCCCAGGGTTTTTGGGGTGCCCCCGGGGTTTGGGGGTGCCCTGGGGTTTTGGGGTGCCCCCTAAAAATGACCCCAATGTTTCAGCCTCACCCCCACACCCCCCAAGTGCCCCCACACCAGCCCCAAGCCCCCTCCCCACATGGATTCCCAGGTGAGAATGAGCCCCTGAACCCCCAGGATAAACCACTGGTTGGTGGCTGTGGGGACACAGGGGACAGTGACACAGGGGGGACAGGGAGAATGAGCCCCTGAACCCCCAGGATGAATCCCTGGTTGGTGGCTGTGGGGACACGGAGGGGACAGTGACACAGAGAGGACAGTGGGAATGAGTCCCTGAACCCCCAGGATGAATCCCTGCTTGGTGGCTGTGGGGACACAGAGGGGACAGAGACATGGGGGACAGTGAGAATGGTCACTGAAACCCCAGAATGAACCACTGCTTGGTGGCTGTGGGGACACGGAAGGGACAGTGACACAGGGGGGACAGTGAGAATGGTCACTGAACCCCCAGGATGAATCCCTGCTTGGTGGCTGTGGGGACACAGAGAGTGCTCCCCTGAATCACTGACACTGAGAATGATCCCTTGAACCCCCAAGATGAATTCCTGGTTGGTGGCTGTGGGGACACAGGGGACAGTGAGAACAATCCCCTGAACCACCAGTTGGTGGCTGGGGGGGACAATGACAGACTAAGAACGATCCCACCCAAACTGCCACAATGAACCGTACATTGGTGGCTGTTGGGGACAAAATGGGGACAGTGACAGGCTGAGAACGACTCCCCTGAACCCCCAGCATGAGGCACTGCTGGGTGGCTGGGGGGGACACAGAGGAGACAGGGACACAGTGACAATGAGGCCCCCAAACCCCCAAAATGAACCACTGCCGGGTGGCTCTTGGGAGACAGAACAGAGACAGGGACACAAGGGGGACACCAGGAATGAGCCTCAATCCCACCCCTCTGGGGACCTCCACACCCAAACCAGCCCCAAGCCCCCTCCCCACATGGATTCCCAGGGTTTTTGGGGTGCCCCCGGGGTTTGGGGGTGCCCTGGGGTTTTGGGGTGCCCCGTACCGGGGGATGTTGTTTTTGGGGTCCTCGCTGTCGTTGGCCAGCCCCCCGAACAGGTAACACTTGTTGCCCACCAGGGAGAAGCTGTGGCCCAGCCGGGGGCAAGGGGGGGGTCCATTTTTGGGGGTCTTCGCCTTCAGCCGCTTCCACTCCCACCTGGAGGCCTGGAATGGGGGGGGGATGTGGGATTTGGGGAGGGGTCTGCGAGTGGGGGGCACCCAGGGGGAGAGGGGACCCCAAAAATGGGTCCTGGGGGGTGGTCCCAGGTGTCTGGGAGGGTCCCAAGGGGTCACCCATGGTTTGGGGGGGTTCCCAGGGGGTCACCCACAGTTCAGGGGGTTTCCCCAGGTGGTCCCCACATGCTCAGGGGGGTTCCCCAGGAGCTCGGGGGGGGTTCCCCAGGGGTTCCCTCAGGGGTTCCCCAGGTGCTCAGGGGGTTCCCCAGGTGTCCCCCAGGTGCTCAGGGGGGGTTCCCAGGGGTTCCCCGGGTGCTCAGGGGGCTCCCCAGGGGCTCAGGTGGTTCCCCATGGGTTCCCCAGGTGTTCAGTGGGGGTTCCCCAGGTGCTCAGGGGGTTCCCCAGGTGCTCAGGGAGTTCCCCAGGTGCTCCCCAAGTGCTCAGGGGTTCCCCAGGTGCTCAGGGGGTTCCCCAGGGGTTCCCCAGGTGCTCAGGGGTTCCCAGGTGCTCAGGGGGGGTTCCCCAGGTGTCCCCCAGGTGCTCAGGGGGGGTTCCCCAGGTGCTCAGGGGGTTCCCCAGGTGTCCCCCAGGTGCTCAGGGGGGGTTCCCAGGGGTTCCCTACCTGCAGCTCGTAGAGGTCGTTGCTGTACTTGCCGTACTCCACCATGCCCCCGAACACCAGCAGCCGCGTGCCGTCACACACGAAGCCGTAGGCGGCACAGCCCGGGGGGATGTCCCCCCGCACGGCCGGGATGAACCACTGGTTGGTGGCTGTGGGGACACGGAGAGGACAGTGACACAGAGGGGACAGTGGGAATGAGCTCCTGAACCCCCAGGATGAACCACTGGTTGGTGGCTGTGGGGACACGGAGAGGACAGTGACACAGAGGGGACAGTGGGAATGAGCTCCTGAACCCCCAGGATGAACCACTGGTTGGTGGCTGTGGGGACACAGGGGACAGGGACACAGAGGGGACAGTGAGAATGATCCCCTGAACACCCAGGATGAATCCCTGGTTGGTGGCTGTGGGGACAAAGTGGGGACAGGGACACAGAGAGAAAACACTGACAATAATCCCCCCAAACTGCTGAATGACTGTTGGGGACAGGGACACACTGAGGGACACGGACACACGGATAATGACACCCCTAAATTTCCAGAACAAATCACTAGCTCACTCATTTGTTAGGGGACAAAATGGGACCAGCGACACAGAGACAATGACACCCCCAAAAGCACCAGGATGAACCAGTGGTTGGTGGTTCTTGGGGACAAAATGGGGACAGGGACACAGTGGGGACACCAGGAATGATCCCAAATCCCATCCATCCCTGTGGGGATCCCCCCTGTGCCCCCCCAGCCCCACCTGTGCTGTACACGTACACTTTCTCCCCAATGCCACCATTCTGGCGACGCCCCCATACCCGCAAGTGCCGCCCCCAGGACCCCCACCTGTGTTGTAGGTGTGCAGTTTGCCCCACTCCCACCCCTCTGGGGACCCCCTGTACCCCCCCAGCTCGACACGCCCCCTCCCCCCAAAATCCCGCGGAGAATGTTTAATTACACCCCCCACGGCAATTACCCCGAAAGAGTTAATTACCCCCCCACGGCAGGGGGTGTGACAATGGGGGAGGAGTCCACTGGAGGGGGAGGGGAGCGTTTATTCCTCCCCGTTAATTACTCTCTTCATTATGTCTCCTTTTAATTACCCCTTTCACGCCCTGATCCCCCCCCTCCCAATTTCCCACCCCGCTCCGAATTTGCCTCCCTTAATCTTCATCTCCCCCTCCTCAAATTCCCCCTCAGGCCGTGCCCCCCCCAGTGTCAACCCCTTCCCCAAATTATCCCCTCAGACTGTGCCAAATCCCC
>NW_024368019.1:43665-46822 GCF_014805655.1 Passer montanus | reverse complement strand
CTGCGGGCGGAGCGCGGCGGCGGCGGCCCCTCACGCCGCCCTGGGAGCCGCCATCTTGCGCCTGTGTCCGGCGGCCGCCGAGGGTGGGCGGGAAGCGACGGGAGGGGGCGGGGACAACGCGGACACGCCCCCTCCGGACCCGGGCGGCGCCATCTTGGCCGGGGACGGGGGGCGACATTGTGGGGAAGGCGGGACGGGAAAAGGCGGCGGCATTTGGGGAGGGGGACCGGGAGGAGTTTCACCGCCATCTCGGTGGCCCCCGGGCCGGGCCCGGTAGCGGCGGCGCTGGGGCGAACAGCGGAGGGGCGCGGGGGGAACTGTACGGAGCCGCCTGAAGGGGCGCGGCCATGGCGCCAACGGAGGGGGTGTGGCCACGGAAGGGCGTGGCCACGCCCACTCCAAACCGCCTCTTAAAGGAGCCGCCCCCCAGCCCGCCTTTTGCGCGGTTTTCCCTCCTTCCCGCCCCCCCCCGAGCGCCGCCAACTCCCGGTGCCGCCCCCTCCCGGCCTTCCCGCGGCCCCGAAACCGCTCCCCGGCATTCCCGGCCTCGTCCCCCCGCACACACCGAATCCCCCGCGGCCTGGCTGCCGGCGACACCGCCCGTTTCCCGGCGGCGCAGCGCTGTACGGAGCGCTCAGACCGCCATGGGCGCCGCCATCTTGGGCGCCCCGCTTCTCCTTGGGTACCGCCCCCTCCGCAAACCGCGCCCCCTTCTCCTCCTCTTCCTCTGCCCCGGAGCTCCCCCGCTCTCCCCACCGCCCCCCGGGGTTAACGGGATGCCGGAGCCGCTCCGAGGCCTCACGGCCCCGCGGCTCCGAGCGAGGCAAACGGGCCGGGGATCCCCGGCGCTGCCATCGCCCCCCGCCCCCCCCGGACTCTCAAGATGGCGGCGCGCGGGACCCGGATGCGGCGGCCCCTCCCAGGATGGCGCCCCGGGGGCGGTGGGGGGGAAGGACCCGGATGTCGGCGCACGGCGCCGCCATGACACCCCGCACGTCCCCTCCCAAGATGGCGCCGCCCATCCGGCGGAACCGATGCCCGGTGTCGGCCTCCACGGGGCTCCCGCGGTTCCTCCCCTCCCTCCCGGCGCTCCCCGCTTCATTCCGCCCTTACCGGGTGCGGCTCCGCTACCGCAGCGGCTCCAAGGCGGCGGAGCGGCCGGTGCCCGGGTGCGCGGGGGAGGGGTCACAAGATGGCGGCGCGCTGCTGTGGGAAGGGGGGGGTCCAAGATGGCGCCGCCCGGTGCCCGGATCTTCCTCCTCGTCCTCCTCCTCTTCCTCCTCCTCGCCGCGCGCGCAAGATGGCGGCGCCTGCCCGGGACGGGAGCGGAGCTTTGAGCGCTCCCCGCGCTCTTCGCTCAGGCCCCGCCGCCCCTTCCTCTCGTCCCCCCTCCGGGACAGCCCCGATGCGGCGCCCCAAGATGGCGCAGGTGGGAGCTCGCAGCTCCGCGGCGGCCCAAGATGGCGGCGGCCGCGGGACCCGGATGCGCCGCTCTCCGCGCCGCTCCGCCGCCGCTCCGCACCTGCAGCCACCCTCCGCCCGCCGACCCCGGGCGCCGCTTTCCGCCGCCGCCGCCGCTCGCTCCGGGCCGCCGCCGCCGCGCTGAAAGCCGAGAAAGGCCCGCCCGCCGCGCCGGCTACTGGCGCTTGGGAGCCGCCATTTTGGACGCGTCTCCTCCACCCGCCACAAAGATGGCGCCCGCCAGGCCCCGGATGGTGGCGCTTAACGGCTGCAGCGCTCACTGCGCGTGCGTGACCGCGCCGGTGGTAATGGCGCATGCTCGGCTCCACCTCGTTCCTGCGCAGGCGCTTTTCCCGCCTTTTCCGTAACGGATTTTTGTTCAAACACCCGAATTTGGCGCTTTTCGCCCCAGTTTTGCCCTTCCGGGACCCCAAAATGCTCCGTCGGGGGGTGGGGAGAGGAGAGGAGCAGGGTGAGGGTTCTTCAGCAAGGGGCTCGGGGTGAAGGTCCCAGGATTTGGAGAGGTTTTAGGGAAGATTTAGGGAGTTTTGGGGTGTCCCCCTCAGGCTCAGGTGTGAAACAGCTCCAGGTGTGACAATAATCCCTCAGGTGTGACAATGCACCCTCAGGTGTGACAATAAACCTCCAGGTGTGACAGTGCCCCCTCAGGTGTGACAATAAACCTCCAGGTGTGACAATGCCCCCTCAGGTGTGACACGGATCCCCCCTGAGGGCCCGGGGACACGATCCGGCATTTTTGGAGTCCTTTGGGAGCGCTTTTGTTGAGCCCCCCGAGCCAGAAATGAGTCTGGGGATGCCCCCGGCCACCTCGGGGCGGCTCAGAGCCTTTTTTGGGGGGAATGTTGGAGGTTCCAGTCCCTCCCAGTTTACCCCAGTCCCTCCCAGTTCATCCCAGTCCGTCCCAGCCCCGCCTCCTCCCTCAGGGAGGCCCCGCCCAAGCCCCGCCCCCGGCGCCGCCGCCATGTTTTGTGTGGCAGAAGCTCCGCCCCCCCGCGGTTACCGCGGCAACGGCGCCATCTTGAGCGTGGCGGAACCGGGCGCAAAGGCGGGAAAAGGGGCGGGGCCTCAGCGAACGTCCCGCCCCCTGATTCGCGATGACGTCATCGCGGTGATGACGTCGTAAGTGCGAATGGTACCGTGGTGTGACGTCACAGCTCCCAGGGCACTCCCGAGGGCTGGGGGAGGGGGGAAAGGGCGGGGGGACACCTGGGACCAGGTGAGGTCACAGGGGGGGGTCAGTGAGGTCATTGGAGGGAATCCAGTGACGTCATTGGATGAAATCCAGTGACGTCATCCAGGTGAGATCCTGGATCACCCACCTGACCCCACACGGGGACCCCAAACCCCCCTGGAGACCCCAAAATCAGCACCTGGAGACCCCAAAATCAGCACCTGGAGACCCCAAAATCAGCACCTGGGGACCCCAAAATCCACCTGGGACCCCCAAACTCACAGAGGGATCCGGGACCCCCTCAGAGTGACCCAGCCCCTCCCCCACTGTGGGCTGGGGGAATTTGGGGGATTTTTGAGGGGATTTTGGGGGGAATTTGGGGGGAGATCTGGAGGAGATCTGAGGGGACTGGGAGGGATTTTGGGGGGGATCTCAGGGGGATTTTGAGGGTGGATCCGGTGGGATCTGAGGGGGATTTAGGAGGAATTTGGGGGAGACTTTGGG
>NW_024368019.1:34829-43580 GCF_014805655.1 Passer montanus | reverse complement strand
CTGGGAGGGATTTTGGGGGGATTTTAGGGGGAGTTTTGGGGTATCTGTGGGGGATGTTTGGAGGATTTGGGGGGATTTTAGGGGTATCTGTGGGGGAATTTTAAGAGGATTTTGGGGGGATTTTTGGGAGATTTAGGGGGGATTTTAGGGGTATCTGTGGAGGATTTTCGGGGGGATTTCAGGAGGATTTTGAGGGGATTTTAGGGGTATTCTGTGGGGGATTTTTGGGGGAATTTAGGGGTGTTTTTGGGGGGTCCGTGCGCGGAGCCAAAGAAGCGGCGGAGGCGGCTGAGGGTTACACAGATTTATAATCGCTGGATCACGCGCAGCAGCAGCAGCAGCAGCACAGACACAGACCCGGGGGGCCGGGGGGGGGGGGGACCCCCGGGGGGGGCGATGGAAGAACGGGGGGGGCACAAAGGGGGGGTGACCCCCACCCCTCCCCCCCCAGAGTGGGTAAAGTGCAGGACGGGGACCCCTCCCCCACCCCGAGATGGACTGGGGGGGCGGGTGGGGGAGGGGAAGGATGACACACACACCCCCCCCCCAAAGGGTGAAATGGATCGCCCCGTGCTCGCTCCTGATTGGGCCGGGACCAGATCCCGGCCCTGCCCAGCTCACTCCTGACTGGTTCCCGATCAGATCCCGGCCCTTGTTTCTGATTGGCTCAGGACCGGATCCCAGCTCCACCCATGCTCACTCCTGATTGGCTCGGGGCCAGATCCCGGCCCTGCCCAGCTCACTCCTGATTGGTTTCTGATCAGATGCCACCCTCATTTCTTATTGGCCCAGGACTGGATCCCAGCTCCACCCATGCTCGATTCTGATTGGCTCTGGACCGGATCCCAGCCCTGCCCAGCTCAATCACGATTGGCTCCATACCAGATCTTGCTCTTGCCTCTGATTGGCTCCAGACCAGATCATACCCTCAATTTTGATTGGCTCCAGACTGGATCCCAGCTCTGCCCATTCTGACTCCTGATTGGCTCCGTACCGGATCACACCTTTGCTCCTGATTGGCTCCCACCATGCCCACGGCCTCTCCTGATTGGCCGTGACTGGATCCCCCCTCCAGAGCAGAGCAACCCCATTGGGCGGGGGCGGGACCCGCCCCTCCAATCCAAACCACTCCTGATTGGATCCTGGCCGGGCCCCGCCCCCGCCCGGAGTCACTCCCAGGACCAGATCTGGCCCCGCCCCCAACAGGATCTCAGCCCTGATTGGACGGCACCAACCCTACCCGGTCCCTGATTGGCTCTTGACTTGACCACGCCTCTGTTCAGGGGGATCCGGAATATTCCTCACGCCCCTCTGCTCATCTCTGCATCGTGGCTCCTGATTGGCCAAACACTGGATCCCAGCTGAACCCAAGGCTGCTCCTGATTGGCTCCGGGCCTGATCCCGCCCCTCCTGATTGGCTCCAGACACCGGATCCCGCACAGACCAGTAGCTGCTGATTGGCTCAAAATCCGACCCCCAATAAAGTCACACCTGATTGGCTCAACACCAGACCCCTGCTCCTCAGTCGCTCCTGATTGGCTCCTCACTTGATCCCACCCCTGCCCAGCTCTGCTCCTGATTGGCTCAGCCCCAGATCCCGGCTGAACCCATCGCTCCTCTTGATTGGCTCCACACCAGACCCCGCCCCCTGACACCGCACCCCCTTTCTCCTGATTGGCTCCACGCTGGATCCCTGCCCCTGATTGGCCGTGACTTCGGCCCCGCCCCCCTCTTCAGCAGCGCCGCTCCCCATTGGCCGCTGGCCGGATCCCGGCCCCGCCCCCTCCCCTCCCCCATAGTGCAAATGGTTCCCACGGGCGGAAAACGCGAATCAGAGCTTTACCTCTTCTGCCTCATTTGATCCCCTCTTTTCCTGGCCGCCGCGGGGCCGGCGGGGCCGCGGGGCCCGGCTGGCCCGGGGCGAACGGCATCTTCACCAGCAGCTTGCCGGGGGGCTTCTCCAGAGCGCGTTTGGCCGCAGAGCCCCCCTCGGACACGGCGGCGGCCGCCTTGGGCCGGGCGCTGCCGCCTCCGCCACCGCTGCCCTTGGGCCGCCCCCGGCCGCGGCCGGTGCCGGGGCCTTTGGGCGATTTGGGCTTCTTGGGCGGGCGCTGCTCGCGGCGCGAGGGGCTGCCCCGGCCGGTGACGGTGAAGTCGAAGTCGTTGGGGTCCAGCGAGGTGTCCCCCACCTTCTCGAAGTAGGCGATCAGCTCCACCTTGGAGCGGAAGGCTTTTCCCTGTGGGCTGCGGACGGAGAGCGAGCGGTCAGCGAGCGGTCAGTGGCGATGGCCGCACGCCCCTCTCCGGCCAAACCCCCCCACAAACACACACACACCACCCGCGCCGGGCCTCACTTGATCAGGTAGACGTCGTACTTGCCGGCCGAGCGGCCGGACTTGCGCTGCTTGAGCTTGCGCGTCCAGCCCTCGGGCAGCGTGGGGTCGTCGTACATGGGCCCGCGGTCGCGGATGATGGAGCGCCGCTGCTTCGGCGACGCCGACGCCTCCGGCGCCGCCGGCGCCGCCCCGGCGCCCTCCGAGCTCTCGGCCTTGCCGGCCTCGGCGGGCTCGGCCGCGGGCTGCTCCGGCTCCTTGCGCTCCTTCTTGGGCTTCTTGGCCTTGGGCGGCCGCTGCAGGTTCTCCTCGGATTGCTCCTCCCTGCGGGGACACGCGGCGGTCAGCAGGGGAGGGACGGGGTCGGGACGGACACACGGACGTGAGGGACGCGGTGGGAGGCCACGCCGGGCGCTGGGTGTGGAAGGGGTCAGTGCTGGGTGTATGGACAGACAGACAGGGCCCTGGACACAGCACTGGACACACGGACAGGGCCCTGGACACAGCGGTGGACACACAGGGCCATGGACACACGGACAGCGCCCTGGACACAGCACTGGACACACGGACAGGGCCGTGACACAGTGCTGGACACAGGGACAGGGCCCTGGACACAGCACTGGTCAGGGCTGGACACACGGACAGGGCCATGGACACAGCGCTGGACACACGGACAGGGCCCTGGACACAGCGCTGGACACACGGACAGGGCCATGGACACAGCGCTGGACACACGGACAGGGCCCTGGACACACAGACAGGGCCCTGACACAGCGCTGGACACACAGACAGAGCCCTGCAGCTCCCTGAACGGAACTGGTCAGTGCTGGACACACGGACACAATGGACAGGGCCCTGCGACTCTTTGGGCAGGGTGCTGGTCAGCACTGGACACGCAGACCCAATGGACACACGGACACGGACTCGCTGGACACATGGACCAGGCCCTGCAGCTCTCTGGACACAGCGCTGGTCAGTGCCGGCTGCACGGACCCGATGGACACACGGACACGGCCCTGGGGACCCCTGAACACAGCACCGGTCAGTGCTGGACACACGGACAGGGCTCTGCGACTCTCTGGACACACGGACAGGGCCCTGCGACTCTCTGGACACAGCACTGGTCAGTGCTGGACACACGGACAGGGCCCTGCGACTCTCTGGACACACGGACAGGGCCCTGCGACTCTCTGGACACAGCACTGGCCAGTGCTGGACACACGGACCCCGCTGGACACACGGATGCAGCACCGCAGCTCCCCGGACACAGCACTGGTCAGTCCCGGACACGCAGACGGACAAACGGACAGCACCGGACACACGGACACAGCCCCAGACACCAGCACGGGTGAAATGGCGTGGAACTGGGCAAAGCCGGAGCCAGGACAGGGAGGAGGAGGAGGAGGAGGAGGAGGAAGGAGGGGCAGCCCGGACCGGCGGGAATTACGGCCGCGGCCGGAGCGACACCCCGGCGCTGGTCACTCCGCGGCGTGGGGGGCACGGGGGGGACGGGGGCTCGGGGTGGACACCGGACACTCCCACGGCCGTGTCCTGGCTCGGCCACCCGAGTGTCCGGCGGCGCCGTGTCCACCCCGCGGGGCTAAAGCCAGCCCCGGGGGTCGTGGTCAGCGCGCGGTGACACCGGGGCTGTCACCCCAGCCCCGCGTCGGTGTCACCGGGGACGGGACCCTCGGTGGGGGGATTTGGGGTGGGACCCCCGTCCTCGGCGTCACCGCTGCCACCGGCGCGGGGGTCCCGTCCTGGCGAGGAGGCTGGGGGAGGGGCGGGACCCCCGCTACGGGGTCGGTCATGGGGTGGGGAGGGGGACGCAGCCCCCCAGGACCCCCCAGTGCTGGGGGTCCCCACGGTGCCACCCTGGTGGCCATCAGGGGAGCCCCCCGACCCCTCCCCACTGAGTGGGGAGCACGGCCAGGACCCCACAGCCCCATCCTGGGGCTAAAAGTCACAAAAACGGCACAAAAAAATTTGGGACGGGGCGTGGGAACTTCGGGATGAGGGGGACTGGGGACGGGGGGTGACCCCCAGGGACCCCCCAACATGTCCTGGGGTCTCAGGGGGGCTGGGGTGGCCTTGGGGTCGAGTGTCTGAGGTGGCCCTGGGGGTCCCGTGGTTGCCCTGGGGAGGTCTGGGGTGGCCCTGGGGGTCTCAGGGGGTCTGGGGTGGCCCTGGGGGTCTCGGGGTCCTGGGTTTGGGGTGGCCCTGGGGGGTCCCAGGGAGGTCCCGGGGGGTCCTGGGGGTCTCTTGGTGGCCCATGGGGGTCCCTGAGAGGTCCCAGGGGGGTCTGGGGTAGCCCTGGGGGTCCCTGGGGGGTCCCAGGGGGGGCTAGGGTGGCCCTGGGGGTCCCTGGGGGGTCCCAGGGAGGTCCCGGGGGGTCCTGGGGGTCTCTTGGTGGCCCATGGGGGTCCCTGAGAGGTCCCAGGGGGGGCTGGGGTGGCCCTGGGGGTCCCTGGGGGGTCCCTGGAGGGTCCCTGGTGGCCCCAGGGTTGAGGATCCCAAGCGGCCCCGGGGGTCTCAGGGGGTCTCGGGGTGGGCACAGCAAAGGAGGGCGTGAGAAGCCAAATTTTGGGGTGTTCCGGGGAAATTTGGGCAATTCCAGCGGAATTTGGAACATTTTGGGGTGATTTGTGGGATTTCGGGGCTTGAGGGCAGTTTCAGGGCGATTCCAGGTGGGATTTGGGGGAATCTGGGGGGATTTGGGGGGACCCGGAGGGGTTACGGGAGCGCGGCCGTTTTGGGGCAATTTGAGGCGTTTTTAGGAGCAGCGTGAGGGGAACATTTGGAGCAACTTTGGGGCAATTCTGGATATTTTGGGGCTGATGAATTTTGGGGGAATTCAGGGTATTTTGGGGTAACTCGGGGAGTTTGGGGGCGCTGCATGAGTGCAGCAATTCGGGGAAATTTGGGGGATTTTAGGGTGAAACGAGCACTTGGGGCGTGCAGCGTGAGCAGCATTTTGGGGCAATTTTGGGGATTTTGGGGTGGCGCACGAGCACAAAATCTTGGGGCAATTCAGGGGATTTTAGGGTAAATCGGGGGGATTTGGGACGCAGCGTGAGCAGCAGTTTGGGGCAATTTTGGGGATTTTGGGGCGCAGCATTTTAGGATAAATCATGGGGTGTGGGGGCGCAGCATGACCAGCGGTTTGGGGCGTTTTCGGTTATTTTGGGGTGCAGCATTTTGGGGCAGTTCGGGATATTTTGGGGCGTCACACACACGCAGTAATTCGGGGCAGTTTTGGGGTGCAGCAATTTGGGGAAATTCGGGGTATTTTGGGGTAACCCGGGGTACTTTGGGGCACCACGTGAGCGCGACAGTTCGGGGCAAATTTGGGTATTTTGGGGCGCAGCGCAAGCGTAACATTTTGGGGTGACTCGGGGCATTTTGGGGTGACTTCGAGAGGTTTTGGGGCCACTTCGGGGTGGATTTTGGGGTGACTTCGGGAGGGCTTTGGGGTGACTTCGGGGGGGTCAGGATAACTCGGGGAGCAATGGGGTGATTATGGGGGGTTTGGGGTAACTCTGGGATTTCGGGGTGGCTCGGGGGGTGCTCGGGGTGGATTTCGGGGTGACTCGGGGCGGATTTTGGGGAGCCCCGGGAGGGTTTTGGGGCAGTTTTCGTGGTTTCGGGCGTGCGCGGGACAGGCCGGGGGGTGTGTCCCCTTCAGGGGGGCGCGGGTCCCTCCGTGAGGGGGGGGTCCCCATCTCCCACCCTAACGGGGGCAACACCGGCGCGGCGACACAGACGGAATTTTGACGAGGAAGGGGAGGGGTCCCCAAATTTCACAGCGGGGCTGTCGGGGGGGGGGGGGGGGGGGGGGGGGTGCCGGCCGCATTTTGGGGGCTCGCGGAGGAAAGCCAGGCCAGGTCCCCCCATGGCGGAGGGGTCCCGCGCCGGGGCCGGGGGGTCCCCCCGAGGGCTCCCCGCACAGGGGGGGCTCCTCCCGCCCCCCGGGGGGGCCGCGGCCGCTCGTGACGCACTCGCGGCGCTCGCAGCCCCCCCCCAGCCCTCACACACACACACACACACACACACACACACACACAAGAACTGGCTATGCAGATCAAGCTCTGAGAAATGAAATAAAGCAAAATGGTAATCTTAATCTTCCCTTTAATATCCTACCCTGTGCCAGATAAGAGCAGCTGTGCTCACACAATGTGTCCAACTGGACATGATAAATAGCCTGTGAGAAAAGAAAAATACACAGACACACAAATATATATATATGCATACACACATGCTCTAAGGAATTTAAAATATGTTTGTTCACAGAAGTGGTGGCCTCCAGCTCACAGCTTCCTCGATTAAGAAAAGGGTTTATTGGAAATAAAAATGGCCTGCCAGGGTTGGAATCATACACAAAATCCTAGAGTAAATATCTGTATGGGTAGCCTGAAGGGTTAACCTTACCAATGCACAAATACTGACTGGCTCTCCTCCTGTTACAGTGTAAATGCTGATTGGAAGGAAGAGATCATTCTAGGTCAGTATGTCCTTTACATTGTGAATAGCTTGACAGGGGCTAATAAACTCCTCTGCCTATGGCACCAATAATTTATTATATATTCCTGGGTATCACATGCAATTTTTTATTTATACATGTATAATTGGTTGGTTTGGTTTTAAAGAGGTGGAGCAGGACAATCTGGGTCAAGAAACATGCTTTATCCAGAGGATGCCAAAGGTTCCGCACCCCCAGTCTTAACCTAAATCGCGGAGAATCACATCCTGGTTGCTGCTCCCTGCACCAGGACTTTACATGGCAGCTGGGCATCGGGTGGGTCAGCACAGCTGACGTCTTACAGGGATCCAAAGGGTGCATGCACGGCTACCCACTCATGCTGCAAAGCAATCCCAGCTGCTTTGAGCAATTCTTCGTGAATTGACTTGATTGTGAAACAGCAGATTTCAAGTTTCTTTCCCGAGTGGTCACTGCTCTGCAGCCTGCTGCCGAGGGAGCCATGCCCCGGAGCAGCCTGCTTTGCTGCTGCCTCCGCTGCACTGCATTTCACACCGATGAGGTAATTCCACTGCAGATGAGGTAACCCTGCGAGTCGCCCACCAGCTAGAAGAGGTTACCATATGATTCCTCATGTAAACACGCAGCACGGTCCCCCCGGAGGAGAGCTGACAGCTGCTCTCCCCCGATGCCGAGCTGGTGGCCAGCAGGCCCGGAGCCCCCGGCCCGCGCGGCCTTGGCGCCTCAGCGAGAGCCGCGGGGCGCCTGCCACGCGTGTGCCGCAGCGGCGCTGGCCCCGCCCCTCCGCCCGGCGCCGGTTGGCCCAGCGTCCCGTCGGTCAAGGCGGCGGCGCGCGGTGATTGGGCGGCGGGGCCGCCCTCCGGGGGCGGGGCCGGGGCGCTCGCGCCGGGCCGTTGGAATTGGCGGGAAGCGCTGTCAGTTACTGGGGGCGGGGCCGGCGGAGCGCGCGCGGGCGCCCATTGGGCCCCGCGCCGGGACGCCGGGCTCCGATTGGCAGTGGGGGATGTCGGTCAAGAGACGGCGAAGGGGGCGTGGCCTGGGCCCCCCCGCGCTGCGAAGGGTTTGAAATCCAACGGCCGTAACGGTCCGCGAGGCCACGCCCCCTCCGGGCCACGCCCTGGACACGCCCCGCCCGCCCGGGTCCCGCTGCCCCAGTACGGGGAGTACTGGGACCAGTATAGAGACAGCTGGGCCCAGTATGGGGACAGCTGGGACCAGTATGGGGATAACTGGGACCAGTACGGGACAGCTGGGACCAGTACGGGACAACTGGGACCAGTATGGGGACAGCTGGGACCAGTATGGGGATAACTGGGACCAGTATGGGATAACTGGGACCAGTATGGGGATAACTGGGACCAGTATGGGGATAAATAGGACCAGTACGGGACAGCTGGGACCAGTATAGGGATAACTGGGACCAGTATGGGGAGAGAGAGAACCAGTATGGGACAGCTGGGACCAGTATAGGGAGAGCTGGGACCAGTACGGGGAGTACTGGGACCAGTACGGGACAACTGGGACCAGTATAGGGACAGTGGGGACCAGTATGGGACAACTGGGACCATTACGGGCACAGCAGAGACCAGTGCAGGGACAACTGGGACCAGTATAGGGGACAGCAGGGACCAGTACGGGACCAGTACGGCCGCTGTGGCCACCAGTACAGAACCAGTATGGCAATGACGGCCACCATTAAAGAACCAGTATGGCGATGATGGCCACCAGTACAGAACCAGTATGGCGATGACGGCCACCAGTAAAGAACCAGTATGGCAGTGACGGCCACCAGTACAGCCAGTGTGTCACCAGTTTGCTCACGGTGCCCCCCAGCCCGGGGGGAGGGGCGGGGCCGGACCCCCCTCCCCCCAGCCCGGGGGGATGAGCGGGGATGGAGCGCTAATCCCCCCTCCCCCA
>NW_024368019.1:12254-33636 GCF_014805655.1 Passer montanus | reverse complement strand
GCCCGCCCGTCCGTCCGTCCGTCCGTCCGCCGCCATGCAGAAGCCGCGGGAGATGCGGGACGAGCTCCCCGAGGATTTCTACATCCCCGTGAGCCTGGACACGCCGAACGTGACGGCGCTGAGCCCCTTCCTGGTGCCCCAGACCCACCTGGGCAGCCCCGGCATCTTCAAGGCCATGGCGGCCTTCATGTTCCTGCTGGTGCTGCTGGGCGTGCCCATCAACGCGCTGACCGTGCTGTGCACGGCCAAGTACAAGAAGCTGCGCTCGCACCTCAACTACATCCTGGTCAACCTGGCGGTGGCCAACCTGCTGGTGGTGTGCGTGGGCTCCACCACGGCCTTCTACAGCTTCTCCCAGATGTACTTCGCCCTGGGGCCGCTGGCCTGCAAGATCGAGGGGTTCACGGCCACGCTGGGCGGTGAGGGGCGAGGGGAAGCTACGGGGTGGCGGGGTTGGGGTGGCGGGCGTTGGGTCTGGGGACACTGGGTTTGGGATGTTGGACATGAGGGTGTACGGTAGAAGGTCGCCGTGGTCTGGGGGCTTTGGGTCTGGGGGCGTTGGACATGTGGGACAAGAGGCAGAAGGTCAGCATGGTGGATGTGGGGGTGTGGGACGTGGGCTGCAGGGTCGTCGTGGTCTGGGGGTGTTGGGTCTGGGGGTGTTGGGTCTGGGGGTGTTGGGTCTGGGAGCGTTGGGTTTGGGGGCATTGGGTCTGGGTGTGTTGGGTTTGGGGATGTCGGGGTGTGGGACGTGGGCTGCAGGGTCATCGTGGTCTGGGGGCTTTGGGTCTGGGGGTGTTGGGGGTGTGGGATGTGGGCTATGAGGTCACTGTGGTCTGGGGACGTTGGATCTGGGGGTGTTGGGTCTGGGGGTGTTGGGGGTGTGGGACAAGAGGCAGGAGGTCACCATGGTGGACGTGGGGGTGTGGGACGTGGGCTGCAGGGTCGTCGTGGTCTGGGGACGTTGGGTCTGGGGGCATTGGGTCTGGGGGCGTTGGGTTTGAGGGTGTTGGGTTTGGGGATGTCGGGGTGTGGGACGTGGGCTACAAGGTCGTCGTGGTCTGGGGGCTTTGGGTCTGGGGGTGTTGGGTGTGTAGAACATGGGGCACAAGGTCACTGTGGTCTGGGGGTATTTGGTCTGGGGGCATTGGGGGTGTGGGATGTGGGCCACAAGATCATCATGGTCTGGGGGAGTTGGGTCTGGGGGCATTGGGTTTGGGGATGTGGAACATGAGGGTAGGAGGTCACTGTGGTCTGGGGGTGTTGGGTTTGGGGGTTTGGGGGTATTGGGTTTGGGGATGTTGGGGTGTGGGACAAGGTCACCGTGGTCTGGGGGTGTTGGGTCTGGGGGCATTGGGTTTGGAGACGTTGGCTTTGGGATGTTGGACGTGGGGACATTGGGTGTGGGGGCATTGGGTGCATAGATCATGGGGCACAAGGTCATCGTGGTCTGGGGACGTTGGGTCTGGGGACACTGGGTTTGGGATATTGGACACGAGGGTGTGCGGTAGAAGGTCACCGTGTCTGGGGACGTTGGGTCTGGGGGCGTTGGGTCTGGGGGTGTTGGGTCTGGAGACATCGCGGGTGTGGGATGTGGGGCACAAGGTCACCATGGTCTGGAGACGTTGGGTCTGGGGGCGTTGGACATGTGGGTCGAGAGGCAGAAGGTCACCATGGCCTGGGAACGTTGGGCGTGGGGACAGCTGGCCAAGGAGTGTTGGCTCTGGGGACACTGGGGGAGTGGGACGTGGGGAAGGAGGACACCGTGGTCTGGGGACACTGGGGGTGGTGGCATTGGGTGTGGGGACACTGGGGGTGTGGGACATGAGGTCAAAGGTCACCGTGGTCTGGGGACATTGAGTTTGGGGACATTGGGTGTGGTGGCATTGGGTGTGGGGACGCTGGGGGTGTGGGACATGGGGCACAAGGTCACTGGGGTCACTGAGGACATCGGCCGTGGGGACAGTTGGCCGAGGAGCCCCGGGTGTGGGGACAGCGGGCAGAGGGACAGGGGGACACAAGGACACGGGGCATGGGGACACCAGGGATGGGGGACAATGGGGACAGGGGACACCATGGCATTGGCACAGGGCAGTGTCCCTGTGGTCATGGTAGTGGTGGCCATGCTGGGGATGGCACAGAGGGGGTGAGAGGGATGTCACCCATGTCCCCTGTCCCCAGGGATGGTGTCCCTGTGGTCCCTGGCCACGGTGGCCATGGTGGGGATGGCACAGAGGGGGTGACAGGGATGTCACCCGTGTCTCCTGTCCCCAGGGATGGTGTCCCTGTGGTCCCTGGCCACGGTGGCCATGGTCGGGCACAGGGGAATTGGGGTCCCGTGGGGTGGGTGGTCCTTGGGGGGACCCCAAAGCAGGGTGGGGACAGTGGGGGTTGGTGCTGGAGGTTTGATGACCCCCCCCCACCGTGTTTGAGACCCCCATGAGGGCGTCTGACCCCAGATCTGACCCTATAACTGACCCCCAATGTGTGACACCTCCATGTCTGACCCCATAAGTGTCCCCCACATCTGACGCCAGACCTGACCCCATAACTGACCCATAGCTGACCCCATGACTGACCCCATGACTGACCCCATGACTGACCCCAGACCTGACCCCCAATGTGTGACACCTCCATAACTGACCCCATAAGTGTCCCCCACATCTGACCCCATATCCACCCCTATATCTAACCCCATATCTGACCCCACATCTCCCCACCCTGACCCCACATCTGTCCCCATATCTCCCCACACTGACCCCATATCCCCCCCATACCCCCTATATCTGACCCCACACTGTGCCCCATACTGACTCCACACCTGACCCCACATCTCCCCACACTGTGCCCTATATCTGATCCCACATCCCCCACCCTTAGCCCACACTGACCCCACATCTGTCCCCATATCTCCCCACGCTGTCCCCTATATCTGACCCCATATCTAACCTCATATCTAACCCCATATCTGACCCCACATCTCCCCACCCTGACCCCACATCTGTCCCCATATCTCCCCACACTGACCCCATATCCCCCCCATACCCCCTATATCTGACCCCACACTGTGCCCCATACTGACTCCACACCTGACCCCACATCTCCCCACACTGTGCCCTATATCTGATCCCACATCCCCCACCCTTAGCCCACACTGACCCCACATCTGTCCCCATATCTCCCCACGCTGTCCCCTATATCTGACCCCATATCTAACCTCATATCTAACCCCATATCTGACCCCACACTGTGCCCCATACCTGACCCCATACCTGCCCCCCTGCCCCCCTGACGCCCCATGCCGCTGTCCCCTATATCTGACCCATATCTGATCCATATCTAACCCCATATCTGACCCCACCATGACCCCATAACTGCCCCCATAACTGCCCCCCTGACGCCCCGTGCCGCTGTCCCCTATATCTGACCCCACATCTCCCCACACTGACCCTACACTGACCCCATATGTGACCCCATATCTCCCCACACTATCCCCTATATCTGACCCCATATCTGGCCCCACACTCCCCACGCTGTGCCGTATATCTGACCCATATCTGATCTATACCTGACCCCATACCTAACCCCATACCTGACCCCCTGACGCCCCGTGCTGCTGTCCCCTATATCTGACCCATATCTCCCCATATCTGATCCATATCTAACCCCATACCTGACCCCACCCTGACCCCATAACTGCCCCCCTGACGCCCCGTGCCACTGTCCCCTATACCTGCCCCCATATCTAACCCCATATCTGATCCATACCTGCCCCATACCTGCCCCACTCCATGTCTGACCCCATAAGTGTCCCCCACATCTGACGCCAGACCTGACCCCATAACTGACCCATAGCTGACCCCATGACTGACCCCATGACTGACCCCAGACCTGACCCCCAATGTGTGACACCTCCATAACTGACCCCATAAGTGTCCCCCACATCTGACGCCAGACCTGACCCCATAACTGACCCATAGCTGACCCCATGACTGACCCCAGACCTGACCCCCAATGTGTGACACCTCCATAACTGACCCCATAAGTGTCCCCCACATCTGACCCCATATCCACCCCTATATCTAACCCCATATCTGACCCCACATCTCCCCACCCTGACCCCACATCTGTCCCCATATCTCCCCACACTGACCCCATATCCCCCCCATACCCCCTATATCTGACCCCACACTGTGCCCCATACTGACTCCACACCTGACCCCACATCTCCCCACACTGTGCCCTATATCTGATCCCACATCCCCCACCCTTAGCCCACACTGACCCCACATCTGTCCCCATATCTCCCCACGCTGTCCCCTATATCTGACCCCATATCTAACCTCATATCTAACCCCATATCTGACCCCACACTGTGCCCCATACCTGACCCCATACCTGCCCCCCTGCCCCCCTGACGCCCCATGCCGCTGTCCCCTATATCTGACCCATATCTGATCCATATCTAACCCCATATCTGACCCCACCATGACCCCATAACTGCCCCCATAACTGCCCCCCTGACGCCCCGTGCCGCTGTCCCCTATATCTGACCCCACATCTCCCCACACTGACCCTACACTGACCCCATATGTGACCCCATATCTCCCCACACTATCCCCTATATCTGACCCCATATCTGGCCCTACACTCCCCAAGCTGTGCCGTATATCTGATCCGTATCTAACCCCATACCTGACCCCATAAGTGCCCCCCCTGCCCCCCCTGATTCCCCGTCCCGCTGTCCCCTATATCTGACCCATATCACCCCACACTGTCCCCACACTGACCTCACACTGCCCCCATACCTGCCCCCCTGACGCCCCGTGCCACTGTCCCCCATATCTGCACACTCCCCACGCTGTGCCGTATATCTGACCCATATCTGATCTATACCTGACCCCATACCTAACCCCATACCTGACCCCCTGACGCCCCGTGCTGCTGTCCCCTATATCTGACCCATATCTCCCCATATCTGATCCATATCTAACCCCATATCTGACCCCACCATGACCCCCTAACTGCCCCCCTAACTGCCCCCCTGGAGCCCCGCGCCGCCGTGCCCCACGGCTCTGCCCCACAGCGGGGCTGCCCCACAGCGGGCCCGACCCAGCCAGGGCTGCCCCACACGGGGCTCAGCCCTATATCGAGCTCTGCCCCACACCAAACTCTGCCCTATATCGAGCTCTGCGCCACATTGGGCTCGGCCCTATATTGGGCTCAGTCTCACAGTTCTGCCCTATATTGGGCTCTGCCCCACATGGCACTCAGTTCTATATTGAGGTCTGCCCTATATCGGGCTGTGCCCCACACCGGGCTCTGCCCTATATCAGGCTCGGCCCCATATCGAGCTCTGCCCCACATTGGGCTCAGCCCTATATTGGGCTCAATCTCACACTTCTGCCCTATTTCGGGCTGTGCCCCACACCGGGCTCTGCCCCATATCGAGCTCTGCCCCACATTTGGCTCAGCCTTGTATCGAGCTCTGCCCCACATTGGGCTCGGCCCTATATTGGGCTCAGTCTCACAGTTCTGCCCTATATTGGGCTCTGCCCCACATGGCACTCAGTTCTATATTGAGGTCTGCCCTATATCGGGCTGTGCCCCACACCGGGCTCTGCCCCATATCAGGCTCGGCCCTATATTGAGCTCAAACCTATGTCAGGCTCTGCCCCATAGCGGGCTCAGCCCTATATCAGGCTCAGCCTCACAGTTCTGCCCTATGGAGGACTCTGCCCCACAGCTCTGCCCCACGGCTCTGCCCCACATTGGGCTCTGCCCCACACCGGGGATGCCCCACAAGGGGCTTGGCCCCATATATTGGGCTCTGCCCCATGGCAGCTCTGCCCCAGCAGGCTCTGCCCCACACCTCTCTCAGCCCCACGGCAGCTCTGCCCCCCCCGCTATGGGGCAGCCCCACGGTTCTGTTGTACATAAACCCCCCCCCCAACCCCGCATTAAACACTGGAGACGCAGCCGCTGCCTCTGCTTTGCCCCACAAGTGCCCCACAAGTGCCCCCAGACCCACAGGTGCCACCCCCAATGCCCCACAAGTGCCCCACAAGTGTCTTTGCAGTGCCCCCAAGCGACCCCACAGTGCCCCCAGCCCCACAAGTACCCACCAAGTGCCCCACAAATGCCCCACAAGTGCCCCACCAGTGTCCTCACAGTGCCCCCAGCCCCACAAGTGCCCTCCAAGTCCAAGCTCCTGTCTGCGCCGCTCGGCGCCCCCTTTTCCCCGGGGGGGGATTAAAGTTTCCGTGTCCCCCCTAATCGGACTCCCCCGGGGCGACCCGAAAATCCCGGGATTAGGGGAGGGGGGGGCAGCTCCGGCCCCCCCGGGGGGCGGGATTAAGGTCAGGCCTGGGGGGCCCCTCTGGGGTGACCCCCCCGGGGAGCGCCCCCAACCCCCGCGACCCCCCAGGACCCCCCGTGGGCGCAGAACGGGATGGGGGGGGACACCCCGGGACCCCAAATTCCAGCGCCTCCCCCCCCCTCGTTAATCCACTCGGGTTAATTGCTAATTAGGGCTGCGGCTATTTTTGGGGGGCGGGGGGTGGGGCTCCCCCCGTGCCCCACTTGGCCCCGAGCCGGAGCCCCCCGTGATGTAACGCGGCCCCGTGACCCCGATCCGGGGGGCGGGGGGGGGCCCAGACCCCAAAATGTGGGTCAGGAGACCCCGGTGTGGGGCAGGATGGGCGGGAGGGGGGGGGTCAAGAACCCGATGTGGGTCAGGAGCAGGACCAGGACCCAGCTATGGGGCGGGGGGCTCCAGGACCCCTCAATGTGGGTCAGGACCCCCCAGAGTGGGTCAGGAGGGGGCTGGGACCCAGAATTTTGTGGGGCGGGGGACCAGGACCCCCCGATGTGGGGCAGGAGGGGGTCGGGACCCCGCTATGGGGCAGGAAGGGGGACAAAACCCCCCGCTGTGGGGCAGGACCCCGCTGTGGGGCCGTGTCACATACCGGGGGGGCCAACGCTGCTCCTGGGGGGCTCAGCCCCACACTTGGGGGTCGCGGGGGTCCCGATTTGGATCCCGAGGGGGCCCAGTGGGGAACGGGGGGTGGGGAATTGGCGCTGGGGTTTGGGCGGTCCGGGGGTCCCGGGGGTCTCTGGGGGTCCCGGGGGTCCCGGTTTCCATCCCGGCTGGCAGAGGGGTGTCCAAAGGAGGCTGTGACCCCTCGGGAAGCCCAGGCTGGAGCAGGCTCCTGCCAGGACCTGTGGAGAGAGGAGGCCAGGCTGGAGCAGCTTTGCTGGCAGGACTTGTGACCTGCAGGGAGCCCACACTGGAGCAGGCAGCTCCTGAAGGACTGCATCCTTGGGGGACTCACATTGACATTCTCACTGGAGAAGTTAATGGAGAACCATCTCCTGTGAGAGGGACTTCACCTGGAGCAAGGAAGGGGTGTGAAGAGCCCTCCCCACGGAGAAGGAGGAGATGCTTTGGGTGCCACAGCAGACCTTCCTGCACCCCATGGTGAGACAGGCTGTGCCCCTGCACCCCGTGGGGGACCACGGTGGAAATTGTCCCAGGCAGGACAGCAGGAACCCCTCCTGCAGCTGGGAACAAGGGAGGAATTCAGAGCCATGTCAAACCCAAAACCCAGCCCAAGGGGACTGGGGCTGACATCCTGCTCTGCTTTCCCCTCACATGCAGCATGGGGAGTTAGCTGAAGAAGCTGCAACAATTGCTTTTGAATACATTCCAAAACTAATTTAATGTACGATGTCTGCTGGGACTGGGTGAGTCAGAGCACTGTGATGGGACTCTGAATGCGCTGCAATTTATTTGTACTGAAGTTTAAATAAGATTGATGGAGCCATAAGGCCATTATTGAAGAGGCTTCATGGTGGAGCCCAGAGGGAAAATGAAGCATAGCAACAGGCTCTCGATTCTGTAACATCCTCCCACCTCACTGTGGGGTTGTGATGGTGGTAGGTCTTTTTTGTCAGCTGGTTTGGGTCCTCAGAGAGCTGTGGGTGGCTGCAGACTGGTGTGGATGCCTGGGACTTGTGAGAATCACCAGAGCTCTGCAAGAAGATTTCCCAGGAAATTTTGGGTCAAACAACGCATTTTGGGGGTCCCGGGGGTTTCTGGGGGTCCCGGGGGTTTCCGGGGTGCCGATTTCCATCCCGGGGGTCCCGCTGGGATCTCGGGGGTCCCGGGGGGGCAGCTCGGACCCGGAGAGGGGGGCAATTTGAATCCCGGGGGGGCCAATTTGGACCCCAGGAGGGGTGAAAATGATCCAGGAATTTTGGGGCTGTTTGTGACAAACGCGGCGTTTTGGGGGTCCCGGGGGTCTCTGGGGGTCCCGGGGGTCTCTGGGGGTCCCGGTTCCCACCCCGGGGGTCCCATTGGGATCCCGGGGGTCCCAGAGGCATGGAGGGACACAGAGGGACATTAGGGGACACTGGGGGACACTGGGAGACACGGGGCGAGGGGGTCTGGGGCAGTTTGGGGGAGTTTTGGGGCGGTTTTGAGGAGTTTTGGGGTCAGTGGACATCGATGGCAACAACGTGCATTGAAGACATGGAGGGACACAGGGGACATGGAGGGACCTGGGGGGACGTGGGAGTACAAAAGGGGCAGGACGGGACATTAGGGGTGACCAAAAGGCACAAAGGGACATGAAGGGACACAAGGGGAGCATTTTGGGGGAGTTTTTGGGGTCAATGATCAGTGTATGCCAACCCGTATTGATGGCAGTGACACAGTGAAGATGTGAGGGGACATGAGGGGACACAAGGTGACACATTTTGGGGGGGTTTGGGGAGTTTTGGGGTTGGTGGTCAAGGTGCGCCAACAGTAGAGATGAGCGTGGTGAAAGTATTGGGGACATTGAGGGGACACTGAGGCATGGAGGGACACAAGGGGAGCATTTTGGGGGAGTTTTTGGGGTCAACGATCAACGTACACCAACCCGTATCGATGGCAGTGACGCAGTGAAGATGTGGGGGGACACGGGGGGACACGAGGGGACACGGAGGGACATGACGAGACACAAAGGGACACCAGGGGATCATTTTGAGGGAGATTTGAGGGAGTTCTGAAGAGTTTTGAGGAGTTTTGAGGAGTTTTGAGGTCATTGATCAACCTACACCAACCCATATCGATGGCAGTGACACAGTGAAGATGTGAGGGGACATGAGGGGACACGAGGTGACACGAGGGTCACTCACGGCCACCACCGCTGTCCCCCAGGTCCCTTCGAGGGCCCCAACTACCACATCGCGCCGCGCTGGGTGTACAACCTGACGTCGCTGTGGATGATCTTCGTGGTGATCGCCTCGGTGTTCACCAACGGGCTGGTGCTGGTGGCCACGGCCAAGTTCAAGAAGCTGCGGCACCCCCTGAACTGGATCCTGGTCAACCTGGCCGTGGCCGACCTGGGCGAGACGGTCATCGCCAGCACCATCAGCGTGGTCAACCAGATCTTCGGCTACTTCATCCTCGGCCACCCCATGTGCGTCATCGAGGGCTACACCGTCAGCGCCTGCGGTCAGTTGGGCTGGGGGCACGCTGGGGGTGTGGGCAGGGTCTGTGGTCAGTGCCTGTGGTCAGTTGGGCTGGGGGCATGGGGCGGGGTGTGGTCAGTGCTTGTGGTCAGTGCTTGTGGTCAGTTGGGCTGGGGACATGGGGTGGGGTGTGGTCAGTGCATGTGGTCAGTTGGGCTGGGGGCACGCTGGGGGTGTGGGCAGGGTCTGTGGTCAGTGCCTGTGGTCAGGTGGGGGTGTGGGCAGTGCCTGTGGTCAGTTGGGGGTAGGGGAATGAGGGGGGGTGGTCAGTGCCTGTGGTCAGGTGGGGGTGTGGGCAGTGCCTGTGGTCAGTTGGGGGTAGGGGAATGAGGGGGGGTGGTCAGTGCCTGTGGTCAGGTGGGGGTGTGGGCAGTGCCTGTGGTCAGTTGGGGGTAGGGGAATGAGGGGGGGTGGTCAGTGCCTGTGGTCAGGTGGGGGTGTGGGCAGTGCCTGTGGTCAGTTGGAGGCAGGGGGATGTGGGGTGGGATTTGGGTCACGGATGTGGGGCTGGGGTCAGGGTCAGGGTGTAGGTCAGGGATAAGGAGCAGGAATGTGGGTCACAGACACGGGGCAGGGATGTGGGGCTGGGGTCAGGGTGTAGGTCACGGATATGGGGCAGGGATGTGGGTCACAAATGTGGGTCACAAATGTGGGTCACAAATGTGGGTCAGGAATATGGGTCAGGGACTCTCTATGGGTCTGGGCGCTATGGGGCAGCCCCACAACCACCCCAACCCCTACAGGCATCACTGCACTTTGGTCCCTGGCCACCCTCCCCATAGCAGGGACTGGATGTTATGGGATTGTCTATGGGGTTCCATGGGGTTCTATGGGGTTCTATGGGGTTCTGTGGGTCTGGGCGCTATGGGGCAGCCCCACAACCACTCCAAACCCCTGCAGGCATCACGGCACTGCAGTTCCTGGGCACACTCCCCATAGCACAAACTGGATGTTATGGGGTTGTCTATGGGGTTCTGTGGGGCTGGGCTCTATAGGGCCGCTCTCTATGGGTCTGGGCGTTATGGGGCAGCCCCACAACCACTCCAAACCCCTGCAGGCATCACGGCACTGCAGTTCCTGGGCATCGTCCCCACAGCAGGGACTGGAAGCTGTGGGGTTCTCTGTGGGACTGTATGGGGTTTTATGGGGTTCTATGGGGTTCTATGGGGTTCTATGGGTCTGGGTGCTATGGGGCAGCCCCATAGCCACCCCAAACCCCTGCAGGCATCCCGGTGCTGCACCCTCCCCATAGCAGGGACTGGATGTTATGGGGTTGTCTATGGGGTTCCATGGGGTTCTGTGGGTCTGGGCGCTATGGGGCAGCCCCACAACCACCCCAAACCCCTGCAGGCATCCCAGTGCTGCACCCTCCCCATAGCAGGGACTGGATATTATGGGGTTCCATGGGGTTCCATGGGGTTCTATGGGGTTCCATGGGGTTCTGTGGGTCTGGGCGCTATGGGGCAGCCCCACAACCACCCCAAACCCCTGCAGGCATCACGGCGCTCTGGTCGCTGGCCATCATCTCCTGGGAGCGCTGGTTCGTGGTCTGCAAACCCTTCGGCAACATCAAGTTCGACGGGAAGCTGGCGGTGGCTGGGGTCCTCTTCTCCTGGATCTGGTCCTGCGCCTGGACCGCGCCCCCCATCTTCGGCTGGAGCAGGTGGGGAGGGGTCCCCAGGCCCTGGGGAGGGGTCTGGGGGTCACACGAGTGTCCCCAGGGTTTGTTGGAGGTCACACGAGTGTCCCCAAGGTGTGGGGAGGGGTCTGGGCCGGGGTCCTCTTCTCCTGGATCTGGTCCTGCCCCTGCACTGCACCCCCCATTCTCAGCTGGAGCAGGTGGGGAGGGGTCCCCAGGCCCTGGGGAGGGGTCCGGGGGTCACACGAGTGTCCCCAGGGGGTGTTGGGGGTGACACGAGTGTCCCCAGAGCTGTCAGAGGCTCCAGGGATGACCCGAGGGTCCCCCAAATGGGTCTGGGGGTGTCTCCCTGAGGTTCCCCAGGGGTACCCCAGACCCGGATTTTTTCTGAGGAATTTGGGGGTTCCCCGTTGTCCCCCCTGACCCCCCGGTGTCCCCCTAGAGACCCCACGGGGGTGCCCCAGGTGTCCCCAGGGCTACCTGAGGTGTCCCCGGCAGGTACTGACCCCACGGGGGCACGGGGGTGCCCCAGGTGTCCCCAGATTGAGTCTGGGGGTGTCTCCCCGAGGTTTCCCGGGGTCCCCCAGACCCAGATCCTTCCCGAGGACTTTGGGGGGTCCCGGTTGTCCCCCCTGACCCCCCGGTGTCCCCGGCAGGTACTGACCCCACGGGGGTGACCCAGGTGTCCCCAAATTGAGTCTGGGGGTGTCTCCCCGAGGTTTCCCGGGGTCCCCCAGACCCAGATCCTTCCCGAGGACTTTGGGGGGTCCCCGTTGTCCCCCCTGACCCCAAATGTCCCCTGGCAGGTACTGGGGGTGCCCCAGGTGTCCCTAAGGTGGCTCTGGGGGTGCCCCCCAGGGGTCCCCCAGACCCGGATTTTTTCTGAGGACTTTGGGGGGTCCCGGTTGTCCCCCCTGACCCCCCGGTGTCCCCGGCAGGTACTGACCCCACGGGGGTGACCCAGGTGTCCCCAGATTGAGTCTGGGGGTGCCCCCCCGAGGTTTCCCGGGGTCCCCCAGACCCAGATCCTTCCCGAGGACTTTGGGGGGTCCCCGTTGTCCCCCCTGACCCTCCGGTGTCCCCCCGGCAGGTACTGGCCCCACGGGGGCACGGGGGTGACCCAGGTGTCCCCAAATTGAGTCTGGGGGTGTCTCCCCGAGGTTTCCCGGGGTCCCCCAGACCCGGATTTTTTCTGAGGACTTTGGGGGTGTCCCTAAGGTGGCTCTGGGGGTGCCCCCCAGGGGTCCCCCAGACCCGGATTTTTTCTGAGGACTTTGGGGGGTCCCGGTTGTCCCCCCTGACCCCCCGGTGCCCCCGGCAGGTACTGGCCCCACGGGCTGAAGACGTCGTGCGGGCCGGACGTGTTCAGCGGCAGCTCGGACCCGGGCGTGCAGTCCTACATGGTGGTGCTGATGGTCACCTGCTGCTTCTTCCCGCTGGCCGTCATCATCTTCTGCTACCTGCAAGTGTGGCTGGCCATCCGCGCGGTGAGCGGACACCCCAAAATACCTGGGACAAAAAAATCAGCAAAAAAAAAAAAGCCAGGGGAAAAAAAAGAAAAGAAAAAAAAGAAAAAAAAAAAAAAAAACCAAACAAAAACAAACCGGGGGAAAAAAAAGAAAAAACAAACCCAGAAAAAAAAAGGGGAAAAAAATCCTGAAAAAAAAACCCAAACAAAAACAAAACAAAAAAAAACCCAGAAGAAAAAAAAAAAAGAAAAAAAAAAAAAAAAACCAAACAAAAACAAACCGGGGGAAAAAAAAGAAAAAACAAACCCAGAAAAAAAAAGGGGAAAAAAATCCTGAAAAAAAAACCCAAACAAAAAAACCCAGGACCCCCCTAACCCCCCCATGTGCCCCCCAGGTGGCGGCCCAGCAGAAGGAGTCGGAGTCGACGCAGAAGGCGGAGAAGGAGGTGTCGCGCATGGTGGTGGTGATGATCCTGGCCTACTGCTTCTGCTGGGGGCCCTACACCATCTTCGCCTGCTTCGCCGCCGCCAACCCCGGCTACGCCTTCCACCCGCTCACCGCCGCGCTGCCCGCCTTCTTCGCCAAGAGCGCCACCATCTACAACCCCATCATCTACGTCTTCATGAACAGACAGGTGGGCTGGGGGCGCCTGGGCACACCTGGGGGCACCTGGGCCAACGTGGGCACAGCTACGGGCCAGCTGGGCACAGTCTACGTCTTCATGAACAGACAGGTGGGCTGGGGGTGCCTGGGCACAGCTGGGGGCACCTGGGCACACCTGGGCACAGCTATGGGCATGGGATATGGGGTATGGGGTATGGGATATGGGACAGGGCCACCATCTACAACCCCATCATCTACGTCTGCATGAACAGACAGGTGGGCTGGGGGCTCCTATGGCACACCTGGGCACACCTGGGCACACCTGGGGGCACCTGGGTGCACCTGGGCACAGCTACAGGCATGGGGACATGGGATAGAGCAGGGTTATGGGGCTGGGACAAGGACAGGGTCACCATCTACAGCCCCATCATCTACGTCTTCATGAACAGACAGGTGAGGGGCACACCTGGGCACACCTGGGCACACCTGGGGGCACCTGGGCACACCTGGGTACAGCTACGGGCACGGGGTATGGGATATGGGACAGGGTCACCATCTACAACCCCGTCATTTACATCTTCATGTCCCCCTGTCTGTCCCCTGTTCGTCCTCTGTGCCTGGTCTGTCCTCCCTGTCCCCTCTCTGTCCCTCATCCCTCCTGTCCCCTCTCTGTCCCCTGCCTGTCCCATGTCCCCTGTGTGTCCCCTGTGTGTCCCCATGTCCCCCGTCTATCCCCCCGTCCCCTGTCTGTCCCCTGTCCCCTGTGTCCCCTGTCTGTCCCCTGTCTGTCCCTGTGTCCCCTGTCTGTCCCTGTCCATCCAAGTCTGTCCTTGCCTGTAGCAGTCTGTCCCTGCCCAGGTGTCCCCAGATTGAGTCTGGGGGTGTCTCCCCGAGGTTTCCCGGGGTCCCCCAGACCCGGATTTTTTCTGAGGACTTTGGGGGGTCCCCGTTGTCCCCCCTGACCCCAAATGTCCCCTGGCAGGTACTGGGGGTGCCCCAGGTGTCCCTAAGGTGGCTCTGGGGGTGCCCCCCAGGGGTCCCCCAGACCCGGATTTTTTCTGAGGACTTTGGGGGGTCCCGGTTGTCCCCCCTGACCCCCCGGTGCCCCCGGCAGGTACTGGCCCCACGGGCTGAAGACGTCGTGCGGGCCGGACGTGTTCAGCGGCAGCTCGGACCCGGGCGTGCAGTCCTACATGGTGGTGCTGATGGTCACCTGCTGCTTCTTCCCGCTGGCCGTCATCATCTTCTGCTACCTGCAAGTGTGGCTGGCCATCCGCGCGGTGAGCGGACACCCCAAAATCCCTGGGACAAAAAAATCAGCAAAAAAAAAAAAGCCAGGGGAAAAAAAAGAAAAGAAAAAAAAAGAAAAAAAAAAAAAAGAAAAATCCTGAAAGAAAAAAAAACCAAAACAAACAAAAACAAATTGGAAAAAAAACCAAAAAAAAAAAAACAGGAAAAAAAGAAAAGAAAAAAAAAGGGAAAAAAAGAAAAAAAGAACATAAGATTATGCAATTAAAATAAAAGATTGTATCACATGCTTATAAATGTGCCCAACTCTGGAATTTCCTCATACCAGACTGCTTAACTTTGAAACCTTGTTCCCAAACAAAAAAAAAAACCGGGGGAAAAAAATCCTGATACAAAAAAAAAAAAAAAAAAACCAAAAAAAAAACCAAACCAAAAAACAACCAGGAAAACAACCAGGAAAAAACAACCAGGAAAAAAAATCCTGAACTGAAAAAATCCCTTTAACCCGAGTCTCCCCTCTCAGGTCACTGCCCAGAAGGAGTCAGGTGCACCTGGGCACAGCTACAGGCATGGGGACATGGGATAGAGCAGGGTTATGGGGCTGGGACAAGGACAGGGTCACCATCTACAACCCCATCATCTACGTCTTCATGAACAGACAGGTGGGCTGGGGGCGCCTGGGCACAGCTACAGTACACCTGGGCACAGCTGGGGGCAGCTGGGCACAGCTGGGCACAGCTGGGTACAGCTACGGGCAGGGTTATGGGACAGGGACACAGACAGGATCACCATCTACAACCCCATCATCTACGTCTTCATGAACAGACAGGTGGGCTGGGGGTGCCTGGGCACAGCTGGGGGCACCTGGGCACACCTGGGCACAGCTATGGGCATGGGATATGGGGTATGGGGTATGGGATATGGGACAGGGCCACCATCTACAACCCCATCATCTACGTCTGCATGAACAGACAGGTGGGCTGGGGGTGCCTGGGCACAGCTGGGGGCACCTGGGCACACCTGGGCACAGCTATGGGCATGGGATATGGGGTATGGGGTATGGGATATGGGACAGAGCCACCATCTACAACCCCATCATCTACGTCTGCATGAACAGACAGGTGGGCTGGGGGCTCCTATGGCACACCTGGGCACACCTGGGCACACCTGGGGGCACCTGGGTGCACCTGGGCACAGCTACAGGCATGGGGACATGGGATAGAGCAGGGTTATGGGGCTGGGACAAGGACAGGGTCACCATCTACAGCCCCATCATCTACGTCTTCATGAACAGACAGGTGAGGGGCACACCTGGGCACACCTGGGCACACCTGGGGGCACCTGGGCACACCTGGGTACAGCTACGGGCACGGGGTATGGGATATGGGACAGGGTCACCATCTACAACCCCGTCATTTACATCTTCATGTCCCCCTGTCTGTCCCCTGTTCGTCCCCTGTGCCTGGTCTGTCCTCCCTGTCTCCTCTCTGTCCCTCATCCCTCCTGTCCCCTCTCTGTCCCCTGCCTGTCCCCTCCCCTGTGCCCCTGCTGTCCCCATGTCCCCCGTCTATCCCCCTGTCCCCTGTCTGTCCCCTGTCCCCGCTGTCTCCTGTGTGTCCCCATGTCTGCTGTCCCGTGTCCCCTGTCCTCCCCTGTGTCCCCATGTCCCCTGCCTGTCCCCTGTCTGTCCCCTGTCCCCTGTGTCCCCTGTCTGTCCCCTGTCTGTCCCCTGTCCCCTGTCTGTCCCTGTGTCCCCTGTCTGTCCCCTGTGTGTCCCCTGTGTGTCCCCGGTGTGTCCCCGGCGTGTCGCGGTGTCCCCGCAGTTCCGGAACTGCATCCTGCAGCTCTTTGGCAAGAAGGTGGACGATGGCTCCGAGGTGTCCACCTCGCGCACCGAGGTGTCCTCGGTGTCCAACTCCTCCGTGTCCCCCGCCTAGGGACCCCCGCCGCCCCCTCCCCAATAAAGCTTTGTACCTCCCGGACAGCCGTGCCACCGTGTCACCTCCCTGTGGGGCTCTCAGTGTCACCTCCCTGTGCTGGCCCTGTGTCCCTGGGGGGCTGGGGGTCCCCTCTTTGGTGTCCCCAGGGTACTGGGGGCTCTCAGTGTCACCTCCCTGTGCTGGCCCCGGGGCTGGGGGCTCTCAGTGTCACCTCCCCTGTGCTGGCCCTGGGGTTGGGGGTCCCCCTCTTTGGTGTCCCCAGGGTACTGGGGGCTCTCAGTGTCACCTCCCTGTGCTGGCCCTGTGTCCCCGGGGGGCTGGGGGTCCCCAGTGTCACCTCCCCTGTGCTGGCCCCGGGGCTGGGGGTCCCCTCTGAGTGTCCCCAATGTCCCCGGGGGGCTGGGGGCTCTCAGTGTCACCTCCCTGTGCTGACCCCAGGGCTGGGGGTCCCCTCTGAGTGTCCCCGGTGTCCCCATGGCACTGGGGGTGCTCATTGTCCCCCTCTCTGGGTGTCCCCGGTGTCCCCACGGCACTGGGACCTCTCAGTGTCCCCCTCTTTAGGTGTCCCCAGTGGCTCTTGGGGTCCCCTCTTTGGTGTCCCCAATGTCCCCAGGGTACTGAGGGTTCTCAGCATCCCCTCTGGGTGTCCCCAGTGTCCCCTCCTTGGTGTCCCTAATGTCCCCAGGGGGCTGGGGGCTCTCAGTGTCACCTCCCTGTGCTGGCCCCAGGGCTGGGGGTCCCCTCTGGGTGTCCCCAATGTCACCCAGAGCGCTGGGGGTGCTCATTGTCCCCCTCTCAGGGTGTCCCCAGTGTCCCCTCCTTGGTGTCCCCAATGTCCCCAGAACACTGGGGGCTCTCGGTGTCACCTCCTTGGGGTCCCCAGAACACTGGGGGTTCTTGATGTCACCTCCCCATGCTTGCCCCAGTGTCCCCAGGGGGCTGGGGGTCCCCTCTGGCTGTCCCCAATGTCCCCAGGGTGCTGGGGGTTCTCGGTGTCCCCTCCTTGGTGTCCCCAATGTTCCCTCCTGGGTGTCCCCAGTGTCCCCAAGGCTCTGGGTGTCCCCCGTGTCCCCTCCTTGGTGTCCCCAATGTCCCCTCCTGGGGGTCCCCAGCCCTCCCATCAGCCTTTGCGGCGGTGTCACCCCCGTGTCCCCCCAAATCCCCCCCGGACCCCGCTGGGCCCGCCCCCGCGAGCTCGCAGCCAATGGGAAGCGCTCCCGCTGCGCTCGTCACTTCTATTGGTCAATATGAATGTCAATCATCGCTGCCCCAAGCAGCCAATCAGAAGCCGGGGTGAGGCGAAAGGGGCGTGATCTGGATGGAGGTGATGTCATCGCCTCTGGCCACGCCTCCCGTGCGCTCTGATTGGTGAAAAAGGGCGGGAGGGGCGCGCGCCGCGCTGTGATTGGCGGGGAGGGGGCGGGAAAGGGGCGGGGCCAGGGGAAACGGGGGGGGCACCTGGGCAGGGGTGGGGCCGGGGGGGGACAGCTGTGGGCAGGGGTGACAGCGACAGGGGAGGCGGGGACAGGGGTGACACGGCCAGGTGTGCCCAGGTGTGACAGGGACAGGGGTGACCAGGTGTGACAGGGCTGTCCAGATGTGACAGGTACAGGTGTGACAGGGCCAGGGGTGACCAGGTGTGACAGGGACAGGGGTGACCAGGTGTGACCAGGTGTGTCGGGGCTGTCCAGGTGTGACGGGGACAGGGGTGACACGGCCAGGTGTGGCCAGGTGTGACAGGGCCAGAGATGTCCAGATGTGACAGGGGCAGGTGTGTCCAGGTGTCGGAGCTGTCCAGGTGTGACAGGCCCCGGGGGGCTGGGGGGGGGCTGGGGGCAGGGCCAGGTGTGACAGGGACAGAGATGTCCAGATGTGACAGGGGCAGGTGTGTCCAGGGGTCGGAGCTGTCCAGGTGTGGCAGGGACAGGGGTGACAGGGATGTCCAGGTGTTTTGGGGATGTCCAGGTGTCAGGGCCAGGTGTGACCAGCTGTGTCCAGATGTGTTGGGGATGTGCAGGCATCAGGAACAGGTCTGACCAGCTGTGACCAGGTGTGACAGGGCCAGGTGTGACAGGGCCAGGTGTGACAGGGCCAGGTGTGCCCAGGTGTGGTGGGGACAGGTGTGTCCAGGTGTGGCAGGGTTGTCCAGGTGTCAGGGACAGGTGTGTCCGGCTGTTCTTGGGGCACACACGTGTGCCAGGTGTGTCAGGGACAGGTGTGAGCAGGCACTGGGGGTTACTGGGAGCACTGGGAGTTACTGGGACTTACTGGGAGGTTACTAGGGGCACTGGGGGTTACTGGGATTCACTGAGTGAACTGGGGGTTACTGGGAGAGCTGTGAGCTACTGGGGACACTGGGAATTACTGCGATTCACTGGGAGCACTGGGAGTTACTGGGGGTTACGGGGGACACTGGGAGATACTGGGAGCACTGGGAGTTCCTGGGGGTTACTAGGGTTCACTGGGTGAACTGGGACATACTGGAAGCACTGGGAGAGCTGTGAGCTACTGGGGACACTGGGATTCACTGGGAGTTACTGGGAATGACTGGGATTCACTGGGAGCACTGGGATTCACTGGGAGTTACTGGTTCTTACTGGGAGCCCACGTGTGCCCAGCTGTGCCGCGCTGGGGGCGGGGCTTTCCCGCGGTGGGCGGGGTTTACAGCACGGGGGCGGTGGTTTCCCCGCGTGGTGGGCGTGGTTTTGCCCATATAAGTGCGATCAGGCCCCGCCCCCGCCTGAGGCCCCGCCCCCCGTTTGGCGCAGTCCGCGCGCGCCGCCGCAGGGCCGGGGGCGGGGCCTCGGCGCGGGGCTCGGGCGCTGATTGGCTGAAAGCGTGGGATGGGCAGGAGGGGCGGGGCTTGGGCGGAGCGAGACGGGACTGGGAGAACTGGGGGGAACTGGAGAGACTGGGAGGGACTGGGGGAACTGGGGAGGGACTGGGAGAACTGGGATTTACTGGGGGCACTGGGGGGGACTGGGATTTACTGGGGTACTGGGAGTTATGGGGAAGAACTGGGAGTCACTGTTGGTCCCTCGTGGTCACCGATGGTCCCTGGTGGTCACTGGTGGTCACTGGGAGTCACTGGTGGTCCCTGGTGGTCGCTGGTGTCCCGGGGGGGAGTTATGGGGAAGAACTGGGAGTCACTGGTGGTCGCCGGTGGTCACTGGTGGTCCCTGGTGTCCCCGGTGGTCCCCGGTGTCCCGGGGCCGGGCGCTGCCCGCTGTCCCCTCAGGTGTCCCCGCTGTCCCCAGGTGTGGCCCGGACAGGGGGGGCGGCCGGGCCCCCCCCGGCGAGACCCCCCCCAGGCCCCGCCAGCGCTGACAGGTGAGGGGCGCTGGCCCTGTCCCCATGGCTGTCCCTGTCCCCATGGCCGTGCCTGTCCCCAGCCCTGTCCCCACGGCCGTCCCCTGCTGTCCCCACGCTGTGCTCGGTGTCCCCTGGCTCTGATGTGTCCCCAGGCCTTCAGCCGTGTCCCCAGCGCTGTCCCCAGCACTGTCCCCAAACCCTGAGCGCTGTCCCCAAACCCTGAGCGCTGTCCCCAACACTGTCCCCGTGTCCCCAGCCCTGTCCCCAGGCCTTCAGCCGTGTGGCCTCAACGCTGTCCCAGTGTCCCCAGCCACGCCCCCAGCGCTGTCCCCGGTCCTCACCTCTGTTCCCGTGGCCCCAGCAGTGTCCCCACGGCTGTCCCCATGTTGTCCCCTGTCCCCATTGCTGTCCCTATGGCTGTCCCCTGTCCCCAGCCGTGTTCCCAGCGGTGTCCCCGCTGCCGTCCCTGTCCCCAGCGTGTCCCCGTGGCTGTCCCCACGGCTGTCCCCTGTCCCTGTTGCTGTCCCCGTGGCTGTCCCTGTCCCCAGCAGTGTCCCCAGCAGTGTCCCCGTGGCTGTCCCCTGTCCCCACGCCGTGCCGTGCCCGTTGCTGTCCCCGTGGCTGTCCCCAGCGTGTCCCCAGCAGTGTCCCCATTGCTGTCCCGTGTCCCCACGCTGTCCCGTGCCCGTTGCTGTCCCCGTGGCTGTCCCCAGCGTGTCCCCAGCAGTGTCCCCGTGGTGTCCCGCTGTCCCCACGCCGTGCCGTGCCCGTTGCTGTCCCCGTGGCTGTCCCCAGCGTGTCCCCAGCAGTGTCCCCGTGGTGTCCCGTGTCCCCACGCCGTGCCGTGCCCGTGGCTGTCCCTGTCGCTGTCCCCACGCTGTCCCTGTCCCCGTGGCTGTCCCCAGCCCTGTCCCCTGTCCCTGTCCCCGTGGCTGTCCCCAGCCCTGTCCCTGTCCCCGTGGCTGTCCCTGTCCCTGTCCCCATGGCTGTCCCCGTGGCTGTCCCCGTGGCTGTCCCCAGCGTGTCCCCTGTCCCTGTCCCCGTGGCTGTCCCTGTCGCTGTCCCCACGCTGTCCCGTGCCCGCAGGCCGCCATGGCGGAGGCCGGGGGGGGTTTCGGGCTGGCGCTGCCGGAGCTGCGGGCGCTGATGGAGCTGCGCGGCCCCGAGGCGCTGCTGAGGCTGCAGCGCGACCTGGGGGGGGTCCCGGGGCTCTGCCGCCGCCTGCGCACCTCCCCCACCGACGGTAACGGCCCCGACCCGGCACCCCCAAAACCCACCGGGACCCCCAAAACCCACCGGGACCCCCAAAAACAACCGGGACCCACCGGGAGCCCAGGGACCCCCAAAACCCACCGGGAGCCCCCAGACCCACCGGGACCCCCAGGATCCACCGGGACCCCCCAAAACCCACCGGGACCCCCGGGAACTCCCCAAACCCACCGGGAGCCCCCAGACCCACCGGGAGCCCCAAAACCCACCGGGAGCCACAGGGACCCCCTAAAACTCACCGAGTCCGCCCAGACCCACCAGGACCCCCCCAAAACCCACCGGGATCCCCCAAAACCCACCGTGAACCCCTGGGAACCTCCAAAACCCACCGGGACCTCCTGGGAACCCACGGGGACCCCCCCCCCCCGCACCCCGGGAGCCCC
>NW_024368019.1:11454-12219 GCF_014805655.1 Passer montanus | reverse complement strand
GGGAACCACCGTGACCCCCTGGGAACCCCCAAAACCCACCGGGACCTCCTGGGAACCCACTGGGACCCCCCCCCCGAACAACTGGGACCTCCCCAGAATCCCCCCTTGACCCCCAGAGCCCCCCAAAACCACCCAGGGATCCCCGGGGTGGCTGTGGGGGTGTCAGAGTGTCCCCAGGGCTGTCAGGCTGTCCCCAGGGTGTCAAGCTGTCACCCCAGGTGTCCCCAGGTGCCACCGGTGTCCCCAGGGCTGTCAGGCTGTCACCCCAGGTGTCCCCAGGGCTGTCAGGCTGTCACCCCAGGTGTCCCCAGGGCTGTCAGGCTGTCACCCCAGGTGTCCCCAGGGCTGTCAGGCTGTCACCCCAGGTGTCCCCAGGGCTGTCAGGCTGTCACCCCAGGTGTCCCCAGGTGCCACCGCTGTCCCCAGGGCTGTCCGAGGCCCCCCCCGAGCTGGAGCGCCGCCGCCGGGCGTTCGGCCGGAACTGGATCCCCCCGCGGCGCCCCAAGAGCTTCGCGGCGCTGGTGTGGGAGGCGCTGCAGGACGTCACCCTCGTCATCCTCGAGGTGGCCGCGCTCGTGTCCCTCGGGCTGTCCTTCTACGCCCCCCCCGGCGCCGCCGATGAAGGTGACACCTCTGTCCCCACGGCCCCGCACCGTGTCCCCACCCCTGTGTCCCCATCCTGCTGCCATCCCCTGCCATCCCTGTGTCCCATCCCTGTGTCCCATCCCTGTGTCCCATCCCTGTCCCCATCCCTGTCCCCATCCC
>NW_024368019.1:9649-10991 GCF_014805655.1 Passer montanus | reverse complement strand
TGTCCCCATCCCTGTCCCCATCCCTGTGTCCCCATCCCTGTGTCCCCATCCCTGTCCCCATCCCTGTGTCGCCATCCCTGTGTCCCCATCCCTGTCCCCATCCCTGTCCCCATCCCTGTCCCCACCCCTGTGTCCCCATGTCCCCAAATCCCCATCCCACGTCCCCTGCACCCCTGGCCGTGTCCCTGTGTGTGACACTGGTGTCCCCATGTGTGTCACCCAATATCCCCACATGTCCCCACATGTGTCACCCATGTCCCCATGTGTGACACCTCTGTCCCCATGTCCCCACGTGTGTCCCTGCTATCCCCACATGTGCCACCTCCGTCCCCGCTGTCCCCACATGTGTCACCCGTGTCCCGCCCGTGTGTTGGTCATGTCCCCACGCGCGTCACCGATATCCCTACATGTGACATCTCCGTCCCTGTGTCCCCATGTGTGACACCTTTGTCCCCACTGTCCCCACGTGTGTCACTGATATCCCCACGTGTGTCACCTCCATCCATGCTGTCCCCACACGTGTCCCCAATATCCCCACCTGTGACACCGATATCCCTGAGTGTAACATCTCCGTCCCCGTGTCCCCGCGCATGTCCCCACTGTCCCCACGCGTGTCCCTGTGTCCCCGCATGTGACGCCCCGCGTGTCCCTGTGTCCCCAGCGTGTCCCTGTGTCCCCAGCATGTCCCCGTTGTCCCCACGTGTGTCCCCGCTATCCCCACGCATGTCGCCTGTGTCCCCAGCGTGTCCCCGCTGTCCCCGCGCGTGACACCCCGCGTGTCCCCGCGTCCCCAGCGTGTCCCCGCTGTCCCTGCGCGTGACACCCCGTGTGTCCCCGCGTCCCCAGCGTGTCCCCGTGTCCCCGCTGTCCCCGCGCGTGACACCCCGCGTGTCCCCGCGTCCCCAGCGTGTCCCCGCTGTCCCCGCGCGTGACACCCCGTGTGTCCCCGCGTCCCCAGCGTGTCCCCGTGTCCCCGCTGTCCCCGCCCGTGACACCCCGCGTGTCCCCGCGTCCCCAGCGTGCGGGCAGGCGGCGGGCGGCGCGGAGGACGCGGGCGAGGCGGAGGCGGGCTGGATCGAGGGCGCGGCCATCCTGCTCTCGGTGGCCTGCGTGGTGCTGGTGACGGCGTCCAACGACTGGAGCAAGGAGCGGCAGTTCCGCGGGCTGCAGAGCCGCCTGGAGCGCGAGCAGCGCGTGGCCGTGCTGCGCGGGGGCCGCCTGGCGCAGCTGCCCGTGGCCGACCTGGTGGTGGGCGACGTGGTGCAGGTCAAGTACGGTGAGTGCCCGAGGGGGCACGGGGGGCGTGGGGTTGTGGGGTTGGGGGTTGTGGGGTGGTTGTGGG
>NW_024368019.1:0-8793 GCF_014805655.1 Passer montanus | reverse complement strand
GACCCCTCTGTCGGGTTGTGGGGTGTGGGGTTGTGGTTGGGGTCTCGTGGTGACATCTTGGTGGGGTCTCCTGTGCTCGTCTCAGCTGCCGGGTCTGTCCCCTGTCCCCACCCCAAATCCATCCTGTGTCCCCATCCTGTGTCCTCATCCCCTGTCCCCATCCCCTGTCCCCATCCCAATGCCATCCCCTGTGTCCCCATCCCAATGCCATCCCCTGTCCCCATACCAGTGTCCCCATTCCAGTGTCCCCATCTCCTGTCCCCACCCCAATACCACACCCATACCACTGGTCACACAGTGTTGACACAGCCCCAACACCTGGTCTGGGGACACCCCAGGGGACACCAGGACACACCACAAGGTCCTGGTCACACCGTGGTGACACAGCTCCAACATCTGATCTGGGGACACCCCAGGGGACACCAGGACACACCACAAGGTCCTGGTCACACCGTGGTGACACAGCTCCAACACCTGATCTGGGGACACCCCAGGGGACATCATGGTCACTCCATGACACGCCACAAGGTCCCTGGTCGACACCAGGACACACCACAAGTCCCTGGTCACACCGTGGTGACACAGCCTCAACACATGGCCTGGGGACACCCTAGGGGACATCATGGTCACTCCATGACACGCCACAAGGTCCCTGGTCACACCAGGACACACCACAAAGCTCTGGTGGCACTGTGGTGACGCAGCCCTGACGCCTGTTCTGGGGACACCCCAGGACACCCCCCAGCTCCCCGGTGACACCGCGGTGGCCCTGTCCCCTGGCAGGTGACCTCCTGCCGGCCGACGGGGTCCTGATCCAGGGCAACGACCTCAAGATCGACGAGAGCGCCCTGACCGGGGAGAGCGACCACGTGCGCAAGTCCCCGGAGCAGGACCCGCTGCTGCTCTCGGGTGAGGGGCGCCGGGGTGGAAACCCCCGGCCACTTGGCTTTGAAATTTTAAATGTTTAATAGTGATAAAATAGTTATAAAATAATAATAATATAATTAGAATAATGAAATTTGTACATTTAGGACAATATGAGACAATAAAATGTGAGATGTCCTAATATGAGATTAGGACAATATGAGACAATAAAAACAAAGAGTTATGGACCTCCGGGTACCTTTTCTGGGTAAAATAAGCCCGAAAAAGGACCCAGTTAACAGAGAATTAACCCTTAAAAACAGTCGCCTGTTGCATATTCATACAGCTCATAGTGATGCATAAATTCCATTCAAACACAGGATTCTGCCTGGTCACTGTCAGCTTCTTCCTCTCAGTCCTGAGCGAGGTGGGAAGAAGTGAATTTTCTGCTGAAAAGGGAGCGATAAATTCCCTTTCTCTGAAAGATTCAGGTGTCCTGTGGCTCCTACCTGGAGTTCTTTCTGAAACAAATATCTTGCATTGCATCGTTTCTATTTTAACATTGTGTTGTAACCTAAAACTATATTTAGGAAAATTAATACAGCATAACTTTCTAACATACACGTACAATATTCATTTTAATACTTGCTAGGAAGGCAGGTGGGGCTGGGGTCCCCGGAGGAGGGACAGGGGCTGGGGACATGTCCTGAGGGGTGGGGACACTGCGGGCAGGCTGGGGACACTGCGGGCAGCTTGGGGGCACAGCCCCGAGGTGGCCCCAAGGACAAATCAGTGCCCCAGGTCAAACTGAGTGTGCAGATCGGGGTCCCCAAATGGTGTGGCAGGGGACTGGGGACACTGGGGACGTGTCCTGAGGGGTGGCTGAACAACACCAAAGGTGGGGACATGTCCCCGAGGTGTCCCCAGGAAGGACAAATCAGTCCTGCAGGGCAAAGTGACCCAAGTGCAGATCGGGGGGTTGGGGGTCCCCAAAGGAGGGGACAAAGGGTTGGGGACATGTCCTGAGGGAGGGGACATCGGGCACAGGGTGGGGACAAGGACAGTGGGGGGACAAGGACACGGGGGGACAAGGACAGTGGGGGGACAAGGACATGGTGGGGGACAAGGACACAGGGTGAGGACATGGCAGGGGGGGGACAAGGACACGGGGGATAAGGACATGGGGGGACAAGGACACAGGGTGAGGACAAGGACACGGGGGACAAGGATACGGGGGGGACAAGGGCACAGGGGGTGACAGGGACACAAGGTGAGGACATGGAAAATGATGAAGGACAACAACCTGGTGCGGCACCTGGACGCCTGCGAGACCATGGGCAACGCCACGGCCATCTGCTCGGACAAGACGGGCACGCTGACCACCAACCGCATGACGGTGGTGCAGGCCTTCGTGGGGGGGTCCCACTTCAGCGCCCCCCCGGCGGCCGCCGCGCTGCCGCCCCCCACGCTGGAGCTGCTGGCCCAGGCCATCGCCATCAACAGCGCCTACACCAGCAAGATCCTGGTCAGGGCACTGGGAGCCACTGGGAGGGGTCTGGGGGGGATTTGGGGCAGGTTTGGGGAGATCTGGGGGCCACCCCTGCCCCGTCCCTTTACTGCCCCCCACCCCGTTGCGCAGCCCCCCGAGGCCCCCGGGGCGCTGCCCCGCCACGTGGGCAACAAGACGGAGTGTGCCCTGCTGGGGCTGGCGCTGGCGCTGGGCCGCGACCCCGAGGCCGAGCGGGCGCAGGTGCCCGAGGAGCACCTGGTCAAGGTGTTCACCTTCAACTCGGAGCGCAAATCCATGAGCACGGTGACGCGCCGGCCGGGCGGGGGGTACCGGCTGCTCTGCAAGGGCGCCTCCGAGATGGTGCTGCGCAGGTGAGGGGCACCTGGGGGCACCTGGGCACACCTGGGGACACCCCTGGGCAGGCAGGGCCATGGGTACCGGCTGCTCTGCAAGGGCGCCTCCGAGATGGTGCTGCGCAGGTGAGGGGCACCTGGGGGCACCTGGGCACACCTGGGGACACCTGGGGGCAGCTGGGCACACCTGGGCACACACCTGACACAGCTGGGGACACCTGGGCACACACCTGGGCACACACCTGGGCACACACCTGACACACCTGGGCACAGGTGGGCACACACCTGGGCAGGCAGGGCCATGGGTACCGGCTGCTCTGCAAGGGCGCCTCCGAGATGGTGCTGCGCAGGTGAGGGGCACCTGGGCACACACCTGGGCACACCTGGGGGCAGCTGGGCACACCTGGGGACACACCTGGGCAGGCAGGGCCATGGGTACCGGCTGCTCTGCAAGGGCGCCTCCGAGATGGTGCTGCGCAGGTGAGGGGCACCTGGGCACACACCTGGGCACACCTGGGGGCAGCTGGGCACACCTGGGGACACACCTGGGCAGGCAGGGCCATGGGTACCGGCTGCTCTGCAAGGGCGCCTCCGAGATGGTGCTGCGCAGGTGAGGGGCACCTGGGCACACACCTGGGCACACCTGGGGGCAGCTGGGCACACCTGGGGACACACCTGGGCAGGCAGGGCCATGGGTACCGGCTGCTCTGCAAGGGCGCCTCCGAGATGGTGCTGCGCAGGTGAGGGGCACCTGGGCACACACCTGGGCACACCTGGGGGCAGCTGGGCACACCTGGGGACACACCTGGGCAGGCAGGGCCATGGGTACCGGCTGCCGTGCAAGGGCGCCTCCGAGATGGTGCTGCGCAGGTGAGGGGGCACACACCTGGGCACACCTGGGGGCACACCTGACACACCTGGGGACACACCTGACACACCTGGGCACACCTGGGCACACACCTGGCACACCTGGGGGCACACACCTGACACACCTGGGGACACCTGGGGACACACCTGGGCAGGCAGGGCCATGGGTACCGGCTGCTCTGCAAGGGCGCCTCCGAGATGGTGCTGCGCAGGTGAGGGGGGCACACACCTGGGCACACACCTGGGCACACCTGGGCACACACCTGGGCAGGCAGGGCCATGAGCACTGGCCCGAGGGGGACTAGCTCCATCCTAGACCCAGGGGGACTCCCCTGAGCCCCCTCCCCTGCCTCACCTGTCCCCCCAGGTGCACCTCCATGCTGGATGCAGGGTGGGGGGTCCCATAACCCCCTCCCCTGACCCCCCATAGGCCCCTCCCCTGCCTCACCTGTCCCTAGGTGTACCTCGATGCTGGACATGGGGGGGGTCCCATAGCCCCCTCCCCTGACCCCTGCCTCACCTGTGCCCAGGTGCAGCTCCATGCTGGACGCGGGGTGGGGTGGGGGGTCCCATAGCCCCCTCCCCTGACCCCTGCCTCACCTGTGCCCAGGTGCAGCTCGATGCTGGACGCGGGGGGCTGCCCGCGGGCGCTGGGGGGCCCGGAGCGGGAGGAGCTGCTGCGGCGCGTGGTGGAGCCGATGGCGGCGGGGGGGCTGCGGACCCTCGCCCTCGCCTTCCGCGATTTCCCCGCCCGGCCCGAGCCCCCCTGGGACGACGAGGCCGCCGTGGTCGGGGAGCTCACCTGCATCGCCATCGTGGGCATCGAGGACCCCGTGCGGCCCGAGGTGGGCGGGGGGACACGGGGACACGGGGGGGACATCGGGGACACGGGGACATCGGGGACCCCGTGCGGTCGGGGGACACCGGGGGCAGGACGGTGGCACTGCGGGGACACCGGGGACAGGACGGGGATACACGGGGGACACCGGGGGCAGGACGGTGGCACTGCGGGGACACCGGGGACAGGACGGGGACACCCGGGGGACACCGGGGGCAGGACGGGGACAGGTGCGTGTGGCAGGTGCCCGAGGCCATCCGGAAGTGCCAGCGCGCGGGGATCACGGTGCGGATGGTGACCGGCGACAACCTGGACACGGCGCGCGCCATCGCCGCCAAGTGCGGGATCCTCCCCGCGGGCGGCGGCGGCGACTGGCTGTGCCTGGAGGGGAAGGACTTCAACCGGCGCATCCGCAACGACCGCGGCGAGGTGCACTGGGAGCACTGGGAGCACTGGGAATGGCACTGGGGACACTGGGAATGGGACTGGGGACACTGGGAATGGCACTGGGGACACTGGGGGACACTGGCTGTGCCTGGAGGGGAAGGACTTCAACCGGCGCATCCGCAACGACCGCGGAGAGGTGCACTGGGAGCACTGGGAGCACTGGGAATGGCACTGGGAGCACTGGGAGCACTGGGAATGGCACTGGGGACACTGGGAATGGCACTGGGGACACTGGGACAGGGATTGGGGACACTGGGAGGGGGACTGGGGACACTGGGACAGGGACTGGGGGGTCTCTGGGGGGTTCCTGGGGGTCTCACCCCCCCCAGGTGGAGCAGGATCACCTGGCCCAGGTGTGCGGGGATGTGCTGGGGGGGTTCAGGTGACCCTGAGGGGTCCCTGGGGGGTCTCAGGGGGTCCCTGGGAGTCTCGGGGGGTCCTTGTGAGTCTCGGGGTGTTCCCAGGGGGTGTCCCCAGGGGTCCCGGGGTGTCCCCAGGGGGGTTCCTGGGGGTCCCTGGGGGTCTCAGGGTGTCCCTGGGGGGTCCCTGAGGATCCCGGGCTGTCCCTGGGGGTCTCAGGGGGTCCCTGAGGGGTCCCTGGGGGGTCTCAGGGGGTCCCTGGGAGTCTCGGGGGGTCCTTGTGAGTCTCGGGGTGTTCCCAGGGGGTGTCCCCAGGGGTCCCGGGGTGTCCCCGGGGGGGTCCCTGGGTGTCCCGGGGGGGTCCCTGAGGGTCTCCCCCCCCAGGTGGAGCAGGAGCGCCTGGACAAGGTGTGGCCCAAGCTGAGGGTCCTGGCGCGGTCGTCGCCCACCGACAAACACACCCTGGTGAAAGGTGGGAACGTGGGGAGGGGTCCCGGGGGGTCTCAGGGGGGTCCGGGGGGGTCCCGGGGGTCTCACCCGTGCCCCCCTGCCCAGGGATCATCGACAGCACCATCGGGGACCAGCGCCAGGTCGTGGCTGTCACCGGCGATGGCACCAACGACGGCCCCGCCCTCAAGAAGGCCGACGTGGGGTTCGCCATGGTAACGCTGTCACCTTGGTGTCACCTTGGGGTCACCTTGGGGATCTACCAGGGGGTTTCTCATCCCTGTGGCCACCTTGGTGTCACCTTGGTGTCACCTGCCCGTGTCCCCAAGGGCATCGCGGGCACGGACGTGGCCAAGGAGGCCTCCGACATCCCCTCACCCACCTGGGTGTCACCTTGGTGTCACCTTGGGGATCTACCGGGGGTTTCCCCATCCCTGTGGCCACCTTGGGGTTACCCGGATGTCACCTGGGAGTCACCTGGGCATCACCTTGGTGTCACCTTGTGGATCTACCATGGGGTTCCTCATGCCTGTGGTCACCTTGGTGTCACCTTGGGGTCACCTCACCTTGGGATTTCTCATCCCTGTGGCCACCTTGGTGTCACCTGGGTGTCACCTGCGTGTGTCCCCAAGGGCATCGCGGGCACGGACGTGGCCAAGGAGGCCTCGGACATCATCCTGACGGACGACAACTTCTCGAGCATCGTCAAGGCCGTCATGTGGGGCCGCAACGTCTACGACAGCATCGCCAAGTTCCTGCAGTTCCAGCTCACCGTCAACGTGGTGGCCGTCATCGTGGCCTTCACCGGGGCCTGCATCACCCAGGTGCCTCAAAAAGGCCGACGTGGGGTTCGCCATGGTAACGCCCCCTCCCCAAATAGCGGGACCCCTCCCCAGACAGCGGGACCCCTCCCCAAATAGCGGGACCCCTCCCCAGACAGCGGGACCCCTCCCCAAATAGCGGGACCCCTCCCCAAATAGCGGGACCCCTCCTCAGATAGTGGGAGCCCTCCCCAGGTAGCAGGAACCCTCACTGAAATGGGACCCCTCCCCAAAATTGGACCCCTCCCCACAATGGATCCCATGGGACCCCTTCCCAGACAGCGGGACCCCTCCCCAAATAGCGGGACCCCTCCCCAAATAGCAGGACCCCTCACTGAAATGGGACCCCTCTCCAAAATTGGACCCCTCCCCAAAATGGGTCCCATGGGACCCCTCCCTAAAATGGGACCCTCAGGAACCCTCCTGGATTGGGACCCCCAGAACTCCTCCTCAAAATGGGATTCTGGAGACCCCCTCCCCAAATATCGTGACCCCTCCCCAAAATGAGACCCCTGCCCAAAATGGTACCCTTGAGAACCCTCCCCAAACTGGGACTCCCAGAACCCCTTCCTAAAATGGGACCCGAGACTCGCCCCGAAATTGGGACCCCTCCCCAAATTGGGACCCTCTCCCAAAATGGGGATCCCCTCCCCATCCCTGGGGTCACCTTGGGGCCCTGCCGTGGTCACCTGGGGGTCACCTTGGTGTCACTTTGGGGATCTACCAGGGGGTTTCTCATCCCTGTGGCCACCTTGGTGTCACCTGTGTGTCACCTGTGGCCACCTGCGCGTGTCCCCAAGGGCATCGCGGGCACGGACGTGGCCAAGGAGGCCTCGGACATCATCCTGACGGACGACAACTTCTCGAGCATCGTCAAGGCCGTCATGTGGGGCCGCAACGTCTACGACAGCATCGCCAAGTTCCTGCAGTTCCAGCTCACCGTCAACGTGGTGGCCGTCATCGTGGCCTTCACCGGGGCCTGCATCACCCAGGTGAGCTCACCTGGCCAGGTGGGACACGGGGTGGGGTCACCTGGCCAGGTGGGACACGGGGACAGGTGGGATTTAGCTGGGTAGGATGGTGGCCGTCATCGTGGCTGTCACTGGTACCTGCCTCACACAGGTGAGGGGTCACCTGGGCAGGTGGGGTCACCTGGGTCTGAGTCACACAGTCCCCCTGTGCCCAGCTGTCCCATCTCTCTGTCCCCACCTGTCCCATTCCTCTGAGCCACCTGTGCCCACCTGAGCTCACCTGAGCCCACCTGAGCTCACCTGCACCCACCTGAGCTCACCTGAGCCCGCCTGCGCAGGACTCTCCGCTGAAGGCGGTGCAGATGCTCTGGGTGAACCTGATCATGGACACCTTGGCCACTCTGGCCTGTGCCCACCTGAGTTCACTTGTCCCCACCTGTCCCATTCCTCTGAGGCCACCTGTGCACACCTGTACCCACCTGATCTCGCCTGCGCAGGACTCTCCGCTGAAGGCGGTGCAGATGCTCTGGGTGAACCTGATCATGGACACCTTGGCCACTCTGGCCTGTGCCCACCTGAGTTCACTTGTCCCCACCTGTCCCATTCCTCTGAGGCCACCTGTGCACACCTGTACCCACCTGATCTCACCTGCGCAGGACTCTCCGCTGAAGGCGGTGCAGATGCTCTGGGTGAACCTGATCATGGACACGCTGGCGTCGCTGGCGCTGGCCACGGAGCCGCCCACGGAGGCGCTGCTGCTGCGCCGGCCCTACGGGCGCGACCACCCGCTGGTGTCGGGCACCATGCTGCGCAACATCCTGGGCCACGCCGCCTACCAGCTGCTGGTCATCTTCACCCTGCTCTTCGCCGGTCAGTGACACGGACAGGGGACAGGGGACAGCGTGGGAGGGGTCCCACAGGTGACAGGAACCCATGGGAACCCATGGGGACACAGTGGGACATGGTGGGACACGGTGGGACATGGTGTGACACATGCCCTCCCAGCTGCTGGTCATCTTCACCCTGCTCTTCGCCGGTCAGTCACGGGGAGAGGGGACACCATGGGAGTGATGGGAACCCATGGGAACCCATGGGGACCCATGGGGACACAGTGGGGACATGGTGGGACACGGTGGGACATGATGGGACATGGGGGGACATGGTGGGACACAGCGGGACATGGTGGGACACATCCCCTCCCAGCTGCTGGTCATCTTCACCCTGCTCTTCGCCGGTCAGTGACACTGGGGACAGCACGGGAGGGGTCCCACAGGTGGTGGGAACCTATGGGAACCCATGGGGACACAGTGGGGAC
>NW_024368018.1:0-1172 GCF_014805655.1 Passer montanus | reverse complement strand
AAGGGGGGAGGGGGGAAATGGGAAAAATAGAGAAAAAAGGGAGGAGAAAGGGAAAAAGGGGGGAAATGGGAAAAAAGGAGAAAAAAAGTGGGGGAAGAGGGAAAAGGGAGGGAAAAAGGGAGAAAAGGGGAAAAATTGGGAAAAGGGGGGAAAATAGGGAACAAGGGAGGAAAAGGGGAAAAGGGGGGGAAGGGAAAAAAGGGGGGAAAAGAGGAATAAAGAGGGAAAAGAGGAAAAATAGAGAAAAAAGGGGAAAATAGAAAAAAAGGGGGAAAGGGGGGGAAAGGGGAAAATAGGGAAAAAAGGGGGAAAGAGGAAAAATAAGGGAGGGAAAAGGGGAAAAAATGGGAAATGGGGGAAAGGGGAAAAAGGGGAAAATAGGGAAAAATGGGGGGAAAAGGGGAAAAAAGGGGTTGAGGAAAAGGGAAAAGAGGAAAAGGAAAAAATGAGGGGAAAGGAGGGGGAAAAGGGGGAAAAAGAGGAAAGAAAATGGGGGAAAGGAGGAAAATAGGGAAAAAGGGGAAAAGAGGGAAGAAAATGAGGAAAAAAAGAAAGGGAAAGGAGGAAAAAAGGGGGAAAGAGGGAAAATATGGAGGAAAAAAGGGGAAAATAGGGAATGGGGGAAAGAAGGAAAAGAGGAAAAGGAAAAAATGAGGAAAAGGAAGAAGAAATGGGAGAAAAGGATGAAAAAAATGGGAAAAAAAGGAGGAGAAAAAGAAAAAAGGGGAGAAATGGGGAAAAAGGAGGAAGGAAAGGAGGAAAAAAGGAGAAAAATCAAGGAAAAAGAGAGGAGAAGGAGGAAAAATAAGGAAAAGTAGAGAGGAAAAGAGGAGAAAAATCAGGGAAAAAGGAGGAAAAAAGAGAAAAATCTGGGAAAAAGGGAGAAAAAATAGGGAAAAAGGAGGGAAAAGTAGAGGGGAAAAGAGGAGAAAAATCAGGGAAAAGTAGAGGGGAAAAAGGAGAAAAATCAGAAAAAGGAGGAGGAAAATTAGGGGAAAAAAGGAGGAGAAAAATCAGGGAAAAGGAAGAAAAAAGGAGAAAAAAATGGGGAAGAGATAGGAAAAAGGAGAAAAATCAGAGAAAAGTAGAGGGGGAAAAGGAGAAAAAACGGGGGAAAACGGGAGAAAAATCAGGGAAAAAGAGGGAGGAAAAGGAGAAAAAACAGAGAAAAA
>NW_024368017.1:0-1246 GCF_014805655.1 Passer montanus | reverse complement strand
GTTTTTGGGGTGTTTTTTGGGGAGTTTTTATGGTGTTTTTTGGGGAGTTTTTGGGGAGTTTTTGGGGTGTTTTTGTGGTGTTTTTTGGGAGTTTTTGGGGTGTTTTGGGATGATTTTAGGGTATTTTTGGGAGTGTTTTGGGGAGTTTTTGTGGTGTTTTTTGGGATGATTTTAGGGTATTTTTGGGAGCGTTTTGGGGAGTTTTTGTGGTGTTTTTTGGGATGATTTTAGGGTATTTTTGGGATGATTTTAGGGTATTTTTGGGATGATTTTGGGGTGTTTTGGGATGATTTTGGGGTATTTTCAGGATGTTTCTGCGAGTTTTTGGGGTGTTTTCAAGACAGTTTTGGGTAGTTTTTGTGGTGTTTTTTGGGGAGTTTTTGGGTAGTTTTTGGGCTGTTTTCAGGACAGTTTTGGGGGTTTTTCTGGTGTTTTTATGGTGTTTTTTGGGTAGTTTTTGTGGTGTTTTTTGGGTAGTTTTTGTGGTGTTTTTTGGGTAGTTTTTGTGGTGTTTTTTGGGGTGTTTTCAGGACGCTTTTGAGCTGTTTTTGTGAAGTTTTTTGAGGTGTTTTTGGGGTGTTTTTTGGGGAGTTTTTGTGGTGGTTTTTGGGGGGTTTTTGTGGTGTTTTTTGGGAGTTTTTGGGGTGTTTTGGTCTCACCTGGAAGCCGGCCATGGCGAAGGCGGCCGCCATCTCCCGGTCCCCGTTGCTGCCCTCCTCCCTCAGCACGGCCACGCGCGGCGCCGGCAGCTCTGGGGGACCCCAAAAATCGGCACCGGCAACCCCAAAAACCCCCAAATCCCACAGACCCCAAATAACCCAAAAAACCCCCAAAATCCCACAAAATAATACAAAAATCCCATAAAAATCTCACAGAAACCCATAAAAATCCCATAAAAACCCCACAAATTTTTCAGGCAGCTCTGGAGGACCCCAAAAATCGGCACCGGCACCCCCAAAAACCCCAAAAACGGCCCCAAATCCCACAGACCCCAAATATCCCAAAAAACCCCCAAAATCCCACAAAATCCTACCAAAATCCTACAAAAATCACAAAATAAATCCCACAAAAAATCCCACAAATCCTTCAGGCAGCTCTGGAGGACCCCAAAAATCGGCACCGGCACCCCCAAAAACCCCAAAAACGGCCCCAAATCCCACAGACCCCAAATTACCCAAAAAAACCAAAAATCCCACAAAATCCTACCAAAATCCTACAAAAATCACAAAATAAATCCCACAAAAAA
>NW_024368016.1:0-1246 GCF_014805655.1 Passer montanus | reverse complement strand
AAAATCAGCCCGGGACCCCCAAAATACCCCCTGGGACCCCAGAAATACCCCCAGGGAACCCAAAAATCAGCTCAAGGACCCCAAAATCAGCCTGGGACCCCAAAAATCAGCTCAGGGACCCCCAAAATATCCCCTGGGAACCCAGAAATAACCCCTGGGAATCCAAAAATCAGCTCAGGGATCCCAAAAATTGCACTGGGACCTCAGAAATATCCCCTGGGACCCCCAAAATCAGCTCAAGGACCCCAAAATCAGCCTGGGACCCCAAAAATCAGCTCAGGGACCCCAAAAATCAGCTCAGGGACCCCAAAAATCAGCCTGAGAACCCCAAAAATACCCCAGGGACTCCAAAAATCAGCTCAGGGACCCCAAAAATCAGCCTGAGAACCCCAAAAATACCCCAGGGACTCCAAAAATCAGCTCAGGGACCCCAAAAATCAGCCTGAGAACCCCAAAAATACCCCAGGGACTCCAAAAATCAGCTCAGGGACTCCAAAAATATCCCCTAGGACCCCAAAAACTGCTCTGGGACCCCAAAAATCAGCCCGGGACCCCAAAAACTGCACTGGGGACCCCCAAAAATACCCGCAGGGACCCCAAAAATCAGCTCAGGGACCCCAAAAATCTGCCTGGGAACCTCCAAAAATACCCCCTGGGAACCCGAAAATCAGCCCAGGACCCCCAAAAATTGCACTGGGACCCCAAAAATACCCGCAGGGACCCCGAAAATCAGCCTGGGACCCCCAAAAATCAGCATGGGAACCCAAAAACTGCACTGGGGACCCCAAAAATACCCCCAGGGACCCCAAAAATAACCCCAGGGACCCAAAAAACTGCACTGGGAACCCCAAAAATCTGCTCAGGGACCCAAAAAATCTGCCTGGGACCCCCAAAAATCAGCCCGGAACCCCCAAAATATCCCCTGGGATCCCAAAAGTGTCCCCTGGGACCCCAGAAATCAGCTCAAGGACCCCAAAATCAGCCCGGGACCCCCAAAAATCAGCCCGGGACCCCCAAAATATCCCCTGGGACCCCAAAAATACCCCCTGGGACCCCAAAAATACCCCCAGGGAATCCAAAAATACCCCCAGGGAATCCAAAAATCAGCTCAGGGACCCCAAAATCAGCCTGGGAACCCCAAAAACTGCACTGGGGACCCCAAAAATCAGCCTGGGAATGCCAAAATTGGCCTGGGACCCCAAAAACTGCCTCAGGGACCCCAAAATCCCCCCGGGACCCCCCCAAA
>NW_024368015.1:0-1247 GCF_014805655.1 Passer montanus | reverse complement strand
CCCGAAAATGGGAATTCCGGGGAAAATCCCACCCCAAGAATGGGAATTCCTGGGAAAATCCCACCCTGGGAATGGGAATTCCCGGGAAAATCCTGCACGGAGAATGGGAATTCCTGGGCAAATCCCACCCTGAGAATGGGAATGATGGAATTCCCAGGAAAATCCCACACTGAGAACGGAATTCCCAGGAAAATTCCACCCTGAGAATGGGAATTCCTGGGAAAATCCCTCCCTGAGAAGGCAAATTCCAGAATTCCCAGGAAAAATCTATCCTGAGAACAGGAATTCCTGGGAAAATCCTGCCCTGAGAATGGGAATTCCCAGGAAAAATTTGCCCTGAGCTTGGAAATGCCGGAATTCCTGGGAAAAATCCTGTCCCCAGGCAGGGAATTCCCAGGAAAAATCTGTCCTGAGAATGGGAATTCCCACCGGGAATGGGCTGGGATCCCAGGAATTCCCAGTGGGCACTGGGGATTTTGGGAATTCCCACTTGAAATTTTTTGGGAATTCCCAGGATTTTTTACGGGATTTTTTCTGTGAATTTTTGGATTTTTGGGAATTTCAGGCTCACGTCGACAGAGATGGGTTTATCCTGGAAATTCCCACTGGGAACGGGCTGGGATTTTGGGAATTCCCAGTGGGAACTGGGGATTTTGGGAGTTCCCAGTTGGATTTTTTTTGGGAATTCTGGCATGTTTTTCCAACATTTTTTCTGGGAATTTTGGGAATTTCAGGCTCACGTCGAACAGGGACGGGTTTATCCTGGGAATTCCCAGTGGGCACTGGGGATTTTGGGAATTCCCAGTTGGAATTTTTGGGAATTTCTGTGATTTTTTTTGTGGTATTTTTTCTGGGTTTTTTTCTGGGAATTTTTGGATATTTTTGGGAATTTTGGGAATTTCAGGCTCACGTCGAACAGGGACAGATTCATCCTGGGAATTCCCACTGGGAATTGGGGGATTTTGAGCACTGAGGATTTTGGGAGTTCCCAGTTGAAATTTTTGGGAATTTCTGTGATTTTTTTTGTGGTATTTTTTCTGGGTTTTTTTCTGGGAATTTTTGGATATTTTGGGAATTTTGGGAATTTCAGGCTCACGTCGAACAGGGACAGATTCATCCTGGGAATTCCCACTGGGAATTGGGGGATTTTGAGCACTGAGGATTTTGGGAGTTCCCCATTGGAATTTTTGGGAATTCCCGGGATTTTTCCCAGTATTTTTCCTGGGAATTGGGTTATTTTTGGGATT
>NW_024368014.1:0-1247 GCF_014805655.1 Passer montanus | reverse complement strand
CATGTGACATGTGTATGACATGTGTGTGACACGTGTGTGATACGTGTGTGATCCGAGGACGGTAATGGACATGTAACACACGTGTGTGACATGTATGATACATGTATGACACACCTGAGATACAGCTGGGGTACATGGGACACACCTGGGTGTGGGTGTGGGGTAACGCAGAGCGAGGACTGCCTCTACCTGAACCTCTACGTGCCCACCAAGGATGGTAAAGTACACGTGTGTGACACGTGTGTGACATGTGTGTGACACGTGTGTGATATGTGTGATACACCTGGGATACACCTGAGATACACCTGGGGTACCTGGGATAGGGATGGGAGCGAGCACTGCCTCTACCTGAACCTCTACGTGCCCACTGAGGACGGTAATGGACACGTGTGTGACATGTGTGTGACACGTGTGTGATATGTGTGTGACATGTGTGATACAGCTGGGGTACATGGGACACACCTGGGCACACCTGGGGACAGGTGAGGGGCGTGTTTGACACACCTGGGCACACCTGGGCTCACCTGGGCACACCTGGGCACACCTGGGCACACCTGGGCCAGGTAAGGGAGGCGTGGCACCGGCACAGGTGGGCGTGGCCACGGGAAAGGGGCGTGGCCAGGCGAGGGCAGGAACGGGGCAGGAAAGGGGAAAATCGGAGCCAAAAAACGGGAAAATTGGAGCAAAAAAAGGGGAAATTGGAGCAAAAAAAAAGGGAAATTAGGAGAAAAAATGACAAAATTGGAGCAAAAATGGGGAAACTGAGGAAAAAATGGAAAAACCAGAGCAAAAGTGGGAAACTTGGAGCAAAAATGGGAAAATCTGAGAAAAAAGGGGGAAATTGGAGCAAAAATGGGAAAATTGGAGAAAAAAAATGAGGAATTTGGAGCAAAAAATGGGAAAATTGGAGCAAAAATGGGGAAACTGAGGAAAAAATGGAAAAACCAGAGCAAAAGTGGGAAACTTGGAGCAAAAATGGGAAAATCTGAGAAAAAAAGGGAAAATTGGAGCAAAAATGGGAAAATCAGAGAAAAAATGGGAAAATTGGAGCAAAAAATGAGAAAATCTGAGAAAAAAGGGAAAATCAGAGAAAAAATGGGAAAATTGGAGCAAAAATGGGAAAATCTGAGAAAAAATGGGAAAATCTGAGAAAAAAGGGAAAATTGGAGAAAAAATGGGAAAATCGGAGCAAAAATGGGAAAATTGGAGCAAAAACGTGAAAATTGGAGAAAAAAAATGAGGAATTT
>NW_024368013.1:0-1247 GCF_014805655.1 Passer montanus | reverse complement strand
TTTTGGGGGATTTTGGGGTTTTTTGGGGGGGATCTCAGGGGTTATTTTGGGGTTATTGTGGATTTTTGGGGGTTTTTTGGGTGATTTTGGGTTGGTTTTAGTTATTTTGGGACATTTTGGGTTATTTTTGGGGTGATTTTGGGTTATTTTGGGACATTTTGTGTTATTTTTGGGGTGATTTGGGGTTATTTTGGGTGACTTTTGGGGTGATTTGGGGTTATTTTTTGGGTTATTTTGGGTAACTTTGAGTTATTTTGCGAGTTATTTGGGGTTAATTTTTGGGTTATTTTGGGTAGTTTTGGGTGATTTTTTGTTATTTTGGGTTATTTTGGAGGTTTTTGGGGTGGTTTTGTTTTATTTTGGGGCTATTTTCAGTGATTTTGGAGTGATTTGGGGTTACTTTTTTGGGTTATTTTGGCTGAATTTGGGTTATTTTGGGGCTTTTTCAGGTTATTTTGGGGTTGTTTTGTGTTATTTTGGGTTATTTTGGGCTATTTTGGGGTTATTTTGGGCGATTTTGGGTGATTTGGGGGTATTTTGGGGTTATTTGGTGTTATTTTGTGTTATTTTGGGTGATTTTCTGTTATTTATTTTGGGTGATTTGGGGGTTATTTTGGAGGTTTTTGGGTTATTTGCAATTATTTTGGTTTATTTTGGTTTATTTTGGGTTATTTGGGTTATTTTGGGTTATTTTGGAGTTTTTGGGGGTTATTTTCGGTTATTTGGGGTTTATTTTAGGTTATTTTGGGTTTATTTTGGGTTGCTTTGGGTGATTTTGGGGTTATTTTCAGTTATTTTGGGTAATTTTGATTTATTTTTGGTTATTTTGGGGTTATTTTGGAGGTTTTTGGAGTCATTTTGGGTTACTTTTTGGGGTTATTTTGGGTTATTTTGGGTGATTTTGGATTATTTTGGGTTATTTTGGGTGATTTTGGGTTATTTTGGGTGATTTTGGCTTATTTGGGGTTATTTTGGGTGATTTTGGATTATTTTGGGTTATTTTGGGTTATTTTGGGTTATTTTTGGTGATTTTGGGTTATTTTGGGTTATTTGGGGTTATTTGGGGTTATTTTGGGTGATTTTGGGTTATTTTGGGTTATTTTGGGTGGTTTTGGGTGATTTTGGGTTATTTTGGGTGATTTTGGGTTATTTTGGGTGATTTTGGGTGATTTTGGGTTATTTTGGGTTATTTTCTGTGATTTTGGGTTATTTTGGGTTGTTTTGGGTGATTTTGGGTTATTTTGGGT
>NW_024368012.1:0-1265 GCF_014805655.1 Passer montanus | reverse complement strand
CTGCAGTAATCATCCTAATCTTGGTTAGGATGCCACATGGAGTACAACTAATCTCAAACGTGGCTGATAGGCTGAACCTAATTAGAATTTTGCTAGTAAGGCTCATCATATTAAGAGTAAAATAGACAGTACTACATGGCAAATTGTTTTTCAGTTAAAATATTTAACAAACTAAATTGCTTTGAGGAGCATTGGTAGGAGTTGTTATTTGAATATAGTATTTTTAATCTTAACAGTACTATTTTAGAAATTCAATTTTCACAGAGATGAGCCAGAAATTATTTTCTGTACAATTCCTGATAATAAACTCTATAACTGGTTTAAAATATCAAAGCAATTATAAAAAAAGAAGAATTTAATGTTTGATTTATGAAGTATTCTCTCACTTGTAGCTAATCAACCTTGCTAGTTACTTGAAGGCCCTTAGGCACAAATCCACTAAGGAAAGTCAATCTTAAAACAAACTTAATTATACTGGATTTAAAGTGGAATATGGTTTTCTAATAAGACCATGGTTGTATTTCTGTCCTTTCTGCTCAGCTTCATTTGGACTCCAATGACACCATTCCAGCAACAGGTCAGTAGGCACCAAAACCCTGGAACTAATGAGATACATCTCCTGGGAAAACTGTCAACAGTTGTGCAAAACTGGCATTTCTTATCACAAGTGCAGACTGGTAGCAATGATTTCAGTCTTATATTAACAAAAGGAAAGTTCAATCGTTGCTTGTATTGTTAGAACAGTTGACACTGTTATTAAACTCCATCCCAGGTGTATTGTGGGTTATTATGTAGATATTATGACATGTATTTGTTTAAGAAAATTTTTAAAACAGAAGAGGAATTTTTAAGAAGATGCAAAATGAGTACTAAAGAATTTATTTTACTCAGCATAACTTGCTTTCTTCTTTGACATCTCTAAGGATTTCTCAGATAATATCCTTTTCTTCTTGTAAATCCCAGATTACTGACATTTCTGAGTATTTTTTCATGGTGCATTGAGAAAAATGTCCAGTAACATATTTCTGAATTAGATTGTAATAAGCACTGATGATATCTTGATGCTATTGTAGTACCACAGTGGCATAAATGCATAAAGGTTTCAAGCCCTAAGAATGATTTTCGAGTATGAGTCCCAAATGATAAGAGAGCTCCATATAAAAACATTTTCCAAATTTTAATGTAATGTATCCAACTGATATTAATGAGAATATATAACAAAAATACAAATTTACTAAGACATAACTCACAATAACCTCATTCTT
>NW_024368011.1:0-1275 GCF_014805655.1 Passer montanus | reverse complement strand
CTCTCGGAGCGCGGCGGCCCCGCCGCCCCCGGCCCCGTTACCTGCTCCGCGTCCCCGCCGGCGGCCGCCATGGCGCGGCCAGGGCGGGGTCCTTGCTCGGGGCTTTCTTTGGGCGTCCGCGCGGGCGCCTGCGGAGCGCTGGGCATGCCGCGGCGGTGGGCACGGAGCCGAGCCCCGGCGGGCGGGGTGGAGAGGCCGCTGCCCTCGCCCCAGGCCGGGAGCCAGCGGGGACTAGAGGAGATGCGGGCGCGCCCCGGGGAGAGCAGGCAGGGCGCGGGCGGCCGCGCGATCGCCTTTGCCCGTGCCTGGGGCGATGGAGGCGGCCAATCCCGCGGCGGGGCGCGGGGCTCGCTGGAGCCGCCCCCGGCGCTGCGGGCGTGCGCGGTTATTTCAGTCAGGCAGCGAGCGGGGCAGCCCGGCGCGGCCGGGGAAGATGGCGGCGTCCCTGTGGCTGAGCGGCGGCGGCGAGCGGCTGCTGCGGCTGCTGCGGGCCGGGCGCTCGGCGCTGGGCGCGGGGCTCTCCCTGCCCGCCCGGGCGGGATGGAGGCACCTGCACGGCACCTGGGAGCTGCTGGGTGAGTGGCGGGCCGGGGCCCCGCCAGGACAGGCGGCGGAGGGAAGGTTGAGCGGTGCTTGCGGTGCGTTGACCCCGGCTGGGTGTCCGGCACTCGGCGAAGCTCCTCTGTCCGCACACGGGCAGGGGAGAGAAAACACAGCAGAAGGTTCATGTGCTGAGATAAGGATAGGGAGAGCCCGCTGGTCCGTTACTGTCATGGGCAGAGCAGGCTCGATTTGGCGATATTGACTGAATTTATCGCCAGTGAGGATCAGCAGGACACAGCCGGAGCCGGGCCCGGGGCGCTGCCGGCCGGCGCCCTGCTCGGGCTGTGCCTGCCGGGGGCTCTGGGGGTGCTGGAAGCACGTGTGGGCTGCTGGGGAGCTCGGGGAGACGTGTGAGGAATGTTAAAGGACTGGAAAGGAAGAAAGTGAAATCTACAGAGGAAAATAAAATTAAGGCTTCAAGTATGAAAATATTTTGTTGTTGATAAGGAGAAAGTTCTCACCATTGAAAACAGGAATGTGTTTTCTAATTGGAAGTATAGCTAAGCACTGAAAAAAGATGTTTATTTGGTTGTTTGGTAGTTCCACCACATTTCTGTCACCTTACTCTCCTGGCCATGTTTCAAGTAACTGGAGAAAAGTATGTGATGTATCTTTTATGTAATTCTATTTAATTTTTTAATGGAAAAATAAAATTAGTTAATTGTATGTCTG
>NW_024368010.1:0-1250 GCF_014805655.1 Passer montanus | reverse complement strand
TTTTTTATGAATGGGGAGCGTGGGAATTCTGTAGGGGATGGTGATAGTAAGGTTTTTTATGAATGGGGAGCGTGGGAGTTCATTACTGGGGGGTTTCTAGAAAGGTTCTTTATGAATGGGGAGCGTGGGAATTCATTGCTGGGGGTTGTAGTGAGGTTTTTTATGAATGGGGAGTGTGGGAATATTATAAGGGGGTTTGTAGTGAGTGTTTTTATGAATGGGAATTTACTGGGGTGTTTGTAGTGAGGTTTTTTATGAATGGGGAGGGTGGGAATTTTATAAAGGGGGGTTTGTAGTGAGGCTTTTTATGAATGGGGAGTGTGGGAATTTTAAAAGGGGGTTTGTAGTGAGGTATTTTTATGAATGGGCAGTGTGGGAATCCATTAGGAGCCATTTGTAGTGATTATTTTATGAATGGAGAGCGTGGGAATTTTATAAGGGTGTTTGTAGTGAGGTTTTTTATGAATGGGGAGCGTGGGAATTTCGTAAGGGGAGTCGGTAGAGAGGTTTTTTATGAATGGGGAGCGTGGGAATTTTATAAAGGTGTTTGTAGTGAGCTTTTTTTATGAATGGGGACGGTGGGAATTTTATAAAGGGGGGTTTGTAGTGAGGTTTTTTGTGAATGGGGAGCATGGGAATTCATTGCTGGGGGGCTGCAGTGAGGTTTTTTGTGAATGGGGAGTGTGGGAATTTTAAAACGGGGTTTGTAGTGAGGTTTTTTATGAATGGGGAGCGTGGGAACTTTATATAGGTGGTTTGTATGAGTGTTTTTATGAATGGGAATTTACTGGGGTGTTTGTAGTGAGGTTTTTTATGAATGGGGAGCGTGGGAACTTTATATAGGTGGTTTGTATGAGTGTTTTTATGAATGGGAATTTACTGGGGTGTTTGTAGTGAGGTTTTTTATGAATGGGGAGCGTGGGAACTTTATATAGGTGGTTTGTATGAGTGTTTTTATGAATGGGAATTTACTGGGGTGTTTGTAGTGAGGTTTTTTATGAATGGGGAGCGTGGGAACTTTATATAGGTGGTTTGTATGAGTGTTTTTATGAATGGGAATTTACTGGGGTGTTTGTAGTGAGGTTTTTTATGAATGGGGAGCGTGGGAACTTTATATAGGTGGTTTGTATGAGTGTTTTTATGAATGGGAATTTACTGGGGTGTTTGTAGTGAGGTTTTTTATGAATGGGGACAGTCGGAATTCATTGCTGGGGGTTGTAATGAGGTTTTTTATGAATGGGGAGTGTGGG
>NW_024368009.1:0-1251 GCF_014805655.1 Passer montanus | reverse complement strand
TTCAGGGCTATTTTTAGGGCTTTTTTGGGCTGTTTCCAGTGTATTTTTGGGGTGTTTTAGGCCTCATTTTGGGTCTATTTTTGGGGTGTTTTAGGCCTCATTTTGAAGTGTTTCAAGGCTATTTTTGGGTCTATTTTTGGGGTGTTTGAAGGCTAATTTTGGGGTGGTTTAGGACTATTTTTGGGCTGTTTTAGGACTATTTTTGGGCTGTTTTAGGACTATTTTTGGGCTGTTTTAGGGCTATTTTTGGGGCTAATTTTGGGGTTTCAGGTCTAATTTTGGGTCTATTCTTGGGGTGTTTCAGGGCTATTGTTGGGGGTTTTTTTGGGGGTGTTTTAGGGCCATTTTTAGGGCTTTTTTGGGGTGTTTCAGGGCTATTTTTGGGGTGTTTGAGGCCTCATTTTGGGGCTAATTTTGGGGAGTTTTATGGCTATTTTTGGGAGGTTTTTTAGCATGTTTCAGGGCTATTTTTGGGGTGTTTGAGGCCTCATTTTGGGGCTAATTTTGGGGAGTTTTATGGCTATTTTTGGGAGGTTTTTTAGCATGTTTCAGGGCTATTTTTGGGGTGTTTGAGGCCTCATTTTGGGGCTAATTTTGGGGAGTTTTATGGCTATTTTTGGGAGGTTTTTTAGCATGTTTCAGGGCTATTTTTGGGGTGTTTGAGGCCTCATTTTGGGGCTAATTTTGGGGAGTTTTATGGCTATTTTTGGGAGGTTTTTTAGCATGTTTCAGGGCTATTTTTGGGGTGTTTGAGGCCTCATTTTGGGGCTAATTTTGGGGAGTTTTATGGCTATTTTTGGGAGGTTTTTTAGCATGTTTCAGGGCTATTTTGGGTTATTTTTGGGTGTTTCAGGCCTATTTTTGGGATGTTTCAGGGCTATTTATAGGGCTTTTTTGGGGTGTTTCAGGCCTAATTTTGGGGCTAATTTTGGGGTGTTTTAGGCCTAATTTTGGGGTGTTTCAAGGCTATTTTGGGGCTATTTTTGGGGTGTTTGAAGGCTAATTTTGGGGTGTTTTGGGCTATTTTTGGGCTGTTTTAGGGCTATTTTTGGGGTGGTTTAGGGCTATTTTATTGCTATTTTAGGGCTTTTTTTGGGGTGGTTTAGAGCTAATTTTGGGGCTAATTTTGGGGTGTTTTACGGTGTTTTTAGGGCTTTTTTGGGGTGTTTCTTGGCTATTTTTGGGAGGTTTTTTAGCATGTTTCTGGGCTATTTTTGGGGTAATTTTTGGGGTGTCTCAGGGCTATTTTTG
>NW_024368008.1:58544-62303 GCF_014805655.1 Passer montanus | reverse complement strand
GGGGACACCCTCAGGGAGACCCCCAGGGAGACCCCCAGGGACACCCAGGGACGCCCAGGGACGCCCAGGGACACCCAGGGACACACCCAGGACACCCCCAGAGGCAGCTCCAGGGATGCCCAGGGACACCCAGAGACACCCCCAGGGACACCCAGGGACATCCAGGGCACCCCCGGGGACACCCCCAGGGAGACCCCCAGGGACACCCCCAGGGACACCCATCACCTCTTGTCCCCTCCCTGGGCTCTCCTCCCCGGTGTCCTTGTCCCCTCCCCAGCGATGTCCTGGGGTCCCCAGTCCCCATCCCCATGGTGTCCCCAATGTCCCTCATCTCCCCAATCCCCCTACATCCCTGATGTCCCCAATGTCCCTGATGTCCCTGACATGTCCCCGATGTCTCTGATGTCCCCGGTGTCCCCGTGTCCCCGCAGATGTGCCACCTGTTGCAGCACCTGTGCGAGCGGGAGCTGCAGCACCGTGTGGAGGTCCCTCTGTCCCCAATGTCCCCGTGTCCCTGACATCCCCTGATGTCTCCAGTGTCCTTGACGTCCCTGACATCCCCTTGTCCCCGATGTCCCTGACGTCCCCGTGTCCCCGCAGATGTGCCACCTGCTGCAGCACCTGTGCGAGCGGGAGCTGCAGCACCGTGTGGAGGTCCCTGTGTCCCCAATCCCCTGTGTCCCCAGTGCCCCCAATGTCCCTGATGCCTGCTGCAGCACCTGTGCGAGCGGGAGCTGCAGCACCGTGTGGAGGTCCCTGTGTCCCCAATGGCCCCAGTGTCCCCAGTGCCCCCAATGTCCCCATGTCCCTGCAGATGTGCCACCTGCTGCAGCACCTGTGCGAGCGGGAGCTGCAGCACCGTGTGTAGGTCCCTGTGTCCCCCATGTCCCTGATGTCCCTGATGTCCCCGTGTCCCCGCAGATGTGCCACCTGCTGCAGCACCTGTGCGAGCGGGAGCTGCAGCACCGTGTGGAGGTCCCTGTGTCCCCAATGTCCCCAGTGCCCCGATGTCCCTGACATCCCCGTGTCCCCGCAGATGTGCCACCTGCTGCAGCACCTGTGCGAGCGGGAGCTGCAGCACCGTGTGTAGGTCCCTGTGTCCCCCATGTCCCTGATGTCCCTGATGTCCCCGTGTCCCCGCAGATGTGCCACCTGCTGCAGCACCTGTGCGAGCGGGAGCTGCAGCACCGTGTGGAGGCCATCGTGGCCTTCTCGGAGCGCCACGTGCAGCGGCTGCAGCGGGACCAGCGGCGCCGCTACGGGCGCCTGATGCGGGCTCTGACCATGTCGGCCGCCGAGACCGCGCGGCGCACCCGCGAGTTCCGCTCGCCCCCGCAGGAGCAGGTGGGGACAGCGCGGGGACAGCGCGGGGACAGCGTGGGGACAGAGGGGGGACAGGGCGGGGATAGAGCAGGGACACTGTGGGGACAGAGTGGGGACAGAGCGGGGATAGAGGGGGGATAGAGCGGGGATAGAATGGGGACAGAGCGGGGATAGAGGGGGGATAGAGCGGGGACAAAGAGGACAGAGCGGGGATACAGGGGGGATAGCGTGGGGACAGAGCGGGGACAGAGTGGGGACAGCGTGGGGACAGCGTGGGGATAAAATGGGGACAGAGCAGGGACAGAGGGGGGATAGAGCGGGGACAGCATGGGGACAGAGCAGGGATAGAGAGGGGATAGAATGGGGACAGAGTGGGGACAGCGCGGGGACACTGTGGGGACAGAGTGGGGATAGAAAGGGGACAGAGTGGGGATAGAAAGGGGACAGAGTAGGGATAGAGGGGGGACAGAGTGGGGACAGTGCGGGGACAGAATGGGGACAGAGCTGGACAGAGCAGGGACAAAGTGGGGACAGGATGGGGACACTGCAGGGACACCTTAGGGACACCCCTGGGGACACGGCCTTGGCTGGGATGTGCAAGGGGACATGCTGGGGGGACATGGGGACACGTCGGGAGGACATGTGGGGAACAGGGGGATTTGGTGGGGACATGGGGACATGTGGGGCACACAGGGAGGGGTGTACAGGGATGGTCCCGTGACCTGCTGTCCCCCCGTGTCCCCCCGTGTCCCTGTGTCCCCAGATCAACATGCTGATGCAGTACAAGGGGGGGGCTGAGGATGAGGAGTGTCCCGTGCCTGGGGACATCCGGGACGAGCTGCTGGACTTCCACAATGACCTGCTGGCCCACTGCGGTGAGGGGGGGACAGGGACACCCCCCTGGGCATGGGGACACCTCCCTGGGGTGTGAGGACAATGCCCTAGGGTGTGGGGACACCCCCCTGGGCTTAGGGACACCCTCTGGGGCATGGGGACACCCCCCTGGGCATGGGGACACCCCCTGGGGTGTGGGGTCACCCCCTGGGCTTGGGGACAATGCCCTAGGGTTTGGGGACACCCCCCTGGCTATGGGGATGCCCCCTGGCCTTGGGGACACCCCCAGGGGAACTGGGATCTCCCCAAAGGAACTGGGACCCCCATTGTGGGACCCCAGAGACCCCCGGGAGCGCAGGGACTCCACCCAGGGACCCTGAGACCCCCGCCTTGGGGACATGGGGACACAGGGACACCCCTGTGACCCCCCCACCGTGTCCCCCAGGCGTGGAGCTGACGGAGGAGGAAGAGGAGGAGGAGGAGGAGACGTCGCTGCGGCAGCGGCTGCTGGGGCTGGTGCAGAAGGTGGTGGGGGTCCGGGGACCCCCCAAGGAGGAGGAGACCCCCCCCGAGGAGCCCCCGGTGCCCAGTGAGGAGGGGACAGCGGGGTGGGGACAGGGACACTCAGCTGTGTCCGGGACGCGGCCAAGGGGGCATCAGGGTGGCACACGAGGTGTCCCCAAGGAGTTGGTCAGGGTGTCACCAAGGTGACACACGAGGTGTCCCCAAAGAGTTGACCAGGGTGTTACCAAGGTGACACACAAGGTGTCCCCAAGGATCTGGTCAGGGTGTCCTCAAGGTGCCAACCAAGATGTCACCAAGACACAGCCAAATTGTCCCCAAGGTGCCAACCAAGATGTCCCTAAAAAATTGGCCGAACTGTGCCCAAGGTGCTGGCCAAGATGTCCCCAAGGTGGCGGCGCTGCCGGAGCTGATCTGGCAGACCATGGGCACAGAAGTCACTGTGTCCCCATTGTTCCCAATGTCCCCAGTGTCCCTGATATCCCTGATGTCCCCAATGTCCCCGTTGTCCCCAGGCACGCTGCAGGAGCTGATCTCGCAGACCATGGTGCACTGGGCGCAGGAGTCACTGTGTCCCCAATGTCCCCAATGTCCCCAATGTCCCCAATGTCCCCACTGTCCCTGCTGTCCCCAATGTCCCTGTTTGTCCCTGTCCCCAGGCACACTGCAGGAGCTGATCTCGCAGACCATGGTGCACTGGGCGCGGGAGTCACTGTGTCCCCAATGTCCCCGATACCCCCAGTGTCCCCAATGTCCCCACTGTCCCTGTCCCCAGGCACGCTGCAGGAGCTGATCTCGCAGACCATGGTGCACTGGGCGCAGGAGTCACTGTGTCCCCAATGTCCCCAGTGTCCCCAATGTCCCCACTGTCCCCGTCCCCAGGCACGCTGCAGGAGCTGATCTCGCAGACCATGGTGCACTGGGCGCAGGAGTCACTGTGTCCCCAATGTCCCCAATGTCCCCAATGTCCCCACTGTCCCCGTCCCCAGGCACGCTGCAGGAGCTGATCTCGCAGACCATGGTGCACTGGGCGCAGGAGTCACTGTGTCCCCAATGTCCCCAATGTCCCCAATGTCCCCA
>NW_024368008.1:40903-58182 GCF_014805655.1 Passer montanus | reverse complement strand
TGGAATGGGGACCCTGCACGGGACGGGCCCAGCGGCCGCAGGGAGAGGAGGCCGTGAGCACCAGAGTGGGATCGGGATCGGGATTGGGATTGGGATTGGGATTGGGAATGGAATTGGGATTGGGAATGGAATGGGGACCCTGCACGGGACGGGCCCAGCGGCCGCAGGGAGAGGAGGCCGTGAGCACCAGAGTGGGATCGGGATCGGGATTGGGATTGGGATTGGGATTGGGAATGGAATTGGGATTGGGAATGGAATGGGGACCCTGCACGGGACGGGCCCAGCGGCCGCAGGGAGAGGAGGCCGTGAGCACCGGAGTGGGATTGGGATTGGGATTGGGATTGGGATTGGGATTGGGATTGGGATGGGGACCCCGCGCGGGACGGGCCCAGCGGCCGCAGGGAGAGGAGGCCGTGAGCACCGGGAGTGGGATCGGGATGGGAATGGGGTTGGAATGGGATTGGGATTGGGAATGGGATTGGGAATGGGATTGGAATGGGGACCCTGCACGGGACGGGCCCAGCGGCCGCAGGGAAAGGAGGCCGTGAGCACTGGAGTGGGATCAGGATTGGGATGGGAATGGGATTGGGAATGGGATTGGAATGGGGACCCTGCACGGGACGGGCCCAGCGGCCGCAGGGAGAGGAGGCCGTGAGCACCAGAGTGGGATCGGGATCGGGATTGGGATTGGGATTGGGGTTGGGTGGGACTGGAATGGGAGTGGGAATGGGATTGGGAATGGAAATTGAAATGGGATTGGGAATGGGAATGGGATTGGGAATGGAAATGGAGAAGGGATTGGGTAAGGCTAGGAATGGAAATGGGATTGGGATTGGGGTTGAATTGGAAATGGGATTTGGAATGGGATCAGGAATGGGGTTGGGGTGAGGATGATGATGAGGATGAGGATAGGGGTGAGACATCCATGATGAGAAGTGAAGTGAGGATGAAGACATCACGGGGGGGTGACACACCTCAGGGACACACCTGGGGACACACCTGGGGGACGCACAAGTTGGGGTCACGGGGGGGTGACACACCTCAGGGACACACCTGGGGACACACCTGGGGGACACACCTGGAGGGGACACACCTCAGGGACACACCTTGGGGACACACCTGAGGGGGACACCTCGGGGACACACCTGGGGAGGACACACTTGGGGACACACCTTGGGGGGGACACACCTGGGGGACACACCTTGGGGACACACCTGGAGGGGACACACCTCGGGGACACACCTTGGGGACACACCCTGGGGACACGCCTGGGTGTGGCAGTGGTGGGAACGTGGGAATGGGGGTGAGGGGGATGTGGAGAGGTTGGGGTGGGGGACGATGAGGATTTGGGGACAGTGGGGACATTGGGGACATTGGGACACAGAGCTGGGGATGATGGGGACATGGGAATGGAGATGGTGGGAACATGGGGATGGTGGCACTGGGGACATGGACATGGGGGTGGTGGCCCTGCTGCCACAGGGCTGGTGGCATTGATGCCACAGGGATGATGACACTGGGGGAACTGGGGCTGGTGACACTGGTGGCCATGGGGCTGGTGGCTGTGGTGGCACAGGGTTGGTGACACTGGGCAAACCAGGGCTGGTGACACTGGTGGCCATGGGGCTGGTGGCACCGGTGCCACAGGGTTGGTGACACTGGTGGCCATGGGGCTGCTGGCCGTGGTGGCACTGGTGCCACAGGGATGATGGCACTGGGGGAACCGGGGCTGGTGACACTGGTGGCACTGGTGACACCGGTGTCCCCGTGTCCCCGCAGAAGTTCGAGGCTGAGCTCTACAAGCTGGCCATGCCGTGCCTCTGCGCCATCGCCGGCGCGCTCCCGCCTGACTACGTGGACGCCAGCTACTCGTCCCGCACCGAGAAGAAGGCCTCGGTGGATGCCGAGGGCAACTTCGACCCCAAACCCGTGGAGACCCTCAAGTAGGGCTCTCGCAGACCCCCCCCGTGCCAGCATGAGCCCCCCACCCTGTCTGTGCTCGTGGAGAGCCCCCACCTCACCCAGATCCTCATGGAGAGCCCCCAACCCCGTCTGTGCTCATGGAGAACCCCCAGCCCCACCCAGCTCCTCATGGAGAGCCCCAACCTCACCCAGCTCCTCATGGAGACCCCCAACCCCATCCAGATCCTCACAGAGAGCCCCCACCTCACCCAGATCCTCATGGAGAGCCCCCAACCCCGTCTGTGCTCATGGAGAACCCCCAGCCCCACCCAGCTCCTCCTGGAGAGCCCCAACCTCACCCAGATCCTCATGGAGAGCCTGTCCCCCCCAATCTCCTCTGTCCCCCCCAATCTCCTCTGTCCCCCCCAATCTCCTCTGTCCCCCCCAATCTCCTCTGTCCCCCCCAATCTCCTCTGTCCCCCCCAATCTCCTCTGTCCCCCCCAATCTCCTCTGTCCCCCCCAATCTCCTCTGTCCCCCCCAATCTCCTCTGTCCCCCCCAATCTCCTCTGTCCCCCCCAATCTCCTCTGTCCCCCCCAATCTCCTCTGTCCCCCCCAATCTCCTCTGTCCCCCCCAATCTCCTCTGTCCCCCCCAATCTCCTCTGTCCCCCCCAATCTCCTCTGTCCCCCCCAATCTCCTCTGTCCCCCCCAATCTCCTCTGTCCCCCCCAATCTCCTCTGTCCCCCCCAATCTCCTCTGTCCCCCCCAATCTCCTCTGTCCCCCCCAATCTCCTCTGTCCCCCCCAATCTCCTCTGTCCCCCCCAATCTCCTCTGTCCCCCCCAATCTCCTCTGTCCCCCCAATCTGCTCTGTGCCCCCAGCCCGGTGTCCCCAGGCCCCCCTGACCGGTGTCCCCCCCCCAGATCCAGAACAACTGGACTTTTGGGGAGGCCGTGGATGAGGAAGCCAAAACCCACCCGATGCTGAGACCCTACAAAACCTTTTCTGAGAAGGTACCGCGGGACCCCCGGGGCGCCCCCAGACCCGGGGGAACACCCCTAAACCTGGGGGGACACCCCCAGACCCAGAGGGACACCCCCAAACCCAGGGGACACCCCCAAACCTAAGGGGACACCCTCAGACCTAGGGGACATCCCCAGACCCAGAAGAACACCCCCAGACTCAGGGGACACCCCTAAACCCAGGGGACACCCCCAGACTCAGGAGGGCACCCCCAGACCCAGAGGGACACCCCCAAACCCAGGGGACACCCCCAGACCCCCCAAGACCAGGAGATCTCCCGGTGGCCACCAAGGCCACGCTGGGAGCCCCCAACCCCTTCCCTCCCTCTCCTCATGGACCCCTCCCCAAACCCTCTGGATTTTGGGGTTCCCCTGACCCCAGGTGATTTTGGGGTTCCCCCTGACCCAGGGGGTGGTTTTGGGGTCTCCAAGGCCTCTTTGGGGTTCAGAGGGGGTGGTTTTGGGGTCTCCAATCCCATTTTGGGGCTCAGGGGGTGGTTTTGGGGTCTCCAATCCCATTTTGGGGCGCAGGGGGTGGTTTTGGGGTCTCCAAGCCCGTTTTGGGGCACAGGGGGGTTCCAAGGAGCAGATTTGGGGTTCAGGGTTTCCAAGTCCACTTTGGGGCCCAGGGGTTGGTTTTGGGGTCTCCAAGCCGGTTTTGGGGCGCAGGGGGGGTCTCAAGGATCACATGTGGGGTCTCCAAGTCCACTTTGGGAAACCCCCCAAACTCCTGGGAGTTCCCCAAATCCCCTGGGAGCTCCCTCAGCCCTTGGCTGGACATCGCCCAGGAGTTCATCGCACACTTGGGTGAGACCCCAAATCCGGGGGGCACCCCCAAAGCCCGGGGGACACCCCAAAACCCTGGGGAACACCCCCAAACCCCGTGGGACCCCCCGGGACCCCCCTGACCCCCGTTTTCCCCCCAGAGGCCGTGGTCAGCAGCGGGCGGGTGGAGAAATCCCCCCACGAGCAGGAGATCAAGTTCTTCGCCAAGGTGGGGGGACCCCGAAAACGGGGAGGGGACACCCCAAAATCAGGGGCAGGACACCCCAAAAACGGGGATAAGACACCCCAAAAACGGGGATAAGACCCCCCAAAATCAGGGGCGTTATATCCCAAAAACAGGGAGGGGACACCCCAAAGTCAGGGGCAGGACACCCCAAAAATGGGGAGGAGACACCCCAAAAAGGGGGAGGGGACACCCCAAAAATGGGGACGGGACACCCCAAAAAGGGGGAGGTGACACCCCAAAATAGGGAGGGGACACTGAAAAACCCCTCAAAATGGGGGAGGGCAGGGGGACAGGGTGGTTTTGGGGTTTCTGTGGGGTTTTGGGGTCTCTGTGGATTTTTTTTTGGGGTCTCTTTGGGTTATTTGGTGTCTCTGTGGTGTATTTGGGGTTCTTAGAGGTTTTGGGAGGTATTTATGGGATATTTGGGGTTTCTGTGGGGTATTTGGGGTCTCTGTGGATTCTTTGGGGTTTCTCTGGGGTATTTGGGGTCTCTCTGTGGTACTTGGTGTCTCTGTGAATTCTTTGGGGTCTCTGTGGATTTTTTTGAGTTTCTCTGGGGTATTTGGGGTCTCTCTGTGGTACTTGGTGTCTCTGTGAATTCTTTGGGGTCTCTGTGGGTTATTTGAGGTCTCTATGGGTATTTGGAGCTCCCCCGTGTGTTTTTGGGGTCCCGCTGAGCCCCGGTGTCCCCCCAGATCCTGCTGCCCCTGATCAACCAGTACTTCCACAACCACTGCCTCTACTTCCTGTCCACGCCGGCCCAGGTGCTGGGCAGCGGCGGCCACGCCTCCAACAAGGAGAAGGAGATGATCACCAGGTGGGACCCCAAATCCCACCCAAAATCCACCCCAAAATACCCCCAAAATCCACCCCAAAATCCCCCCAAATCCCACCCCCAAAACTCACCCAAAATCCAGCCCAAAATACCCCCAAAATCCACACCAAAATACCCCCAAATCCCACCCCAAAATACCCCCCTAAATCCCACCCCAAAACCCACCCCAAAATGGAGCCTCCCCCGGGTGTTTTGGGGACCCCTTGACCCCCCCTTGTGTCCCCCCCAGCCTGTTCTGCAAACTGGCCGCGCTCGTCCGGCACCGCGTGTCCCTGTTCGGTAACTGGGGACACTGGGGACAAACTGGGGACACTGGGGGGGCACTGGGGAGCACTGGGGAGTCACTGCTGGGGGACACTGGGCACTGGGGACACTGGGACACTCTGGGGACACTGAGGGGGACGCTGGGGACACTGGGAGGGCACTGGGGACACTGTGGGGGGACATTGGGGATACTGGGGACACTGGGGGGGGCACTGGGGACGCTGGGACACACTGGGGACACTAGGGGTGACACTGGGGTGGACTGGGGGACACCAGGACACGCTGGGGACACTGGGGGTGACACTGGGCACACTGTGGGGGTGGCACTGGGGGACACTGGGACATGCTGGGGACACTGGGGGTGACACTGGGGTGGACTGGGGGACACCAGGACACGCTGGGGACACTGGGGGTGACACTGGGCACACTGTGGGGGTGACACTGGGGGACACTGGGACACGCTGGGGACACGCTGGGGCAGCGGTGGCACTGTCCCCCCCAGCTGATGTCCCTGTCCCCCCCAGGGACGGACGCCCCGGCCGTGGTGAACTGTCTGCTCATCCTGGCCCGGTCCCTGGACGCCAGGTGGGGACAGCGGTGACACCGCGGCCGTGTGTCCATCCGTGTGTGTGTCTGTGTGTGTGTCAATGTCCCGGATGTCCCCGTGTCCCCAATGTCCCCAATGTCCCCAGGACGGTGATGAAGTCGGGCCCCGAGATCGTCAAGGCTGGGCTGTGTCCCTGTGTCCATGTCCCTGTGTCCGTGTCCCTGTGTCCCTGTGTCCCTGTGCCAGTTCCCATGTCCCCAGTACCCCCAATGTCCTGGATGCCCCCAATGTCCCCACTGTCCCCAGTGTCCCCGATGTCCCCGATGTCCCCAGGACGGTGATGAAGTCGGGCCCCGAGATCGTCAAGGCCGGGCTGTGTCCCTGTGTCCATGTCCCTGTGTCCATGTCCCCAGTACCCCCAATGTCCCCCATGCCCCCGATGTCCCCAATGTCCCCGATGTCCCCGATGTCCCCAATGTCCCCAATGTCCCCAGGACAGTGATGAAGTCGGGCCCCGAGATCATCAAGGCTGGGCTGTGTCCCTGTGTCCATGTCCCTGTGTCCATGTCCCTGTGTCCCTGTGTCCCTGTGCCAGTCCATGTCCCCAGTACCCCCAATGTCCCCCATGTGGGGGCACTGGGACACACTGGGGGGACACTGGGGACACACTGGGGATACTGGGGGGACACTGGGGACACTGTGTCGGGGTCAGTGGGAGTACTGGGGACACTGGGGGGGCACTGGGGACGCTGGGACACACTGGGGACACTGGGGGTGACACTGGGGTGGACTGGGGGACACTGGGACACGCTGGGGACACACTGGGGACACTGGGGGTGACACTGGGGTGGACTGGGGGACACTGGGACATGCTGGGGACACTGGGGGTGACACTGGGGTGGACTGGGGGACACCAGGACACGCTGGGGACACTGGGGGTGACACTGGGGTGGACTGGGGGACACCAGGACACGCTGGGGACACTGGGGGTGACACTGGGCACACTGTGGGGGTGGCACTGGGGGACACTGGGACATGCTGGGGACACGCTGGGGCAGCGGTGGCACTGTCCCCCCCAGCTGATGTCCCTGTCCCCCCCAGGGACGGACGCCCCGGCCGTGGTGAACTGTCTGCTCATCCTGGCCCGGTCCCTGGACGCCAGGTGGGGACAGCGGTGACACCGCGGCCGTGTGTCCATCCGTGTGTGTGTCTGTGTGTGTGTCACTGTGTCCCCGTGTCCCTGCTGTCCCCGATGTCCCCAGGACGGTGATGAAGTCGGGCCCCGAGATCGTCAAGGCTGGGCTGTGTCCCTGTGTCCATGTCCCTATGTCCCTGTGTCCCTGTGCCGGTGCCCATGTCCCTGATACCCCTGCTGTCCCCCATGCCCCCGATGTCCCCAACAGGAGAGACAGGGACAGTGAGGACAGAGGTGGGGACAGCAGGGACAGGAGGAAAGTGGGACAGGGGGACAGTGGGGGGCATAGGGGGACAGGGGGGACAGCGAGGGTGACAGGGGGACACGTTGGGGTCTGGGGACATGGTGGGGACAGGGACGTTGGGGACACAGGGATGTGCTGGGGACATGTTGGGGTGTGGATGGGGAGGACACTGTGGGGACAGGGGGATAAGGGGACATTAAAGGGAGGTGGGGACAGGGGACGTGTTTGGAGGGTCAGGGACATGGGGACACAGCGGGAACACAGAGTGGGGGACAGTGGTGACACACTGGGGACAGCTGGGGACGGTGGTGACACCTCTGTCCCCGCAGTGGATGACGTGCAGGTCTCCTGTTACCGCATCCTGTGCAGCATCTACAGCCTGGGCACCGCCCGCGGGCCCCTCGTGGACAGGTGGGGACCCCAAAAACCCTGGGGGGACCCCAGGGGGGGGGTCTGGGGGTTCCCTGGGTTAGGGGTGCCATGGGGTGTCCCCCCGATGTCCCCAATGTCCCCAATGTCCCCGCAGGCAGCGGCCAGCCCTGGGCGAGTGCCTGGTCATGGCCATGGGGATCCTTGGGGTGCCATGGGGTGTCCATGGGGTGTCCATGGGGTGCCACGGGGGTCTGTGGGCTGCCATGGGGTGTCTATGGGGTGCCATGGGGTGTCCCCCCGATGTCCCCCCAATGTCCCCAATGTCCCCGCAGGCAGCGGCCGGCCCTGGGCGAGTGCCTGGCCCGCCTGGCCGCCGCCATGCCCGTGGCCTTCCTGGAGCCGCAGCTGAACCACCTGAACCCCTGCTCCGTATACAGCACCAAGAGCGCCCGCGAGCGCGCCCGTGAGTGCCACCTGTGTGTCACCTGTGTGTCACCTGTGTCACCCGTGTGTCACCTGTGTCACCTGTGTTCCCCTGTGTCCAACCCCTCTCCCTGTGTCCCCAGTGCTGGGTGTCCCATCATGGCTGGAGGAGCTGTGTTCCCTCCCCTTGGGGTGTCCCCAGCCCTGTCCCCGTGTCCCCAACCCTGTCCCCATGTCCCCAGTGCTGGGTCTGCCCTCGCGGGTGGAGGAGCTGTGTCCTGTCCCCTTGGGATGTCCCCAATCCTGTCCCCATGTCCCCAGCCGTGTCCCCATGTCCCCAGTGCTGGGTCTCCCCATGCGGGTGGAGGAGCTGTGTCCTGTCCCCCTGTCCCCAGCCATGTCCCCGTGTCCCCAGCCCTGTCCCCAGCCCTGTCCCCCTGTCCCCAGGCCTCTCCCCATGTCCCCAGCCCTGTCCCCTGGTGGCCCTGGGTGGGTCCTGCAGGTCATTCTGGTGGCCCTGGCTGGGTTTCAGTGGTCCCAGGGGTGTTTCAGTGGTCCCAGGGGGTGTTTCAGTGGTCCCAGGGCTGTCCTGGTGCTCACAGTGGCTGTCCCTGCCCGCAGTGTTTGCCCAGCCCATTGTGAGCAAGGCGCAGCCGGAGCTGCCCCAGGGTGGTCCCAGGGGTGTTTTGGTGGTCCCAGGGGTATTTTGGTGGTCCCAGGGTGGTCCCGGGGGGTGTTTCGGTGGTCCCAGGGTGGTCCCGGGGGGTGTTTCAGTGGTCCCAGGGCTGTCCTGGTGGTCACACCGTCCTTGTTTGCCGCAGTGTTTGCCCAGCCCATCGTGAGCACGGCGCGGCCGGAGCTGCCCCAGGGGTGTTTAGATGATCCCGGGGTGGTCCCAGGGGGTGTTTCAGTGGTCCCAGGAGTGTTTAGGTGGTCCCAGGGTGGTCCCGGGGGTGTTCTGGTGGGACAGTGCCACAGGGGCTGGGGACAGTGCCAGGGGGCTGGGGACTCTGCCAGGGATCAGCCATCCATGGTGGGGACAGTGCCATGGGGCTGGGGACAGTGCCAGGGGGACTGGGGACACAGCCATTGGAGGCAGGCTGGGGACACTGCCACAGGGCTGGGACAGTGCCACAGGGCTGGGGACAGTGCCAGGGGGACTGGGGACACAGCCATGGTGGCCTTGGGGACACAGCTATGGTGACCCCAACCATGGTGACCTTGGGGACCCAACTGTGGTGACCCCAACCATGGTGGCCTTGGGGACACAAGCCCAGTGGCCACAGGGACCAAACACTGGGGGACTCACTAATGGTGGCCATGGGGACCCAACGATGGTGGCCATGGGGGTGGTGACCCAGTGGTGACCCTCTGATGGCTTCCCCCCGGTGGTGACCCCCCGGTGACCTCCCTGTGACCCTTGGTGACCTCCCTGTGACCTCCCTGTGTCCCCGGTGTCCCCCAGGGCCAAGTGGCTGACGGAGCCCAACGAGGACGCGGAGGAGCTGTTCCGCATGGTGGGCGAGGTCTTCATCTACTGGTCCAAGTCTCACGTGAGTGGGGGTCCGGGGGGGGCACCCAGGGGTCCCAGGGCGCCTTTGGGGGGGTCCCTGAGCCCCTCTCTGTGTCCCCCCCCACCCCAGAACTTCAAGCGTGAGGAGCAGAACTTCGTGGTGCAGAACGAGATCAACAACATGTCCTTCCTGACGGCCGACAGCAAGAGCAAGATGGCCAAGGTGGGCTGGGGGACCCCAAAAGTGCCCTGCAGGGTTCTGTTCTGTGGGGTCACCACGCTTGGGAGCCCCAAAACTCCTGCAGGGTTCTGTTCTGTGGGGTCACCATGCTTGGGACCCCCCAGGACCCCTCTGTGGGGTGACCTTGGCTGAGACCCCACAACCTTGGCTGAGACCCCACTGTCCTTATGGGGTTACTCCTGTCACCCTGGTCATGGGGTCCCTGCTGACCCCATGTCCCCACGCTGTCCCTGCAGGGCGGTGGCTCGGAGCACGGGCTGACTCTCCTGTCCCCACTGACCCCGTGTCCCTGTCCCCTCGTTGGGACCCCCAAAACTCCTGCAGGGTTCTGTTCTGTGGGGTCACCAGGGTTGGGACCCCCAAAACTCCTGCAGGGTTCTGTTCTGTGGGGTCACCAGGGTTGGGACCCCCAAAACTCCTGCAGGGTTCTGTTCTGTGGGGTCACCAGGGTTGGGACCCCCAAAACTCCTGCAGGGTTCTGTTCTGTGGGGTCACCAGGGTTGGGACCCCCAAAACTCCTGCAGGGTCCTGTTCTGTGGGGTCACCACAGCTGGGACCCCCCAGGACCCCTCTGTGGGGTGACCTGACAGGGACCCTCCTGTCCTTATGGGGTTACTCCTGACACCGTGGTTACGGGGTCCCTGATGACCCCGTGTCCTGTCCCCACGCTGTCCCCGCAGGGCAGTGGCTCAGAGCAGGAGCTGACTCTCCTGTCCCCGCTGACCCCGTGTCCTGTCCCTGTCCCCACGGTGTCACCATGTTGTCCCTGTCCCCTCAGGGCGGTGGCTCGGAGCAGGAGCTGACACTGTGGCACCATGCTTGGGACTGACCCCGTGTCCTGTCCCTGTCCCCACGGTGTCCCCATGTTGTCCCTGTCCCCGCAGGGCGGTGGCTCGGAGCAGGAGCTGACCCCGTGTCCTGTCCCTGTCCCCACGGTGTCACCATGTTGTCCCTGTCCCCTCAGGGCGGTGGCTCGGAGCAGGAGCGCTCCAAGAAGCGGCGCCGCGGGGACCGGTACTCGGTGCACACCTCGCTCATCGTGGCCACGCTGAAGAAGATGCTGCCCATCGGCCTCAACATGTGCTCGCCCGCCGACCAGGAGCTGATCGCGCTGGCCAAGGGCCGCTACGCCCTGGTGGGTGCCCGGGGACAGCTGGGGACACCTGGGGACACTGGGGACACCTGGGACCCACAAACATCTCCTCGGTTTAGGGACAAAGCCCTGGGGTTGGGGACATGGCGCTGGCCATGGGGGACACCTGGGGACACCTGGAGACACTGGGGACAGCTGGGGACACCTGGGGACACCGGGGATACCTGGGGACACCGGGGATACCTGGGGACACCTGGGACCCACAGATGTCCTCCGGGTTTGGGGACAAAGCCCTGGGGCTGCGCCGCTACGTGCTGGTGCGTGCCCCGGGGACACCTGGGGACACCTGGGGACACCGGGGGACACCTGGGGACACCTGGGACCCCCCAGAAACCCCCCTGGAACCCACAGATGTCCCCTGGGTTTAGGGACAAAGCCCTGGGGGTGGGGACATGGCGCTGGCCAAGGGTGGGCACTGTGCCCTGGTGGGTGGCCAGGGTCACCTACAGCCGGGGACACCGGGGACACCTGGGACCCTGGGTTGTCCCACCAGGGACACCCAGATGTCCCCTGGGTTTAGGGACAAAGCCCTGGGGGTGGGGACATGGCGCTGGCCAAGGGTGGGCACTGTGCCCTGGTGGGTGGCCGGGGACACCTTGGGGACAAGCCCAGGGTTTGGGGACACCCCTCCAAGGGTTTGGGGACACCCCCAAGGGTTTGGGGACCCTTGCTGAGGTGTCCCCTGTGTCCCCCCTGCAGAAGGACACGGACGAGGAGGTTCGGGAGTTCCTGCACAACAACCTGCACCTGCAGGACAAGGTGAGCTGGCATGTGTGTCACCGTGTCACCGTGTCCCCGGTGTGTCACCGTGTCCTCAGTGTGTCTCCATGTCCCCAGTGTGTCACCATGTCCCCAATGTCACTGTGTCCTGAGTGTTACTGTGTCCCCACTACATGTCACCATGTCCCCCATTTGTCACCATGTCTCTAGTGTCACTGTGTCCCCAGTGTCACTGTGTCCCTGGTGTGTCACCATGAATCCAGTGTCACCGTGTCCTTGGTGTCACTGTGTCCCTAGTGTGTCACCATGTCCTCAGTGTGTCACCATGTCTCCAATGTCACTGTGTTACATGTGTCCCCAATGTCCCCAATGTCCCCGATGTCCCCAGGTGGAGAACACGGGCTCGGCGCGGTGGCAGATGGCCCTGCTGCTGATGTCCCCAATGTCCCCGATGTCCCCAATTTCCCCAATGTCCCCGGTGTCCCCAGTGTCACTGTGTCCTGAGTGTTACCGTGTCCCCAGTGTGTCACCATGTCCCCAGTGTCACAGTGTCCCCAGTGTCACCATGTGTCCAGTGTCATTGTGTCCTTAATGTCACTATGTCCCCAGTGTCACTGTGTCCCTGGTGTGTTACGGTGTTCCCAGTGTGTCACCATGTCTCCAGTGTCACCATGTCCCCACCCCATGTCACCGTGTCCCCAGTGTGTGACTGTGTCCCCAGTGTGTCACCATGTTTCCAGTGTCACTGTGTCCCCAGTGTCACCGTGTCCCCAGTGTGTTACTGTGTCCCCAGTGTGTCACCATGTTTCCAGTGTCACTGTGTCCTTGGGGTCACTGTGCCCCAGTGTTACATGTGTCCCCAGTGTCCCCAATGTCCCCAGATGGAGAACACGGGCTCGGCGTTGTGGCAGATGGCCCTGGTGCTGATGTCCCCAATGTCCCCGATTTCCCCAATGTCCCCGATGTCCCCGGTGTCCCCAGGTGGAGAACACGGGCTCGGCGCGGTGGCAGATGGCCCTGGTGCTGATGTCCCCAATGTCCCCAGTGTCCCCAATGTCCCCGATGTCCCCAGGTGGAGAACACGGGCTCGGCGCGGTGGCAGATGGCCCTGGTGCTGATGTCCCCAATGTCCCCGATTTCCCCAATGTCCCCGATGTCCCCGGTGTCCCCAGGTGGAGAACACGGGCTCGGCGCGGTGGCAGATGGCCCTGGTGCGCCAGGCCGGGCGGGACGAGGACCCCGACAGCCCCGAGCAGGTCGTGCGCAGGGTGCAGGAGGTGTCGGCCGTGCTCTACCACCTCGAGCAGGTCTGGGGGCAAGGGGGGCTCGGGGGGATTTGGGGACACACAGGGGACCCCAGGTGACCCCCCACAGACAGAGCACCCCTGCATGTCCAAGAAGGCCGTGTGGCACAAGCTCTGGGTGCTCTGTGCCCTTTGTGTGCCCTGGGGGTACTTTGGGGGGTCCCAGGGGGTTCAGGGGTGTTCAGGGGGTCTCAGGGGCTTTGGGGGTGCCCAGGGGGTTTGGGGGTGACCCCGGGTGCCCCCCCGCAGACGGAGCACCCCTACAAGCCCAAGGTGGCCGTGTGGCACAAGCTGTGGGTGCTCTGTGCCCTTTGGGGTGGTCCCAGTGGGTTCTGGGATGCTCAGGGGGTTTGGGGGTGCCCAGGAGGTTTGGGGGCGAACCCCTCAGGAGGATACTGGGAGGGTTCAGGAGGGTTCAGAACCTTCTGGAACCTCTCAGAACGTTCTGGAACCCCGCAGGGAGGAGCTGCCCAGGTCGGCGTGGCGGCTCCGGCTGCTGGGGCTGAACCTGCTGGGGGGAACTGGGGGGCACTGGGAGGAAACTGGGAGGGCACTGGGGGCACTGGGAGTTGGGATGGGTACCCTGAGACACTCTCAGGGCAGCTGGGGATGTCCTTGGAGGTGTCTCAGCGACCCTGGGTGACCCCCCGCAGATGGAGCACCCCTACAAGCCCAAGAAGGCCGTGTGGCACAAGCTTTGGGTGCCCTGTGTCTTTTGGGGGGTCTCAGGGTGTCCCAGGGGTGCCCAGGGGGTTCTGGGGTGTCCAGGGGGTTTGGGGGTGACCCCGGGTGACCCCAGGTGACCCCCCCACAGACGGAGCACCCCTACAAGCCCTAGGTGGCTGTGTGGCACAAGCTTTGGGTGCTCTGTGCCCTTTGGGTGCCCTGGGAGATCCCAGGGGGTTCAGGGGTGCCCAGGGGGTCCCAGGGGGTTTGGGGGCGCCCAGGGAGTTTGGGGGTGACCCCGGGTGCCCCCCTGTCCTTGGAGGTGTCTCAGCCCTGCTGGGTGACACCTGGCACCCCCTGGGTGACACCTGGGACGCCCTGGGCAACACCTGGGACACCCTGGGTGACACCTGGCACCTCCTGGGTGACACCTGGGAACCCCTGGATGACACCCGGGACACCCTGGGTGTCACCTAGCACTCCCTGGATGACAATTGGCACTCCCTGGGTGACACTTGGGACACCCTGGGTGACACCTGGGACACCCCGGGTGGCACCTGGGAGCCGCGGGGATGGCTGGGCCCGCAGGTGGTGCCAGGTGGCCCAGTGGCCCGGTGGCCCAGTGGATCAGGTGGGCACAGGTGGCTCAGTGGCTCAGTGGCTCGGTGGCTCAGTGGCCCAGTGGCTGAGGTGGTGCCAGGTGGCCCAGTGGCTCAGGTGGCCCAGTGGCCCGGTGGCTCAGTGGCTTGACCCCGGGTGCCCCCCTGCAGACGGAGCACCCCTACAAGTCCAAGGTGGCCGTGTGGCACAAGCTTTGGGTGCTCTGTGCCCTTTGGATGCCCTGGGTGATCCCAGGGAGTTTGGGGGTGCTCAGGGGGTCCCAGGGGGTTCCGCATGACGCCCCTGTACAACCTGCCCAGGTGGGCACGGGGCACTGGGGGGCACTGGGAGGGACTGGGAGCACTGGGAGGGAACTGGGGGGCACTGGGAGGGAACTGGGAGGGAACTGGGGGGAACTGGAGGGCATTGGAAGGGAACTGGGAGCACTGGGAGGGAACTGGGGGGCACTGGGAGGGCACTGGGAGGGAACTGAGAGGGCACTGGGGGCACTGGGAGGGTACTGGGAGGGCACTCGGAGGGCACTGGGGGGCACTGGGAGTTGGGGTGGGCACGCTGTGACACCCTCAGAGCAGCTGGGAATGTTCTTGGAGGCGTCTCAGCCCTGCTGGGTGACAGCTGGGTGACACTTGGGACCTGCTGGGTGACACCTGGCACCCCCTGGGTGTCACTCGGGAGCCCCCGGGTGACACCTGGCACCCTCCAGGTGGTACCTAGGACTCCTGGGTGACACCAGTTTGGGGGTGCTCAGGGGGTCCCAGGGGGTTTGGGGGTGCCCGGGGGGTTTGGGGGTGACCCCGGGTGCCCCCCCGCAGACGGAGCACCCCTACAAGTCCAAGAAGGCCGTGTGGCACAAGCTCCTGTCCAAGCAGCGGCGCCGCGCCGTCGTCGCCTGCTTCCGCATGACGCCCCTGTACAACCTGCCCAGGTGGGCACGGGGCACTGGGGGGCACTGGGAGGGACTGGGAGCACTGGGAGGGAACTGGGGGGCACTGGGAGGGAACTGGGAGGGAACTGGGGGGAACTGGAGGGCATTGGAAGGGAACTGGGAGCACTGGGAGGGAACTGGGGGGCACTGGGAGGGCACTGGGAGGGAACTGAGAGGGCACTGGGGGCACTGGGAGGGTACTGGGAGGGCACTCGGAGGGCACTGGGGGGCACTGGGAGTTGGGGTGGGCACGCTGTGACACCCTCAGAGCAGCTGGGAATGTTCTTGGAGGCGTCTCAGCCCTGCTGGGTGACAGCTGGGTGACACTTGGGACCTGCTGGGTGACACCTGGCACCCCCTGGGTGTCACTCGGGAGCCCCCGGGTGACACCTGGCACCCTCCAGGTGGTACCTAGGACTCCTGGGTGACACCTAGCACTCCCTGGGTGACACCTGGGAGTTGTGGGTGGCACCTGGGAGCCCTGGTTGACACCTGGGATCCCCTGGTTGACACCTGGGATCCCCTGGGTGACACCTGGCACCCCCTGGGTGACACCTGGCACCTCCTGGGTGACACCTGGGAACCCTAGTTGACACCTGAGACTCCCCGGGTGACATCTAGGAGCCCCCGGGTGACACCTGGCATCCCCTGGGTGACACTTGGGACCCCCTGGGTGACACCTGGCACCCCCTGGGTGACACCTGGGAGCTGCGGGGAAGGCTGGGCCTGCAGGTGGTGCCAGGTGGTGCCAGGTGGCCCAGTGGCCCAGTGGCTCAGTGGCCCAGTGGCCCAGTGGCCCGGTGGCCCGGTGGCTCAGTGGCTCAGGTGGCTCAGGTGGGCACAGGTGGCTCAGTGGCATTCCCGGGGGGTTTGGGGACATCCCTGGGGTTTTGGGGCCATCCACTGGGGGTTTGGGGACACCCCGAGCCCCCCTGAGGCGGGTTTGGGGACACCCCTGGCGGTTTGGGGACACCCCTGGGGGTTTTGGGGACACCCCTGGGTTTTGGGGACACCCCGAGCCCCCCTGAGGCGGGTTTGGGGACACCCCTGGCGGTTTGGGGACACCCCTGGGGGTTTTGGGGACACCCCTGGGTTTTGGGGACACCCCGAGCCCCCCTGACCCAGGGTTTGGGGCTCCGGGCGCAGAAGTCGGGGCGCGAGGAGGAGGAGGAGGAGGAAGAGGCGGAGGCACGGCCGGACCCGCTGCACCAGCTGATCCTGCACTTCAGCCGCACCGCGCTCACTGAGCAGAGGTGACCCCAGACCCGAGGGGACCCCGAACCCCGAGGGGACCCCAAATCACCCTGAGGGGAACCCGAATTCCAAGGGGACCCCGAATTCCTGAGAGCATCTCAAATTCCTGAGGGCACCCCAAATCCCTGAGGGGATGCTAAATCCCCTGAGGGGACCCCGAACCCCGAGGGGACCCCAAATCACACCGGAGCTGGGATCCTAAAACCCCAAACCCCTGAGGGGACCCCAAAACACACTGGGGACCCCAAAACCCTGAGGGGACCCCGAATCACACTGGGGACCCCAAAACCCTGAGGGGACCCCAAAACCCTGAGAGGACCTCAAACCCCGAGGGGACCGCAAATCCTGAGGGGACCCCGAACCCTGAGGGGACCCCAAATCCCTGAGGGGACCCCAAATCTCACTGGAACTGGGATCCAGAAACCCCAAATCCCACTGGGGGGGAGCCCAAACCCACTGGAAAACCCCAAAACCCCACAGAGGAGACCCCAAATCCCACCGTGGGCACCCCAAAACCCGGGTCAGCCCCTCGGGGCCACCTGGGTCCCCTTTTGGGGTCCGGGGTGTCCCCCCCGTCCCCAACCCGTGTCCCCCTCTGTCACCCCGCAGCCACCTGGAGCAGGATCACCTGTACATGGCCTACGCCGGCATCATGGCCAAGGTGGGCACCCCAAAACCGAGGGGACCCCAAAACCGAGGGGACCCCAAAACCGCCCCAAAGTTTGGGGGGGGTCCCCAGGGGGCTGAGGGAGTTTGGGGTTCCCAAAGATTGGGGGGTTCCCAGGGGTTTTGGGGGGTCCCCGGGGATTTTGGGGTTGTTCAGGGATGGGGGGATGGGTTCGGTGCTCCCCAGGGGTTTTGGGGCCCCCCGGGCGGTTTTTGGGGGTTCCTAATTCGAGGACCCCTCCCCAATTCCCCCAGAGCTGCCACATAGAGGAGGGGGAGGAGGAGGAGAAGGAGGAAGAGGAGAAGGAAGAGGAAGAAGCCGAGGATTCGTTTGAGGTGGGGAGGGGACCCCGAAACCCCCCGACCCCCGTCCCCCCCCCTTTACCCCCTGGATTCCC
>NW_024368008.1:34601-40604 GCF_014805655.1 Passer montanus | reverse complement strand
GGGGGTTTGGGGCCCCCCAGGGTGTTTTTTGGGGGTTCCTAATTCGGGGGCCCCCCCCCAATTCCCCCAGAGCTGCCACATAGAGGAGGGGGAGGAGGAGGAGAAGGAGGAAGAGGAGAAGGAAGAGGAAGAAGCCGAGGATTCGTTTGAGGTGGGGAGGGGACCCCGAAACCCCCTGACCCCCGTCACCCCCCTATGACCCCTGTGATCCCAGTGACCCCGGTGTCCCCAATGTCCCCAGTGTCCCCACGATGTCCCCAGGAGAAGGAGATGGAGAAGCAGAAGCTGCTGTGACCCCCTGTCCCCTGTGATACCCCAATCCCTGTGACCCCCTGACCCCCTGGTGTCCCCGATGTCCCCATGTCCCCGGTGACCCCCTGGTGTCCCCAATGTCCCCTCAATGTCCCCTCGATGTCCCCAGGAGAAGGAGATGGAGAAGCAGAAGCTGCTGTCCCCCCATGTCCCTGGTGTCCCCCCATGTCCCTGCTGTCCCCAATGTCCCCGGTGACCCCCTGACCCCCTGGTGTCCCCGATGTCCCCAATGTCCCTGATGTCCCCAATGTCCCCAATGTCCCCTCGATGTCCCCAGGAGGAGATGGAGAAGCAGAAGCTGCTGTGCCCCCATGTCCCTGCTGTCCCTGCTGTCCCCAATGTCCCCGGTGTCCCCAATGTCCCCAGTGACCCCATGTCCCCGGTGACCCCCTGACCCCCTGGTGCCCCCAATGTTGTGTCCCCAATGTCCCCAGTGTCCCCACGATGTCCCCAGGAGAAGGAGATGGAGAAGCAGAAGCTACTGTCCCCCCATGTCCCTGCTGTCCCTGCTGTCCCCATGTCCCCGGTGACCCCCTGACCCCCTGGTGTCCCCGATGTCCCCATGTCCCCGGTGACCCCCTGGTGTCCCCAATGTCCCCTCAATGTCCCCTCGATGTCCCCAGGAGAAGGAGATGGAGAAGCAGAAGCTGCTGTCGCAGCAGGCGCGGCTGCACACGCGCGGCGCGGCCGAGATGGTGCTGCAGATGATCAGCGCCTGCAAGGGTGAGTGACCACTGACCCTGAGTGACCACTGACCCTGAGTGACCCTGAGTGACCACTGAGTGATCCTGAGTGACCAATGAGTGACCACTGACCACTGAGTGACCCTGAGTGACCAATGAGTGACCCTGAGTGACCAGTGAGTGACCCTGAGTGATACTGAGTGACACTGAGTGACCATGAGTGACCTGAGTGACCATGAGTGACCCGAGTGACCACTGAGTGACCACTGAATGACCCTGAATGATCCTGAGTGACCATGAGTGACCATGAGTGACTGCTGAGTGACCACTGAGTGACCACTGAGTGATTTTGAGTGACACTGAGTGACCACTGAGTGACTGCTGAGTGACCAATGAGTGACCATGAGTGACACTGAGTGATTTTGAGTGACCACTGAGTGACCACTGACCCTGAGTGACCCGAGTGACCACTGAGTGACCTGAGTGATCCTGATACTGAGTGACCACTGACCCTGAGTGACCCTGAGTGACCAATGAGTGACCATGAGTGACACTGAGTGATTTTGAGTGACCACTGAGTGACTAATGAGTGACTGCTCAGTGACCACTGAGAGAGCCATGAGTGACCACTGAGTGACCCTGAGTGACCGCTGAGTGACCAGTGAGTGACCTTTTGGTGACCCCTGGATGACCCTTTGGTGACCCCTCAGTGACTCTGGGGTGACCCCTTGGTGTGACCCTGTGTGACCCCGTGTCACCCCTGTGTGACCCCGGGTGGCCCCTGGGTGACCCTGAGTGACCACTGAGTGACGTTTCGGTGACCCCATGGTGACCCTTTGGTGTGACGGCTGCTGTGACCCTTTCCTGAGTGACCATGAGTGACCACTGAGTGATGTTTTGGTGACCCCTGTGTGACCCTTTGGTGACCCCTCAGTGACTCAGGGGTAAACCCTGGTGTGACCCCTCAGTGACCCCTCAGTGACCCCGAGTGACCCTTTGGTGACCCCTGGTGACCCCGGTGTCCCCGTGTCCCCCCAGGCGAGCGGGGGGCCATGGTCTCCTCCACGCTCAAGTTGGGAATCTCCATCCTCAATGGGGGCAACGCCGACGTGCAGCAGGTGTGCCACCCTGTCCCCGTGTCCCCATGTCCCCAATGTCCCCTGAGTGTCCCCTGAGTGTCCCCAGTGTCCCCAATGTGTCCCCCAGTGTCCCCCATGTCCACAACTGTCCCATGTCCCCAACTGTCCCTGTGTCCCCAATGTCCCCAGTGTCCCACCCTGTTCCCAGTGTCCTCAACTGTCCCAAATGTCCCCAACGGTCCCCTCCTGTCCCCCATGTGTCCCTCCGTGTCCCCCCTGTGTGTCCCCAATGTCCCCAGCTGTCCCCTGTGTGTCCCCAATGTCCCCAGTGTCCCCTGTGTCCTCAGTGTTCCTGGGTGTCCCCAACTGTCCCCTCATGTCCCCTACGTGTCCCCAGTGTCCTCTCCTGTCCCCAGTGTGTCCCCACCTGTCCCCAGTGTCCCCAGTGTCCCCAGTGTCCCCAATGTCCCCGTGTGTCCCCTGTGTCCCCACAGAAGATGCTGGAGTACCTCAAGTCCCCACTGTCCCCCATGTCCCCAATGTCCCCGTGTGTCCCCAATGTCCCCAATGTCCCCGTGTGTCCCCTGTGTCCCCAATGTCCCCGTGTGTCCCCTGTGTCCCCACAGAAGATGCTGGAGTACCTCAAGTCCCCACTGTCCCCCGTGTCCCGGACAGCCCCGGACCCCCGGACCCCAACAGATACCGGCTGCAGTTCCGCCTGGAGTGAGTGACCCCTGACCCCTGAGTGACCCCTGTGTGACCCCTGAGTGACTCTGAGTGACTCTGAGTGACCCCTGAGTGACCCCTCAGTGACCCCTCAGTGACCCCGAGTGACCCTTTGGTGACCCCTGGTGACCCCGGTGTCCCCGTGTCCCCCCAGGCGAGCGGGGGGCCATGGTCTCCTCCACGCTCAAGTTGGGAATCTCCATCCTCAACGGGGGCAACGCCGACGTGCAGCAGGTGCGCCACCCTGTCCCCGTGTCCCCATGTCCCCAATGTCCCCTGAGTGTCCCCTGAGTGTCCCCAGTGTCCCCAATGTGTCCCCCAGTGTCCCCCATGTCCACAACTGTCCCATGTCCCCAACTGTCCCTGTGTCCCCAATGTCCCCAGTGTCCCACCCTGTTCCCAGTGTCCTCAACTGTCCCAAATGTCCCCAACGGTCCCCTCCTGTCCCCCATGTGTCCCTCCGTGTCCCCCCTGTGTGTCCCCAATGTCCCCAGCTGTCCCCTGTGTGTCCCCAATGTCCCCAGTGTCCCCTGTGTCCTCAGTGTTCCTGGGTGTCCCCAACTGTCCCCTCATGTCCCCTACGTGTCCCCAGTGTCCTCTCCTGTCCCCAGTGTCTCCCCTCCTGTCCCGTGTGTCCCCCATGTCCCCAATGTCCCCAATGTCCCCGTGTGTCCCCTGTGTCCCCACAGAAGATGCTGGAGTACCTCAAGTCCAAGCGCGAGGTCGGGTTCTTCCAGAGCGTGCAGGCGCTGATGCAAACCTGCAGGTGAGGGGCGGGGCACGGGGGGACCCCCGGGGAATTGGGGGGACCCCTGGGAAGTGGGGACCCCCGGGGGAGTTGGGGACACCGGGGGAATTGGGGAGACCTGGGGAACTGGGGGCCTCCGTGGGAATTGGGGACCCGCTTTGGTGTGACGGCTGCTGTGACCCTTTGGTGACCCCTGGGTGACCCCGGGTGACCCCGGTGTCCCCGTGTCCCCCCAGGCGAGCGGGGGGCCATGGTCTCCTCCACGCTCAAGTTGGGAATCTCCATCCTCAATGGGGGCAACGCCGACGTGCAGCAGGTGTGCCACCCTGTCCCCGTGTCCCCATGTCCCCAATGTCCCCTGAATGTCCCCTGAGTGTCCCCAGTGTCCCCAACTGTCCCTCCGTGTCCCCAACTGCCCCTCCGTGTCCCCAGTGCCCCCCCGTGTCCCCAGTGCCCCCTGTGTCCCCAGTGCCCCCCCGTGTCCCCTACTGGGGGCCTCCGTGGGAATTGGGGACCCGGGGAAATTGGGAGCCTCTATGGGAACTGGGGACCCCGAGGGAATCAGGGACCCCCGGGGGAATTGGGGGGACCCCGGGGGAATTGGGGACCCCCGTAGAAATTGGGGACCCCCAGGGAAATTGGGGACCGCCGGGGAATCGGGGGGGCCCCTGGGGAACTGGGGAAACTGGGGACCCCCAGGGGAATCGGGGACCCCCGGGGGAATCGGGGACCCCCAGGGAAATTGGGGGCCCCGGGAAATTGGGGACCCCGGGGGAACTGGGGACCCTCGGAGCAACTGGGGACACTGGGGGAACTGGGGTACTCCCAGGGAAATTGGGGACCCCAGGGGAATTGGGGCCACCCAGAGGAATCGGGGACCCCAGGGGAATCGGGGACCTGGGGGAACTGGGGGGACCCCCGAGGTAACTGGGAACACCGGGGAAAATGGGGGCCTCTGTAGGAATTGGGGACCCTGGGGAACTGGGGGGACCCCTGGGGAATTGGGGACCTCGGGGGCAGCTGGGGTCCCCGGGGGAAATGGGGGCCTCCGTGGGAATTGGGGATCCCCATGGGAATTGGGGACACCCATGGGAATTGGGGACACCGGGGAAATTGGGGACCCCCGTAGAAATTTGGGATCTTCGGGGAACTTGGGGTCACCTGGGGAAATTGGGACCCCGGGGGAACTGGGGACTCCTGGGGGAATTGGGGACCCATGGGGGAAGTGGGGACCCAGAACCTTGGTTTTGGGGTCCCCCTGAGCCCCGGTTTTGGGGTCCCCCTCAGCCCTGGTTTTGGGGTCCCCCTGAGCCCCGGTTTTGGGGTCCCCTTGAGCCAGGGTTTTGGGGTCCCCCTGAGCCCTGGTTTTGGGGTTCCCCTGAGCGGTTTTGGGGTCCCCTGAGCCCCGGTTTGGGGTCCCCCTGAGCGGTTTTGGGGTCTCCAAGCCCCGGTTTTGGGGTCCCCCTGAGCGGTTTTGGGGTCCCCCCGCAGCGTCCTGGACCTGAACGCCTTCGAGCGGCAGAACAAGGCCGAGGGGCTGGGCATGGTCACCGAGGAGGGCACCAGTGAGTGGGGGGCCGGGACCCCCCGAGGGACCCCCAGAGGGACCCCCCGAGGGACCCCAGGGACCCCCGGGACCCCCGAGGGGCGGGGCAGGCTGGGACTGAGGGGGGATCCCCCCGTTCTGCACCCCAAAAACCCCCGCGCTGCTCTGCCCCAGCCCCTGCTGAGATGTGGCTCCTGAAACGCCCCAAAATCTAATGCCCCCCCACCCCTAATGCTCCCCCAAATCCACCCCTAAAACCCCCCAATATCTAATGGCCCCCCACCTCTTAATGCCCCCCACGGTTTGGGGTCCCCCTGAGCCCCGTTTTTGGGGTCCCCCTGATCCCTGGTTTTAGAGTTCCCCTGAGCGGTTTTGGGGTCCCCCTGAGCGGTTTTGGGGTCCCCCTGAGCCCTGGTTTGGGGTCCCCCTGAGCGGTTTTGGGGGCCCCCTGGGCCCTGGTTGTGGGGTTCCCCTGAGCGGTTTTGGGGTCCCCTGAGCCCCGGTTTGGGGTCCCCCTGAGCCCCGGTTTTGGGGTCCCCCTGAGCGGTTTTGGGGTCCCCCCGCAGCGTCCTGGACCTGAACGCCTTCGAGCGACAGAACAAGGCCGAGGGGCTGGGCATGGTCACCGAGGAGGGCACCAGTGAGTGGGGGGCCGGGACCCCCACAAGGACCCCCGGAACCCCCCGGGACCCCCGAGGGGTGGGGCAGGCTGGGACTGAGGGGGGGTCCCCCCGTTCTGCACCCCAAAACCCCCGCGCTGCTCTGCCCCAGCCCCTGCTGAGATGTGGCTCCTGAAACGCCCCAAAATCTAATGCCCCCCCACCCCTAATGCTCCCCCAAATCCACCCCTAAAACCCCCCAATATCTAATGGCCCCCCACCTCTTAATGCCCCCCAAATCCACCCCCAA
>NW_024368008.1:30139-33721 GCF_014805655.1 Passer montanus | reverse complement strand
GTTTCAGGGGGGCTGTAGGGCTGGGAGCTGTGGGAGATTTGGGTCTGGGGGTTGTAGGGGATTGTTTCAAGGGGGCTGTAGGGAATTTGGGTCTGGGGGCCACAGGGGCTTTAGGGGGGCTGTAGAGCTGGGGGCTATGGGGTATTTGGGTCTGGGGGCGATAGAGGACTGTTGGGGGCTACAGGGGATTTGGGTCTGGGGGCCACAGGGGCTTTAGGGGGGCTATAGGGGATTTGGGTCTGGGGGCTGTAGTGGCTTTAGGGGGTCTCCAGGTGCTCTCAGGGGCCATCGGGGACAGGGTTGGGGTCCCCAAAGGCTCCGGGGGGGGCAGGAGGAGGGTGGCTGTCACCGTGTCCCTGCTGGTCCCCTGCGTGTCCCCTCCCTGTTAACCCCCCTCCATGCCTGTCCCCATGTCACCCTGCTTGTCCCCGTGCCACCCTGCTTGTCCCCTGCCACCCCTGCTTGTCCCTGTGCCACTCCAGCATGTCCCTGTGCCACCCCTGCTTGTCCCCATGCCACTCTCTGGTGTCCCTGTGCCATCTTGGGGTGTCCCTGTGCCACTTTCTGGTGTCCCTGTGCCACTCTCTGGCGTCCCCGTGCCACTCTCTGGTGTCCCTGTGCCATCTTGGGGTGTCCCTGTGCCACTTTCTGGTGGGTGTCCCCGTGCCACTCTCTGGTGTCCCTGTGCCACTCTCTGGCATCCCTGTGCCACCTCAGATTGTCCCCGTGCCACTCTCTGGTGTCCCCGTGCCACTCTATGGTGTGTCCCTGTCATGCCAGGGTGTCCCTGTGCCACTCTGTGGTGTCCCTGTGCCACCTCAGATTGTCCCCGTGCCACTCTCTGGTGTCCCCGTGCCACTCTGTGGTGTGTCCCTGTCACGCCAGGGTGTCCCCGTGCCACCGGGGCGTGTCCCCGTGCCACCCGTGCCCCCCGGTGACCCCGCTGTCGCCGTGTCCCCCCCGTGTCCCCCCAGGGGAGAAGGTGATGTCGGACGATGAATTCACCCAGGACCTGTTCCGGCTGCTGCAGCTGCTCTGCGAGGGCCACAACAACGGTGGGGACCCCTGGGGACACCTGGGGACACCTGGGGACACCTGGGGACACTTGGGGACACAAAGGGGGACATAGCTCGGGGGGCTCTGTGTGGGAGGAGGGGGCTCGGAGCTCCCTGGGGCAGGAGGCGCCGGGAAGAGGGGGGTGACTCGGGGAGGGGGGGACATGAGGGGACCCCGGTGACACCCCGGTGACAGCGAGGTGACAGCGAGGTGACCCCGGGCTGTCCCTGTCCCCCCAGACTTCCAGAACTACCTGCGGACGCAGACGGGGAACACGACCACCATCAACATCATCATCTGCACCGTGGACTACCTGCTGCGCCTGCAGGTGACACACACAGCTGGCCCGCTGTCCCCGGCGTCCCCAGGAGCCCCCGGTGTCCCCGTGCCACCGTCCCCAATGTCCCCGATGTCCCCAGGAGTCCATCAGTGACTTCTACTGGTACTACTCGGGCAAGGACGTCATCGACGAGCAGGGCAAGAGGAACTTCTCCAAGGCCATGGCCGTGGCCAAGCAGGTGTTCAACAGCCTCACCGAGTACATCCAGGTGAGACCCCTGGGACCCCAAACCCACCTGGGACCCCCCCCCAAACCCACCTGAGACCCCCAAACCTCCCTGAGCACCCCAAATCCCCCATGGCCGTGGCCAAGCAGCTGTTCAACAGCCTCACCGAGTACATCCAGGTGAGTGAGACCCCCCCCAAAATCCCCTGAGACCCCAAAACTCACCTGAGACCCCCAAACCACTCTGAGCCCCCCAAACCTCCCTGAGCACCCCAAATCCCCCATGGTGTTTCAGGGGGGCTGTAGGGCTGGGAGCTGTGGGAGATTTGGGTCTGGGGGTTGTAGGGGATTGTTTCAAGGGGGCTGTAGGGAATTTGGGTCTGGGGGCCACAGGGGCTTTAGGGGGGCTGTAGAGCTGGGGGCTATGGGGTATTTGGGTCTGGGGGCGATAGAGGACTGTTGGGGGCTACAGGGGATTTGGGTCTGGGGGCCACAGGGGCTTTAGGGGGGCTATAGGGGATTTGGGTCTGGGGGCTGTAGTGGCTTTAGGGGGTCTCCAGGTGCTCTCAGGGGCCATCGGGGACAGGGTTGGGGTCCCCAAAGGCTCCGGGGGGGGCAGGAGGAGGGTGGCTGTCACCGTGTCCCTGCTGGTCCCCTGCGTGTCCCCTCCCTGTTAACCCCCCTCCATGCCTGTCCCCATGTCACCCTGCTTGTCCCCGTGCCACCCTGCTTGTCCCCTGCCACCCCTGCTTGTCCCTGTGCCACTCCAGCATGTCCCTGTGCCACCCCTGCTTGTCCCCATGCCACTCTCTGGTGTCCCTGTGCCATCTTGGGGTGTCCCTGTGCCACTTTCTGGTGTCCCCGTGCCACTCTCTGGTGTCCCTGTGCCACTCTCTGGCATCCCTGTGCCACCTCAGATTGTCCCCGTGCCACTCTCTGGTGTCCCCGTGCCACTCTATGGTGTGTCCCTGTCATGCCAGGGTGTCCCTGTGCCACTCTGTGGTGTCCCTGTGCCACCTCAGATTGTCCCCGTGCCACTCTCTGGTGTCCCCGTGCCACTCTGGGATGTCCCTGTGCCACTCTCTGGTGTCCCCGTGCCACTCTGTGGTGTGTCCCTGTCACGCCAGGGTGTCCCCGTGCCACTCTCTGGTGTCCCCGTGCCACTGGGGCATGTCCCTGTGCCACTCTCTGGTGTCACTGTGCCATCTCGGGGTGTTCCTGTGCCACTCTGTGGTGTGTCCCCGTGCCACCGGGGCGTGTCCCCGTGCCACCCGTGTCCCCCGGTGACCCCGCTGTCGCCGTGTCCCCCCCGTGTCCCCCCAGGGGAGAAGGTGATGTCGGACGATGAATTCACCCAGGACCTGTTCCGGCTGCTGCAGCTGCTCTGCGAGGGCCACAACAACGGTGGGGACCCCTGGGGACACCTGGGGACACCTGGGGACCCCTGGGGACACCTGGGGACACAAAGGGGGACACGGCTCGGGGGGCTCTGTGTGGGAGGAGGGGGCTCGGAGCTCCCTGGGGCAGGAGGGGCCGGGAAGAGGGGGGTGACTCGGGGAGGGGGGGACATGAGGGGACCCCGGTGACACCCCGGTGACAGCAAGGTGACAGCGAGGTGACCCCGGGCTGTCCCTGTCCCCCCAGACTTCCAGAACTACCTGCGGACGCAGACGGGGAACACGACCACCATCAACATCATCATCTGCACCGTGGACTACCTGCTGCGCCTGCAGGTGACACACACAGCTGGCCCGCTGTCCCCGGCGTCCCCAGGGGCCCCCGGTGTCCCCGTGCCACCGTCCCCAATGTCCCCGGTGTCCCCGATGTCCCCAGGAGTCCATCAGTGACTTCTACTGGTACTACTCGGGCAAGGACGTCATCGACGAGCAGGGCAAGAGGAACTTCTCCAAGGCCATGGCCGTGGCCAAGCAGGTGTTCAACAGCCTCACCGAGTACATCCAGGTGAGTGAGACCCCCCCAAAACCCACCCGAGACCCCCCCCAAACCCACCTGGGACCCCC
>NW_024368008.1:0-29968 GCF_014805655.1 Passer montanus | reverse complement strand
TGAGTGAGCCCCCCCCCCAAAACCCACCTGAGACCCCCTGAAACCCCCCTGGGACCCCCAAACTGCTCTGAGACCCCCAAACCCACCTGAGACACCCAAATCCTCCTGAGCCCCCCAAATCCCCCATGGCCGTGGCCAAGCAGGTGCTCAGCAGCCCCCCCAAGCACACCCAGGTGGGACCCCTGAACACACCTGGAGCCCCCCAAGCCCCCCAGTGCTCCCAGTGTCCCGGGGGCTGCGGGGGTCCCTGCCAGTGCTCCCGGGGGCTGCGGGGGTCCCTGCCAGTGTCCCGCTGTCCCCTGTACAGGGCCCCTGTACTGGGAACCAGCAGAGCCTGGCCCACAGCCGCCTCTGGGACGCCGTCGTCGGCTTCCTGCACGTCTTCGCTCACATGATGAAGAAGCTGGCCCAGGTGGGCACTGGGAGCACTGGGAGGGCACTGGGAGCACTGGGAGCACTGGGAGGGCACTGGGAGGGCACTGGGAGGCACTGGGAGTTACTGGGAGGGCACTGGAAGGGCACTGGGAGCACTGGGAGGGCACTGGGAGGCACTGGGAGTTACTGGGAGGGCACTGGGAGCACTGGGAGGGCACTGGGGTGGCACTGGGAGTTACTGGGAGGGCACTGGGAGTTACTGGGAGGTAACTGGGAGCACTGGGGGCACTGGGAGTTACTGGGAGGACTGGGAGTTACTGGGAGTTACTGGGAGAACTGGGAGCACTGGGAGTTACTGGGAGTTACTGGGAGTTACTGGGAGAGCTCGGGGGGCTCTGTGTGGGAGGAGGGGGCTCGGAGCTCCCTGGGGCAGGAGGGGCCGGGAAGAGGGGGGTGACTCGGGGAGGGGGGGACATGAGGGGACCCCGGTGACACCCCGGTGACAGCAAGGTGACAGCGAGGTGACCCCGGGCTGTCCCTGTCCCCCCAGACTTCCAGAACTACCTGCGGACGCAGACGGGGAACACGACCACCATCAACATCATCATCTGCACCGTGGACTACCTGCTGCGCCTGCAGGTGACACACACAGCTGGCCCGCTGTCCCCGGCGTCCCCAGGGGCCCCCGGTGTCCCCGTGCCACCGTCCCCAATGTCCCCAATGTCCCCGATGTCCCCAGGAGTCCATCAGTGACTTCTACTGGTACTACTCGGGCAAGGACGTCATCGACGAGCAGGGCAAGAGGAACTTCTCCAAGGCCATGGCCGTGGCCAAGCAGGTGTTCAACAGCCTCACCGAGTACATCCAGGTGAGACCCCTGGGACCCCAAACCCACCTGGGACCCCCCCCCAAACCCACCTGAGACCCCCAAACCTCCCTGAGCACCCCAAATCCCCCATGGCCGTGGCCAAGCAGCTGTTCAACAGCCTCACCGAGTACATCCAGGTGAGTGAGACCCCCCCCAAAATCCCCTGAGACCCCAAAACTCACCTGAGACCCCCAAACCACTCTGAGCCCCCCAAACCTCCCTGAGCACCCCAAATCCCCCATGGCCGTGGCCAAGCAGGTGTTCAACAGCCTCACCGAGTACATCCAGGTGAGTGAGACCCCCCCCCAAAACCCACCTGAGACCCCCTGAAACCCCCCTGGGACCCCCAAACTGCTCTGAGACCCCCAAACCCACCTGAGACACCCAAATCCTCCTGAGCCCCCCAAATCCCCCATGGCCGTGGCCAAGCAGGTGTTCAACAGCCCCCCCAGGCACATCCAGGTGAGACCCCTGAACTCACCTGGAGCCCCCCAAGCCCCCCAGTGCTCCCGGGGGCTGCGGGGGTCCCTCCCAGTGGCCCGGGGGCTGTGGGGGTCCCTGCCAGTGTCCCGGGGGCTGCGGGGGTCCCTGCCAGTGTCCCGGGGGCTGCGGGGGTCCCTCCCAGTGGCCCGGGGGCTGCGGGGGTCCCTGCCAGTGTCCCGCTGTCCCCAGGGCCCCTGTACTGGGAACCAGCAGAGCCTGGCCCACAGCCGCCTCTGGGACGCCGTCGTCGGCTTCCTGCACGTCTTCGCTCACATGATGAAGAAGCTGGCCCAGGTGGGCACTGGGAGCACTGGGAGGGCACTGGGAGGGCACTGGGAGTTACTGGGAGGTAACTGGGAGTTACTGGGAGGGCACTGGGAGTTACTGGGAGGTAACTGGGAGTTACTGGGAGGTAACTGGGAGCTCTGGCGCGCAGGACTCGTCCCAGCTGGGGCTGCTGAAGGAGCTGCTGGACCTGCAGAAGGACATGGTGGTGATGCTGCTGTCCCTGCTCGAAGGTGCCTGGGGGGAGCCACCTGGGGTGTCCTGTGACACCTGGCGTGTCCCCAGGTTCCCCAGGTGTCCCCTGACCACCCAAAGTGTCCCCAGGTTCCCCAGGGTGTCCCCTGACCACCCAAAGTGTCCCCAGGTTCCCCAGGTGTCCCCTGACCACCCAGTGAACCCTGACCATCCAAGGATGTCCCCTGATCCCAGGATGTCCCTTGACATCCAAGGTGTCCCTTGAACTCAAGTTGTCCCCTGACCACCCAAAGTGTCCCCTGACCATCCAAGGATGTCCCCTGACCATCCAAGGTCTCCCCTGATCCCAAGGATGTCCCCTGACCACTCAAAGGTGTCCCCTGACCACTCAAGGTGTCCCTTGACATCCAAGGTGTCCCCTGATCATCCAAGGATGTCCCCTGATCTCAGGATGTCCCCTGACCACCCAAGGTGTCCCTTGACACCCAAGGTGTCCTCTGACCACCCAAAGTGTCCCCACGCCCCCAGCCCATCTCTGGGGCCACCGGCGGGGCGGTGACGCCGCCGTGTCCCCGCAGGGAACGTGGTGAACGGCACCATCGCCCGGCAGATGGTGGACATGCTGGTGGAGTCCTCCAGCAACGTCACCATGATCCTCAAGTTCTTCGACATGTTCCTGAAGCTGCGCGACATCGTCTCGTCCGACGCCTTCCGCCACTTCGTCACCGACCCGCGCGGGCTCATCTCCAAGAAGGACTTCCAGAAAGCCATGGACAGCCAGAAGCAGTACGAGCCCGACGAGATCCAGTTCCTGCTCTCCTGCTCCGAGGCCGACGAGAACGAGATGATCGACGTGGAGAGCTTCGCCCAGCGCTTCCAGGAGCCGGCGCGCGACATCGGCTTCAACGTGGCCGTGCTGCTGACCAACCTGTCGGAGCACGTGCCGCACGACCAGCGCCTCAAGACCTTCCTGGAGCAGGCCGAGAGCATCCTGGACTATTTCCGGCCCTTCCTGGGCCGCATCGAGATCATGGGGGCGGCGCGGCGCATCGAGCGCATCTACTTCGAGATCAGCGGCGCCAACAAGGCGCAGTGGGAGATGCCGCAGGTCAAGGAGTCCAAGCGCCAGTTCATCTTCGACGTGGTCAACGAGGGCGGCGAGGCCGAGAAGATGGAGCTCTTCGTCAACTTCTGCGAGGACACCATCTTCGAGATGCAGATCGCCTCGCGCATCTCCGAGGAGGAGGCGCCGCGCGACGAGGAGGAGGAGGAGGACGAGGACAGGGAGGAAGAGGAGCCGGCCGAGGCGCCGGCGCCGGCGCTGCCAGGCCTCGGGGCGCTGCGGCGGCTGCTGGGGTCCCCCCAGACGTGGCGCCGCAGGATCAGGCGGCTGCGCATGGGGGGTTTTTGAGTGGGGGAGGACCCCGGGGGTCGCAGTGGGACATGGGGAGATTTTTGGGGTCTCTATGGCAGTTCCTGCTGGGGAGGTTTTGGGAAACCCAGGGGGGATATTCCGGGGGTCCCCGTGGGGGGTGGGACACAGTGGAGGGTCCCCAAAGCCCCAATTCCACCCCGCCATGGCCCTGCCCGGCTTCAGGGGACTTTGGGGGGTCCCGGGGTGAGAATTTACCCCTCAACGCCCCCCCCGGACCCCCTTGTCCCCCCCAGGAGATGGCAGAGCAGGCGGGGGAGGCTCCGAAGGAAGAGGAGCCCCCGGCCGAGACCGAGAAAGCCGAGTAAGGAGGGCGAGGAGAGAATTTGGGGAGGGGTCCCTGCCCCGCGGGGAGGCTCCGGGCGGGTCCCTGAGCCCCCCGGCCGCTCTGTCCCCCAGCACAGAGAACGGGGAGAAGGGCGGGGGTCCCGAGGAGGGGCCGGAGCCCCGCGCCCCCCCGAGGCGGCGCAAGTCGGTGCCCCGGGAGCGCCGCGAGCCCCCGGCCGAGGGTGGCTTCGACTTCTGGGGAGAGCTGGAGGTGCAGAGGGTCAAGTTCCTGGTAAGGAGGGGGGGGGCCGGGGGTCTCTTTGGGGTGCCCCGAGGGGATTTTGGGGAGCCCCTGGATTGGTTGGTTCCCCTCCCCCAGAATTACCTGTCGAGGAATTTCTACAACCTGCGGTTCCTGGCGCTGTTCCTGGCCTTCGCCATCAACTTCATCCTCCTCTTCTACAAGGTTGGGGGGGATTTGAGGGGGTTTAGGGGGGCTTTAGGGAGTTTTGGAAGGGATTTAGGGGGTCCTGGGGGGTTTTGGAAGGGATTTTGGGGACAGAGAGTTTGGGGACACCCTGGCACCCCATTTTGGGTGGTCCCCAGACCTTTTTATCCCCACCGAGGGGTCTGGAGCCCCCCTGTCCCCACAGAGGGGGGGGTTGGGGACACTTTGGGTACCCTCAGACCCCAGTACCCCATTGTGGTAGCTCCCCAGACCCTTCTGTCCCCCCAGAGGGGGGGTTTGGGGACACTTTGGGTACCCTCAGACCCCAGTACCCCATTGTGGTAGCTCCCCAGACCCTTCTGTCCCCCCAGAGGGGGGGTTTGGGGACACTTTGGGTACCCTCAGACCCCAGTACCCCATTGTGGTAGCTCCCCAGACCCTTCTGTCCCCCCAGAGGGGGGGTTTGGGGACACTTTGGGTACCCTCAGACCCCAGTACCCCATTGTGGTAGCTCCCCAGACCCTTCTGTCCCCCCAGAGGGGGTTTGGGGGCACTTTGGGTACTCCCAGACCCCCCTGTCCCCCCGCGGGCTCTGGACCCCCGGTCCCTCACGGCGCTGTCCCCGCAGGTGTCCGAGCACCCCCCGGGCGCCGCCGAGGAGCCCGAGGGCTCGGGCGCGGCCCCCGAGGAGGACGGGGCGGTGCCGGGGGGCGCGGAGGCGGCGGGGGTCCCCGAGGAGCCCGAGGTTTATTATTTCCTGGAGGAGAGCACGGGCTACATGGGCCCGGCGCTGCGCGGGCTGGCGCTGGCGCACACGCTGGTGGCCTTCCTGTGCATCATCGGCTACAACTGCCTCAAGGTGACAGCGCCTGAGCCCCCCGTGTGCCACCAGAGCCCCCCGTGTGTGCCACCAGAGTCTCCTTGTGTGTCCCCACTGCCCCCTGTGTGTCCCCTGAGCCCCCCCGTGTGTCACCAAACACCCCTGTGTGTCACCAAATACTCCCCCTGTGTGTCCCCAGAGCCCCCCCGTGTGTCCCCTGAGCCTCCTGTGTGTCCCCAGAGTCCCCCGTGGCACCGAACACACCCCTGTGTGTGTGTCCCCAAAGTCCTGTGTGTGTCCCCAAATCTGCGTGTGTTCCCAAATCCCTGTGTGTGTCTGCAAACCCTGTGTGCGTGTCCCCAAAGCCCTGTGTGTGTGTCCCCAAACCTTTGCGTGTCCCCAGATCCCTGTGTGACCCCAAATCTGTGTGTCCCCAAATCCCAGTGTTTCCTCAAATACCTGTGTGTGTCCCCAGGCCCTGTGTGACCCCCATGACCCCAGTGTCCCCCATGACCCCTCGGTGTCCCCAATGTCCCCAGATCCCCCTGGTGATCTTTAAGAGGGAGAAGGAGGTGGCGCGGCGCCTCGAGTTCTCAGGGCTCTGCTGTGACCACTGGGGGCACTGGGGGCACTGGGGGGGACTGGGAGGGCAATGGGAGCCACTGAGAGGGCACTGGGAGAAACTGGGAGGGGCATTGGAAGGCACTGGAGGGCACTGGGAGAGACTGGGAGTGCACTGGGAGGCATTGGGGGGGCATTGGAAGGCACTGGCGGGCACTGGCAGGCACTGGGAGGGCATTGGAAGGCACTGGAGGGCACTGGGAACCAGTGGGAGGGCACTGGAGAGCACTGGGAGGGCACTGGGAGCCAGTGGGAGGGCACTGGGGGGCACTGGGAGAGACTGGGAGGGCACTGGAGGGGACTGGAAGGCACTGGCAGGTACTGGGAGGGCACTGGGAGGTACTGGGGGGTACTGGAGAGCACTGGGAGGGCACTGGGTGGGTTCCAGGGGGTCCGGAGGGGCTGGAAGGGAGGTCTGAGGGTTTTGGGGGGTCTCACAGAGGTTTAGGGGGGTGCTGGGGGTCCCTGGGGGGTCCAGTGGGACCAATTGGGGTCCCCTGGGGTCCCCCTGCCCCAGCTGGGCTGTGGGAAGGGGGCGTCACCCCCACTGACCCCCCCTTTTTTTCTGCCCTGACCCCCCCAGATCCTTCCCCAGCAATTACTGGGACAAGTTCATCAAGAGGAAGGTGAGGAGGGGTCCTGGGGCTGCCACCCCCTGCCCACATTTCAGAGGCATCCCCCGACACTTTGAGCACTTTTCCCTCCATTTTGGGGACCCGAATGTGAATTTTGGGGTCCCCCCAGTGAATTTTGGGGTCTCCAGGTGATGGAGAAGTACGGGGATATCTACGGGCGGGAGAGGATCGCCGAGCTGCTGGGGATGGACCTGGCCAGCCTGGAAATGGGGGCGCAGGGCGAGCGCAGGGCCCCCCCCGACAGCTCCCTGCTCACCTGGTGGGCACCCGGGGCACTTTGGGGGGGCAATCTGGGGAGTTTGGGGGTCCTATAGGGGTCTAAGGGGAGGGTTAGGGGTCCTGGCTGGGTCCCAGGGGGAGTTTTGGGATCCTGTGGGGGGCTAAGGGGAGGGTTAGGGGTCCTGGGTGGGTCCCAGGGGGGGATTTGGGGCAGTTTTGGGGTCCTACAGGAGTCTAAGGGGGGGTTTTAGGGGTCCTGGGTGGTCCTAGGGGGTAGTCAGACACCTCATGGGTCTGGGGGCTCCCCTGGGTGGGTCCTAGGGAGGGATTTGGGGGAGTTTTGGGGTCTAATGGTGGCATTTTAGGGGTCCTGGGTGGCCCTAGGGGGTAGACACCCACCCCATGGGTCTGGGGGCTCCCCTGGTCGTCAAGGGACAGTGGGACCGGCTGGTGCTCAACGCCCAGTACGGGGCACTGGGACAAACTGGGGGGGACTGGGGGGACTGGGAGGGCACCAGAGGGGACTGGGAACCACTGTAAGGGCATTGGGAAGCACTGGGAAAAACTGGGAGGGCACTTGGAGGTACTGGGAGGGCACTGGGGGGGACTGGGAGGCACGGGGAAGCACTGGGGGCACTGGGAGGGCACTGGGGGGCACTGGGAGAAACTGGGAGAGCATTGGAAAGCACTGGAGAGCACTGGGAGGCACTGAGGGGGGCACTGGGAAGTACTGGGAGGGCACTGAGGGGGACTGGAAGGCACTGGGAGGACACTGAGGAGCATTGGGAGAGGGGGGGCTCGGCGGGGGTCTCCCGAGCCCCCCTGACCCCTCTGTGCCCAGCTGGTGATGACGGTGGGGCTGCTGGCCGTGGTGGTCTACCTGTACACCGTGGTGGCCTTCAACTTCTTCCGCAAGTTCTACAACAAGAGCGAGGATGAGGATGAGCCCGACATGAAGTGTGACGACATGATGACGGTGAGAGGGGGTCCCGGGGGGGTCTCCAGGTGGATTTTTGGGGTTCTCCGGGGGTCCCTGACCTCCCCCTGTGCCCCCTGCAGTGCTACCTGTTCCACATGTACGTGGGGGTCCGGGCCGGGGGCGGCATCGGGGACGAGATCGAGGACCCTGCGGGGGACGACTACGAGCTCTACCGGGTGGTCTTCGACATCACCTTCTTCTTCTTCGTCATCGTCATCCTCCTGGCCATCATCCAGGGTGGGCAGGCCTGGCAGGGCGTGGGGAGGGGGCTTTGGGGGTTCTGGAAGGGCCTGGGGGGGATCTGGGGGGGGGTCTGTACCTCCATGTTGTGTCCCACCCCTCTGACCCCTCCATTTTGTGCCCCCCAGGTCTGATCATCGACGCCTTCGGGGAGCTGCGGGACCAGCAGGAGCAGGTCAAGGAGGACATGGAGGTGAGTCTGGGGGCAGAGGAAGGTGAGGACCCCCCCCTAGGTGGGGCTGGGGGGTGCAGAGACCCCTCTCTGACCCCCCCGGGCCCCCTACCCAGACGAAATGCTTCATCTGCGGCATCGGGAGCGATTATTTCGACACGACGCCCCACGGCTTCGAGACCCACACGCTGGAGGAGCACAACCTGGCCAACTACATGTGAGCCTGGGGGGGGTCTCGGGGGGCTTTTGGGGGGTCCTGCAGGGGGCTGGGGGTCCCTGCTGACCTCTGACACCCCCGGATTCCACCCCCCACCCCAGGTTTTTCCTGATGTATTTGATCAACAAGGACGAGACGGAGCACACGGGGCAGGTGGGGACAGTAAGGGGGAAAAGGGCAGGAATCCTGAGGGGGAAAGAGGGAAATAGGAGGGGGAAAAGGGCGTGAATCATGAGAGGAAAAGAGAGAGGAAAAGGAGGGGAAATGTGAGGGGTAAAGGGGAAAACGTGAGGGGGAAAAGGGGAAAATGTGAGGGGAGAAGGGTGAGAAACGTGAGGGGGAAAAGGGCGCAAAACGTGAGGGGGAAAAGGGCAGGAATGCTGAGGGGAAAAGAGGGAAATATGAAGGGGAAAAGGCTGTGAATCGTGAGGGGAAAAGAGAGAGGAAAAGGGGGGGAAATGTGAGGGGCAAAGGGGAAAATGTGAGGGGAGAAGGGCAAGAAACGTGAGGGGGAAAAGGGTGGGAAACGTGAGGAGAAAAGAGAACTGCGAGGGGAAAAGGCCATGAATCGTGAGGGGAAAAGAGAGAGGAAAAGGGGGGGGCAAATGTGAGGGGCAAAAGGGAAAACGTGAGGGGAAAAAAGGGCCGAAGTCATGAGGGAAGAAAAGGGCAGGAATTGTGAGGGGAAAAGGGTGGGAAATCATGAGGGGAAAAGGGGGGGAATGTGAGGGGAAAAGGGTGGGAATCATGAGGGGAAAAAGGGCGGGAAACATGAGGAGAAAAGAAAACTGTGAGGGGAAAAGGCTGTGAATCGTGAGGGGGGAAAGGGCAGAAATCATGAGGGGAAAAGGGAGGAAAATGTGAAGGGAAAACAAGGGGGAATGTGAGAGAAAAAGGGCTGGGAAATGTGAGGGGAAAATGGGTGGGAATTGTGAGGGGAAAAAGGGTGGAAATCATGAGGGGAAATGTGAGGGGAAAACAGGGAAATATGAGGGGAAAAAGGGCGGAAACCATGAGGAAAAAATGGGGGGGGGGGAAATGTGAGGGGAAAACAGGGAAATATGAGGGGAAAAAGGGCGGAAACCATGAAGGGAAAAGGGGGAGAACTGTGAGAGGAAAACAGGGAAATGTGAGGGGGAAAAGGGCGTGAATCATGAGAGGAAAAGAGAGGGAAACATGAAAGGAAAAAAGAGGGAAACGTGAAGGGAAAAGGGGGGGAAACCTGAGGGGGAAAGTGCGGCAAACCTGAGGAGAAAAAGGTGAAAAATACGAGGGGAAAACAGTAGTAAACATGAGAGGAAAAGAGTGAAAAGGGGGGAAAAAGGTGAAAAATGTGACATTCCAGGAGCTCCCTGGGAGCCCCCTGGGACCCCTCAAAACCGCCGAGGATCCCCGGGTCGTCACCGACCCCTCCACTGCCTCCCAGTTCAGCCCAGTTCGGTCTGAAGCCGAGCCAACTGCAGTCCCAGTAGGACCCAGTACGGCTCCAGTATAACCCCAGCACGGTCTCACTGTGCTTCCTGAACAAGCCCAGTACGATCCCCTATAATCCCAGTTTGTCCCAGTCCTTCCCAGGACTATCGCTCCATTCCCGCCCCAGTTCGCCCAGTCCGGGACGCGGCCCGTACTGGGAAGGGGCGTGGTTAACGCGGAGGGCGTGACCAGGAGACATTACGTCATTCACACTGTGGGCGTGGCCAGGGAGCGTAGTGAAGCGGAAGCGGCTGTGACGTCCCTTCCGGAATAGCCGCGAACATGGCGCTGTTCGAGCAGATGCGGGCGAACGTGGGGAAGCTGCTGCGGGGCATCGACCGGTACTGGGAGCACTGGGAGGGACTGGGGGCACTGGGAGAGCACTGGGAGGGGACTGGGAGAGGATCTGGGGGCCCTGAGGCGGTCCCAGGTGTGCAACGAGGGGTCTGAGGTGTGTCACAGGGGGTCCCAGGTGTGTAAGGAGGATCTCAGGTGTGTAAAGGGGGTCTCAGATGTGTCACAGGGGGTCCCAGGTGTGTAAAGGGGGTCCCAGGTGTGTAAGGAGGGGTCTCAGGTGTGTAAAGAGGGCTCCCAGGTGTGTCTCAGGGGGTCCCAGGTGTGTCCAGGTGTGCCCCAGGTGTGTCACAGCCCCCCTCACCTGCACAGGTACAACCCCGAGAACCTGGCCACGCTGGAGCTGTGCCCTGGGGGGGCTGGGCTGTGTCTGGGTGTGTCTCAGGGGGTCTCAGCTGTGTCTCAGGGGGTCCCAGGGGGTCCCAGGTGTGTAAGGAGGGGTCTCAGGTGTGTCACAAGGGGTCCCAGGTGTGCCCAGGTGTGTCACAGCCCCCCTCACACAGGTACAACCCCGAGAACCTGGCCACGCTGGAGCTGTGCCCTGGGGGGGCTGGGCTGTGTCTCAGGGGGTCCCAGGGGGTCTCAGGTGTGTCTGGGTGTGTCCCAGGTGTGTCACACCCCCCCTCACCTGCACAGGTACAACCCCGAGAACCTGGCCACGCTGGAGCTGTGCCCTGGGGGGGCTGGGCTGTGTCTGGGTGTGTCTCAGCTGTGTCCCAGGGGGTCCCAGGTGTGTCCCAGGGGGTCTCGGGGGGTCCCAGGTGTGTCACAGTCTCACCTGCACAGGTACAACCCCGAGAACCTGGCCACGCTGGAGCTGTGCCCTGGGGGGGCTGGGCTGTGTCTGGGTGTGTCTCAGCTGTGTCCCAGGGGGTCCCAGGTGTGTCCCAGGGGGTCTCGGGGGGTCCCAGGTGTGTCACAGTCTCACCTGCACAGGTACAACCCCGAGAACCTGGCCACGCTGGAGCTGTGCCCTGGGGGGGCTGGGCTGTGTCTGGGTGTGTCTCAGCTGTGTCCCAGGGGGTCCCAGGTGTGTCCCAGGGGGTCTCGGGGGGTCCCAGGTGTGTCACAGTCTCACCTGCACAGGTACAACCCCGAGAACCTGGCCACGCTGGAGCGCTACGTGGAGACGCAGGCCAAGGAGAACGCCTACGACCTGGAGGCCAACCTGGCCGTGCTGAAGCTGTGAGGGCTGGGGGGGATTTTGGGGGGGCTCAGGGGGGGTTCGGGGGTTCCCGAGCCCCCCCCAGGCTCACCTGGGCTCACCTGTGCAGGTACCAGTTCAACCCCGCCTTCTTCCAGACCGGGGTGACGGCGCAGATCCTGCTCAAGGCGCTCACCAACCTGCCCCACACCGACTTCACGCTCTGCAAGTGCATGATCGACCAGGCCCACGTATCCTGGGGGACCCCAAAACAGGGGGACCCCAAAAACGGGGCACCCCAAACACAGGGGAACCCCCAAATCCAGGGGAAACCCCAAATCCAGGGAGAACCCCCAGGGGAAACCCCAAATCCAGGGGGCTTCACCCTCTGCAAGTGCATGACCGAGGAAGGGTTTGGAGGGAATCTTCAGGGGCTTTGGGGAGGTTTGGGGGGTCCTGGGGAGGTTTTGGGGGGTCCTGAAAGGTTTTAGGGGAAGTTGGGGGGATTCTTCAGGGGATTTGGGGAGGTTTTGGGGGTCCTGGGGGGCTTTGGAGGGAATCTTGAGGGCTTTGGGGAGCTTTTGAGGGTCCTGGGGGGGTTTGGAGGGAATTTTGAGGGACTTTGGGGAAGTTCTGGGGGTCCTGGATTATTTTTAGGGGTTCCTGGAGGAACCTGGGGGGGGCCCATGTATCCTGGCACCCCAAATCTGGGGGAAGCCCCCAGGGAACCCCCCAAATCCAGGGGTAGCTCTCCAGTTCCAGAAGGAATCCCCCAGGGAACCCCAAATTCCATCAGGACCCCCCAAACCTCCCCAGGGACCCCCCTTTCCCTGCCCAACGCCTCCCAGTCCCACTCCAGAGACACCAAACCTGGTGGTTTTCCCCTCAAAATCCCCCCCAAACCCGGATTTGGGGGCCTGGGGGAGGGAGGTTTTTGGGGTTCAGCCCAGGGGGCACCTGCCCTCCCCCTTTTTTCCCCCAAATTTTCCCTTGACCTCCCCAAACCGCAGCAGGAGGAGCGGCCCATCCGGCAGATCCTGTACCTGGGGGAGCTGCTGGAGACCTGCCACTTCCAGTCCTTCTGGGTGAGCCCCCCAAAACTGGGGTCCCCAAAACCCGGGGGGGGTGGTCCTGGAGGCACAGGGGGAGCCCTAAACGTGGGGGTGACCCCCGGAATTCCGGCAGCAAGCGCTGGATGAGAACATGGAGCTGCTGGAGGGGATCACCGGCTTCGAGGACTCCGTCAGGAAATGTGAGGGGGGTCCTGGGGGGGCTTGGGGGGGAATCTTCAGGGGCTTTGGGGAGGTTTTGGGGGTCCTGGAGGGGTTTGGAGGGTATCTTGAGGAGGTTTTGGGGGTCCTGGGTTATCTTTAGGGGTTCCTGGAGGAACCTGGGGGTGCTTCAGGGGGGATTTGAGGGTCCCTGAGGGGGTTTTGGGGTACCGAGGGGTCCTGGGAAGGGAACTGGGACATCCTGGGGAGGGTTTGTGCGATTCTGGGGAGGTCCCAGGGGGTTGTTCAGGGGTCTGGGGGCGTTGTGGGGGTTCTGGGCAGTTTTGGGGGGGCTCGGTGACACCGTGAGGGTCCCCACAGTCATCTGCCACGTGGTGGGGATCACGTACCAGCACATCGACCGCTGGCTGCTCGCCGAGATGCTGGGGGACCTCTCAGGTGAGGGGCTGGGGTTCGTGGGGGGGATTTGGGGGGTCCCAGGTGGGTTCTGGAGGGAGCTTGGGAGGGTCCTGAGGGGGTCTGGGGAACTCTGGGTGGGATTTTGGGGGGTCCCAGGGGGAAATTGGGTTCTGGAGGGAGCTTGGGAGGGTCCTGAGGGGGTTTGGGGAGCCCTGGGTGGGATTTTGAGGGGTCCTGGGGAGGTGCAAGGGAGTCTGGAAGGGTTTGAGGGGCCATGGGGGGGTCTCTAGGGGGTGTCCGAGCCCCCCCAGACCCCGCTGTGCCCCCCAGAGTCGCAGCTGAGGGTGTGGATGAGCAAGTACGGGTGGACGGAGCCAGAGCCGGGGCGGATCCTGATCTCCAACCAGGAGGAGAACATCAAACCCAAGAACATCGTGGAGAAGATCGACTTCGACAGTGGGTTGGGGGTCCTGAGGGGGGGTTGGAGCATCCTGGTGGGAGTTTTGGGGGAGTTGAGGGCTCCTCAGGGCGTTTTGGGGGGTGTTGGGAGGATTCAGGGAGATCCCACAGAGATTTTGGGGTCCTGGAGGAAGTTTGGGGGATCTGGAGAGGGGTTGGGGCAATACAGGAGGCTCCTGAGGGTGTTTTGGATGGGTTTTGGGGGTCTGGGGAGGGATACGGGAGAGGCCCAGGGGTTTCTGAGGGGGATTGGAATTACAGGGATGTCCTGGCCGCCCCCCCAGCTCACCCGTTCTTCTCCCAGGTGTGTCCAGCATCATGGCGTCCTCTCTCTGAGCCCCCCAGGAGCGAGCCCTCAACACGGACCCCCCAATTCCAACCCCCCAACCCCGACCCTGCCCAGTTTAACCAGTAAAGAGGCTCCAACGCGGGACTGGGCTCGTTCTTGGGGGTCGTCAAAATGGAAGGGGGGGCTTCTGAGGGGAGGTGGGCGTGGCCTTGAACGGGCGTGGCCTTGAGTGGGCGTCGGTGGGCGCGGCCCGGGCGGCGGCGCGTGCGCAGTCGGGGCGCGGGGGGGGGCCGAGTCGGGTCGGTGTCGCTGGCGCGTCCTCCGCCTGTCGCGACATCAGGGCGGCGATAATGGTGGATTACCACAGCGCGGGGCAGCCCCACCCGTACGGCGGGAACGGGCCCGGCCCCAATGGCGACTACATGGCCCAGGAGGACGACTGGGATCGGGATCTGCTCCTGGACCCCGCCTGGGAGAAGCAGCAGCGCAAGGTGGGGGGGGCTGGGGGGGGTCACTGAGCGGGGATCGTGAGGGGCTGAGGGGTGCCTGAGGGGATTTCAGAGCCTGAGGGGTCTGGAGGGTTTCAGGGGTCTCTGAGGGGTCCCAGAGGCGTCAGAGCGCGGGGCAGGGGGATCCGGGGGGTCCCTGAGGGGATCCACGGGGGATCCTGGGGTCTCTGAGGGGATCCATGAGGGATCCTGGGGTGTCTGAGGGGATCCGTGAGGAATCTGGGGTGTCTGAGGGGATCCATGAGGGATTCTGGGGTGTTTGAGAGATTCCTGAGTTGGGGGTCCTGGGGGGCGGGGGGGTTTGGAGCATCCTGGTGGGAGTTTAGGGAAGTTTTGGGGGAGTTTAGGGCTCCTCAGGGCGTTTTGGGGGGTGTTGGGAGGATTCAGGGAGATCCCACAGAGATTTTGGGGTCCTGGAGGAAGTTTGGGGGATCTGGAGAGGGGTTGGGGCAATACAGGAGGCTCCTGAGGGTGTTTTGGATGGGTTTTGGGGGTCTGGGGAGGGATACGGGAGAGGCCCAGGGGTTTCTGAGGGGGATTGGAATTACATGGATGTCCTGGCCGCCCCCCCAGCTCACCCGTTCTTCTCCCAGGTGTGTCCAGCATCATGGCGTCCTCTCTCTGAGCCCCTCAGGAGCGAGCCCTCAACACGGACCCCCCAATTCCAACCCCCCAACCCCGACCCTGCCCAGTTTAACCAGTAAAGAGGCTCCAACGCGGGACTGGGCTCGTTCTTGGGGGTCGTCAAAATGGAAGGGGGGGCTTCTGAGGGGAGGTGGGCGTGGCCTTGAACGGGCGTGGCCTTGAGTGGGCGTGGCTTGGGGCGCGCCTGAGGGCGGGTTTTTAATGAGCTGTGGGCGTGGCCTCAGCTCCGTGAGGGCGGTGGGCGGGGCCCCCCTGTGGCGCCTGAGGGCGGGGGGCGTGGCTCCGCCCGGGCCGTGCGCGCGCGGCGCGGTGGGCGCGCCGCCTGTCGCGACATCAGGGCGGCGATAATGGTGGATTACCACAGCGCGGGGCAGCCCCACCCGTACGGCGGGAACGGGCCCGGCCCCAATGGCGACTACATGGCCCAGGAGGACGACTGGGATCGGGATCTGCTCCTGGACCCCGCCTGGGAGAAGCAGCAGCGCAAGGTGGGGGGGGCTGGGGGGGGTCACTGAGCGGGGATCGTGAGGGGCTGAGGGGTGCCTGAGGGGATTTCAGAGCCTGAGGGGTCTGGAGGGTTTGAGGGGTCTCTGAGGGGTCCCAGAGGCGTCAGAGCTCGGGGCAGGGGGATCCGGGGGGTCCCTGAGGGGATCCACGGGGGATCCTGGGGTGTCTGAGGGGATCCATGAGGAATCTGGGGTGTCTGAGGGGATCCATGAGGGATCCTGGCGTGTCTGAGGGGATCCCTGAGGGATCCTGGGGTGTCTGAGGGGATCCGTGAGGAATCTGGGGTGTCTGAGGGGATCCATGAGGGATTTTGCCATGTCTGAGGGGATCAGTGAGGGATTTTGCCATGTCTGAGGGAATCCGTGAGGGATCCTGCCGTGTCTGAGGGGATCCATGAGGGATCCTGTGGGTCTGAGGGGATCCCTGAGGGATCCTGGGGTGTCTGAGGGGATCCGTGAGGAATCTGGGGTGTCTGAGGGGATCCATGAGGGATTCTGGGGTGTTTGAGAGATTCCTGAGGGATCCTGCCGTGTCTGAGGGGATCCATGAGGGATCCTGTGGTGTGTGAGAGATCCATGAGGGATCCTGAGGTGTCTGAGGGGATCCGTGAGGGATCCTGCGGTGTCTGAGAGGTCCCTGAGGGGATTCGAGTCTGAGGGGTTCCCTTGAGGGGTCCCCGAGGGGGCCGGGGGTGTCCCTGAGGGGGTTCATGAGGGGTCCCAACCCGGGGCAGGGACATCTGAGGGGGTCAGGACCTTTGGGGGGCATCTCTGAGGGGTCCCTGAGGAGTCTGGGGGGCTCAGGGTGTCCCTGGTGTCCCCGAGCCGGGTCTGGGTGGGAATCAGGACTTTTGGGGGGTCCCTGAGCAGGGTCAGAGCATGAGAGACCCCCGTAATTGGGATGGGGGGGCACTTTGGGGACCCCCAGGGCTGTGTTTGGGGTGGGGTACCACCCCCCCCCCAATTCCGGGCGGAGAAGCTTCCGGAGAGCTGCGGGACGGGATAAAGGGCACTGGGGAAAGGGGGATCCGCCGGGATCCGCCGCCTTCCCGGGACATCGGGACCTGCGGGGGGTCCCCTCCATCGCCCCCTCCCCAAAAAAAAACCCGGGACCCTCGGGCGTGGGAACCGCCGGGAGCTGGGAGGGGCTGGCCCGGAATTCCGAGCGGGCGCCGGAGTGTTCCGGGTTAATCATTGGAGACACTCCCGGCGCTGGGGACAGTTCCTGTGTTTGGGGCGAATTCCTTCAGTTCGGGGTGAATTCCCGTAGTTCGGGGTGCATTCCTTCAGTTCGGGGTGCATTCCTTCAGTTCGGGGTGAATTCCCGTAGTTCGGGGTGCATTCCTTCAGTTCGGGGTGCATTCCTTCAGTTTGGGGTGAATTCCTTCAGTTTTGTGTGAATTCCCTCAGTTCAGGGCGAATTCCCGCACTTTGGGGTGAATTCTTTCAGTTTGGGGTGAATTCCTTCCGTTTGGGGTGAATTCCCGCAATTTGGGGTTCCCTTCCCTCAGTTTGGGGTGAATCCCCGCAGTTTGGGGTGCATTCCCGCAGTTTAGGGTTCCCTCCCCGCAGTTTGGGGTGAATTCCCTCAGTTTGGGGTGCATTCCCTCAGTTTGGGGTGAATTCCCTCAGTTTAGGGTTCCCCCCTGAGTTCTGCCGTGAGTTCCGTGAGTTTTGCGTTCAGTTCCTGTGCCTTGCTTGAACTCCCTGAGTTTTGCTGCGAGCTCCCTCACGCTCGAGTTCACGTACTAATTCTGGGTTGAGTTCCGCGTGTTTTGTGATTAATTCCCCGAAGTTTGGGGCGAATTCCCTCCCTGTCGGGGCGGCTTCCCTCAGTGTGGGGCTGAGCTCCGGGAATTTTGGGTGAATCCCCTCAGTTTTGGGACATTCCGGGGATCCCCTGTCCTGGGCACCCTCGGGGCCGGGGCTGCTGGGCTCCGTTGCCGTGGTTACCGCGATTTCCAGGTTTTTCTAAGAAAAATCCGGGCGAAGTTGGATTATTTTTGGCACAGGAAGCGCCGGATGAGCTTCCTCCTCCTCTTCCTCCTCCTCTTCCTCCTGCACTTCCTGCCGTTCCCGGCGCTTCCCACTCCTCTCCCACGTTTCCCTCCCGGTTCCTGTTGCTTCCCCTCTGCCCGGAATGGGAATTTTCCCCGTGGATTTTCCAGGATTTGGGGCGGATTTTCCCCGCCTGGATTCCCGGGAATGCCGGAGCACGGACGAGCTCTGCGCCCGGGGTTAATTAGCTGTTAATGAGCGGCGTGCAGGGATTGCCCCGGACCGCTCCTCCCGTTTTTGGGAATCTGCTAATCTGCTTTCCCCCCCAGGGCAGCTCCTGCTTTTCCACCGAATTCCTGCATTTGGGTGTCCGGCCCCGGGGTTCGCCTCTGGAATTCTCTGGAATTCCAACAATGCGGCCGGAGCAGCGGGAACGGAACCGGCCCCTGGCAGACTGGAGAACCTCCCCAAAACCCCTTTTATTTTGGGGATTTCGGGGGAGGCGCCGCACCCGCTGTTCCACCTGGAGAACCTCCCCAAAACCCCTTTTATTTTTGGGATTTCGGGGCAGGGCCGCACCCCGGGCTGCGAGGCGTGGCCGCTCATCCCGCGCGGAATGCGGGCACGCCCTGCCCCACCTGCGCACCTGCAGCGCCCCCAAAAACCCCCAAAAAAACCCCAAACCGCCAAAAAACAACAGCAAAAACACCAAAAAAACCCCAGCAAAACCACCAAAAACACCAAAAAAACCAACAGCAAAACCACCAAAAACAACAGAAAAAACACCAAAAAAACAACAGCAAAAACAGCAAAAACCACCAAAAAAACCAACAGCAAAACCACCAAAAACAACAGAAAAAAACACCAAAAAAAATCAGCAAAAACACCAAAAAAACAACAGCAAAACCACCAAAAAACAACAGAAAAAAAACCAAAAAAACCCAGCAAAAACACCAAAAAAAACCCACAACAAAACCCCAGCAAAAACACCAAAAAACCAACAGTAGAAACACCAAAAAAAAAAAAAACAGCAAAAAAAACCCAGCAAAAACACCAAAAAAACCCAGCAAAAACACAAAAAACCAACAGCAAAAACACCAAAAAACAACAGAAAAAACACCAAAAAACCCAGCAAAAACACCAAAAAAACACCAAAAAAACCCCAGCAAAAACATTCCAGGGGGAGGGCAAGAGCCGGGATGTGCCGGGGGTGGGACCCAGCACCACCCAAATCCCCACATTCCCTCTTTTCTGCTCGTCTTCCCCAAAGTTTTATCATTTTTCCTAATTTTTAGTGATCTTTTCCCTCAAATTTTGGTAATTTTTTCAAATTTTGCTCATTTCCTCCTGATTTTCAGTAATTTCCCACCATTATTTTGTTAATTCACACTATTTCTAATATTTTCCCTCCATTTTTTGGTTGCATTTCCTGAGTTTTTGGGTAACTTCCTGAATTTTTTGACTTTGCTCCAGATTTTTTGCCATTTTCCCACATTTCCTCATAATTTTCCCAATTTTTTGGTGGAACTTTTCCTGGTTTTGGGTCATTTTTCACAGTTTCTGGATCATTTGCCCCTGGTTTTGGGCCACTTTTCCTGGTGTTGCCATCACATTCCCAGTTTTCTGCTCATTTTCCCAGTTTTTCCTCCGTTTTCCTGAATTTTTGGTGTTTTCCCCATGCTCAAGTAACTTTCCCCACTTTTTTCCTCATTTTCCCTGATTTCTGGGTGGCTTTTCCTCATTTTTCCATCACTTCCCCTGGTTTTTCCCCATTTTCCCAGATTTCTGTCCCCTCGTGGTGGATTTGGGGTCATTTCCTCGGATTTTTCCTCCTTTTTCCCTCTCCTCGGCCAAGCGGCGCCTCGTTAATTATGTTAATTATGCAAATGACGTTAATGAACCCCCGCTAATGAGCCCAGGGGAACGCCTGGATGAGTTTTTTATTCCCTCTGGAATTTTCTTTCAGCTCCGTTTTAACGGGAATTTGGGGATGTGGGAGCCAACTCCTTCCTGCCCTAACGAGGCCTCGTTAACGACCTCGGTTTTGGGGATTTTTTGGGCATTTTGGGGGCTCCAACCCCAGGAAAAAACCCCAAAACCCCCCCGGGGGGGGCTCATTCCCACCTGGAATTCTCAGGATCAGCATTCCCGGGGCTCCCCCGGGGGGAAAACCCCAAAAAGGACCCAAAAATGAGGAATTCTGGGAGGCTCCCAAAGGAAAATCCCAATTTGGGGCTTTTTTTGGGATAAATCGCTGTCCCTGAGGTGCTCCTGGAAAAAATTCCCCAGGAAACAGCCCCGGGCAGCATTCCCAGTGCCCACAATTAGGGATTTTCCCTTAAAAAATTGGGAATATCCCTTTGGCTCGGTCACAAACACATCCCAGCTTCTTCCCAAGGGATTTTCCATCCCAAAGTTGGGGTTTTAGGGGAAAAAATGGAGGAAAAGAGGGAGAAAAATGCATTTTCCTCCTGAAATTCCCAATTTTTAGGGAAAAAATGGAGGAAAAGAGGGAGAGAAAATGCATTTTCCTCTCTTCCCAAGGGATTTTCCATCCCAAAGTTGGGGTTTTAGGGAAAAAATGGAGGAAAAGAGGGAAGAAAATGCATTTTCCCCTTGAAATTCCCAATTTTTAGGGAAAAAATGGAGGAAAAGAGGGAGAAAAATGCATTTTCCTCCTGAAATTCCCAATTTTTAGGGAAAAAATTGAGGGAAAGAGGGAAGAAAATGCGTTTTCCTCCTGAAATTCCCAATTTTTAGGGAAAAAGTGCAGGAGAAGGGGTGGGGGGAAATGCGTTTTCCTCCTGAAATTCCCAATTTTTAGGGAAAAAATGGAGGAGAAGTGCGAGGAAAATTATTTTCCTCCTGAATGTCCCAATTTTTAAGGGAAAAATGGAGGAGAAGTGCGAGGAAAGTGATTTTCCTCCTGAAATTCCCAATTTTTAGGAGGAGAAGAGGGGGGAAAACGCATTTTCCTCCTGAAATTCCCAGTTTTTAAGGGAAAAATGGAGGAGAAGAGGGGGAAAAACACATTTTCCTCCTGAAATTCCCAATTTTTAGGAGGAGAAGAGGGGGGAAAACGCATTTTCCTCCTGAAATTCCCAGTTTTTAAGGGAAAAATGGAGGAGAAGAGGGAGGAAAACACATTTTCCTCCTGAAATTCCCACTTTTTCCATGGAAAGGAGGAAGAGGAGGCAGCTTTTCCTCCCTGCCGCTGCTTCCCAGTGGTTTTCATGGACAAACAGAGGAAAAAGAAGGATGAAAATTGGGACAAACCCCTTCTCCAGCCCCAAAATCCCCAAATCTTCGGGGTCCTGCAGCTCTGGAATCCCGAATTCTGGGCAGGAGCTGCTGGATTTTCCTCCCTGCCGCCACTTCCCAAAGCTTTCCATGGAAAAATTGAGGTGAGAGCAGGGCTGGAGGCGCTCTCCCGGCCCCGAAATCCCGGGATTGGGGCGGGGGTGGGCTCGGATCCCGCAGGGGAGGGGTCCCGGCCCTGACACAATGCCTGGAAAACGCTTTTCCAGCGGTTCCGTGGGAAGGAAATTCCAGAGGCCCCTGCGGAATCTCCTTTTTTAGGCATTTTTGGGATGGTTATTTCTGTCCGGAACGCGCCGTGGGGGGGTCGCTTTTATCCCGGGTTTTATCCCGGATTTTATCCCGGGTTTTATCCCGGATTTTAGCCCGGATTTTATCCCGGATTTTACCCCGGATTCCACCGTCCCCGCCGCCCCTCCCCAGACCCCCCTGCTTCCCATCCAGCCCTCCCAAATTCCCAAATTTCGGGGTGAAATCCCCCGGCTCTGGGGCAGCAGCGAGGGTTCCCCCAGCGCAGAAATTCCCGGGATTTGGTGGAGATTTTCCGGGATTTTGGAAGGGAACGAGCGCTCGGGGCGGGATTTTGGGACTTTCCAGGAATACCAGTGACCCCACGGGGCCAGGGGACAGATCCCAGAACGGGATTTGTGGGATCTTTTTGGGATTTTTTTGGGACCTTCTTGGGATCTCTCAGGGCCTGTGGTGCTTGTCCGTGAAGGAGATCCCAGAATGGGATTTTTCTGGGATTTTTTTGGGATCTTTCTGGGATCTCTCAGGGCCTGTTGTTGGTTTTGTGAAGGAGATCCCAGAAATGGGATTTTCTGGGATTTTTGTGGGATTTTTCCATGATCTCTCTCTTGGGGCCAGGTGATTCAGGGCCTGTTGTGTGTATCCATGAAGGAGATCCCAGAGTGGGATTTATGGGATCTTTTTGGGATCTTTCTGGGATCTCTCAGGGCCTGTTGTGGGTGTTGGGTGGGATCTTTCTGGGATCTCTCAGGGCCTGTGGTGCTTGTCCGTGAAGGAGATCCCAGAATGGGATTTTTCTGGGATTTTTTGGGATCTTTCTGGGATCTCTCAGGGCCTGTGGTGCTTGCCCGTGAAGGAGGTCCCAGAATGGGATTTTTCTGGGATCTTTTTGGGATCTTTCTGGGATCTCTCAGGGCCTGTTGTGGGTGTTGGTGAAGGAGATCCCAGAACGGATTTTCTGGGATTTTTGTGGGATTTTTCTGGGATCTCTCTCAGGCCGGGTGACCCAGGGCCCGCTGTGCATGCCCATGAAGGAGGTCCCAGAACGGGATTTTCTGGGATTTTTCTGGGATGTTTTTGGGATCTCTCTCTCTTGGACCAGGTGACTCAGGGCCCGTGGTGCGTGTCGGTGAAGGAGATCCCAGAACGGGATTTTTGTGGGATTTTTGTGGGATCTTTGTGGGATCTTTGTGGGATCTCCCAGGGCCCGCGGTGCGTGCCCATGAAGGAGATCCCAGAACGGGATTTTTGTGGGATTTTTCCGGGCTCTCTCTCTCTCAGCCTGGGTGACTCAGAGCCCGTGTTGCGTGTTGGTGCCCGCGGGGCCGCGCCCGGCCACGCCTGGCACAGGCATGTGCACGCCTGGCACCGGCCAAAGTCCCGGCGCCGCTCCGGAGCCGCCCGGGAGCCCACGGCAATCCCGCAGTGACCCCAGCACTGGGATCTTCCTGGGAACCCCGGGGCGTTCCCGGAGCCGGGGCATCGGCCCCGCTTTCCCGCTGGGTGTGGGGCTGGGTCCCGCGCCTGTCCTGAGCACGTTCCTGACCCCAAAGGGGGGCCCTACAAGCAGATTTTGGGGTGGAGCCGTCCCAGCTCCACAAATAACTGGAGCTGGGGGTTGTGGGGTCGGGCGTTCCCGGGGGATGAAAGGCTCGGGGTCATTCCCAGTGGGGTCAGTAACCTGGGGTTGTTCCTGATAGGATCAATAACCCGGGGTCATTCCTGGTGGGATCAATAACCTGGGGTTGTTCCTGATAGGATCAATAACCCGGGGTCATTCCTGGTGGGATCAATAACCTGGGGTTGTTCCTGATAGGATCAATAACCCGGGGTCATTCCTGGTGGGATCAATAACCTGGGGTTGTTCCTGATAGGATCAATAACCCGGGGTCATTCCTGGTGGGATGGGGTCATTCCTGCTGGGATCAATAACCCAGGGTCATTCCCAGTGGGATTATTGGGATCATTCCCAGTGGGATCATTTGGATCATTCCCAGTGGGATCAATGGGATCATTGGGATCATTCCCAGTGGGATCATTCCCAGTGGGATCATTCCCAGTGGGATCAATGGGATCATTCCCAGTGGGATCATTCCCGGCGGGATGAGGAATCCCCAGGCCCCCAATTCCCCATTTCCCCCCCAAACCCCGGGGGTCCCGTGCTGCCCCCGGAGGTCCCCTGCTGACCCCGGGGGTCCCGCTGCCCCCGGGGGTCCCCCCAAACCTCGGGGGTCGCCCCAAACCCCGGGGGTCCCGCTGCCCCCGGGGGTCCCGTGCTGACCCCAGGGGTCCCTCCAAACCCCGGGGGTCCCGCTGACCCCGAGGGTCCCACTGACCCCGGGTGTCCCCCCAAACCCCGGGGGTCCCGTGCTGCCCCCGCGGGTCCCGCTGCCCCCGGGGGTCCCCCCAAACCCCGGGGGTCCCGTGCTGCCCCCGGGGGTCCCGTGCTGCCCCCGGGGGTCCCGCTGACCCCGGCCTCCCTGCAGACGTTCACGGCCTGGTGCAACTCCCACCTGCGCAAGGCCGGCACGCAGATCGAGAACATCGACGAGGATTTCCGGGACGGGCTCAAGCTGATGCTGCTGCTCGAGGTCATCTCAGGTCAGGCCTGGGCCCAGAAGCCTTGAACTGGGCACAAAATCCTTAAACTGGGCCCAAAAACCCCCAAACTCAGCCTCAAATCCCCCCCCCACTGGGCCCAAAATCCTCAAACTGGGTCCAAAATCCTTAAACTGGGCACAAAAACCTCCCCAGCTAGGTCCAAAATCCTCAAACTGGGTCTAAAATCCCCCAAACTGGGACCAAAATCCTCAAACTGGGCCCAAAATCCTTAAACTGAGCCAAAGAACCCCCCAGCTGGACCCAAAGTGCTGAAACTTCCCCAAACACCTTTAAACTTGACCTAAAACCCTTCAGTCCTGACCCAAACCCTTTAGCCCTGACCCAAACCCTTCAGTCCTGACCTAAACCCTTTAACCCTGACCCAAACCCCTCAGTCCTGACCCAAACCCCTCAGTCCTGACCCAGATCCTTTAACCCTGACCCAAACCCCTCAGTCCTGACCCAAACCCTTTAGCCCTGACCCAAACCCCTCAGTCCTGACCCAAACCCTTTAACCCTGACCCAAACCCTTTAACCCTGACCCAAACCCGTTAGTCCTGACCCAAACCCTTCAGTCCTGACCTAAACCCCTCAGTCCTGACCCCAACCCCTCAGTCCTGACCTAGATCCTTCAGTCCTGACCCAAACCTTTTAAGCCTGACCCAAACCCCTCAGTCCCAACCCAAACCCTTTAGTCCTGACCCAAACCCTTTAACCCTGACCCAAACCCTTTAAGCCTGACCCCGGTGCCGTTGCAGGCGAGCGGCTCCCGAAGCCCGAGCGGGGCAAGATGAGGGTGCACAAGATCAACAACGTCAACAAGGCCCTGGACTTCATCGCCAGCAAGGGCGTCAAGCTCGTCTCCATCGGCGCTGAGGGTGAGGCCCCGCCTGGGATTCACCCCTTTAGGCCAAATTTGGGATTTTCAGGGGTTTTAACCTTTACCCAAACCCTTGAATCCTGACCTGAACCCTTTAACCCTAACCTAAAATGCTTTAATCTTTACCCAAAACCCTTGAACCCTGACCCAAACCCTTTAACCTTGATCCAAACCCTTTAAACTTGACCCAAACCACCTAAAATGCTTTAACCTTTACCCAAAACCCTTTAGTCTTGACCCAAACCCTTTAGTCTTGACCCAAACCCTTTAACCTTGGCCCAAACCCTTTAACCTTGACCCAAACCCTTTAACCTTGACCCAAACCCTTCAACCTTGACCCAAAACCCTTTATCCTTGACCCAAACCCACGTGGTGCCACCGCCCCTCCACTGAGTCATGGGGTGCCTGAGAATTCCAGGAATTCTGGGAATTCCAAACTCCAAGGCAGCGGGTGCTGCTCATGGAGGCCACGGCTGTTCTGTGGTTTTTGATGGAATTGTCCCTGTGGGATCGGGATCGTTCCCTGTGGGATTGGGATCATTCCCTGTGGGATCCGGGATCATTCCCTGCGGGATTGGGATCATTCCCTGCGGGATCCGGCATCATTCCCTGCAGGATCTGGGGTCATTCCCTGCAGGATCAGGATCATTCCTTGGGGGATCCAGGGTCATTCCCTGCAGGATCACCGGGGTCATTCCCTGCAGGATCAGGACCATTCCCTGCAGGATCTCCAGGACTATTCCCTGCGGGATTGGGACTGTTCCTGTGGGATCTCTGGGACCATTCCCTGCAGGATCCAGGGTCATTCCCTGCGGGATCCAGGACCGTTCCCGCAGGATCAGGGTCATTCCCTCCAGGATCACCGAGGTCATTCCCTGCGGGATCCAGGGTCATTCCCTGCAGGATCAGCGGGGTCATTCCCTGCGGGATCCAGGACCGTTCCCACAGGATTGGGGTCATTCCCTGCGGGATCACCGGGGTCATTCCCTGCAGGATCACCAGGATCATTCCCTGCGGGATCCAGGACCGTTCCCACAGGATGCCCCCGGGATGCCCCGGGGCCGGGCGGGCCGGGCTGGCAGCGGCTCCGGCCGGGCCGGTTTGTTGGGATCCCAGCTGGGGAACGCTCCGCGTGCCCGGAGCCGAGCGAGTCCCGACCGGCCCCGAGCCGGGAGACGCCCGGCACCCGCCCCCGGCCCAGCAATTCCCAAAAAACAAGGGCTGGGGCTGCTGGAGGCAGCCTTGGGAATGTGGGATCGGGATGGGGAGCCCGGAGTTCCTGCCCACTTCCCTCCCCTCTGGGATTCCTCCCGCCGTGGTTTCCGAGCTCTTTTCCAACCCAAACAATTCCAGAATCCCAGCATTCCGTGGTTCTGTAAGGAGTGGGATCTGTGACTCCAGTTCTGCAACCCCACAAATCCTGCATCCCCTAATCCTGGCCCCCATCATTTTTGGGTCCCGTAATTCCAGAACTTTGTGTCCCAAGACTCCATAAATCCAGGATCCCGCCATCCCCAGATCCCATGATCCCGCTACTGCAGGATTCCTGAATGTGGGATCCGTTAATTTTGGGACTCCACAATTTTTTGACTGTGCTGGTGTGGAGCCCCCCCAGTTCCAGGTCCCAGAATTCCCCCTGGGAATTCCCAGCTGGAACCCCTTCCCGGGGCTCTCCCCGCAGAGATCGTGGACGGGAACGCCAAGATGACGCTGGGCATGATCTGGACGATCATCCTGCGCTTCGCCATCCAGGACATCTCCGTGGAGGGTAACGCCACGGCAGCGGCTCTGGGACCGGGGGATCCACGCGGGATCTGCTCTGCCACTGTGGGATCTGCTCTGGGACCGGGGGATCTGCTCTGGGACCGGGGGATCTGCTCTGGGACCGGGGGATCCACGCGGGATCTGCTCTGCCACTGTGGGATCTGCTCTGGGACTGTGGGATCCACACGGGGTCTGCTCCTGGGACTGTGGGATCTGCTCCTGGGACTGTGGGATCCACACGGGATCCGCCCCTGGGACTGTGGGATCTGCTCTGGGACTGTGGGATCCACACGGGGTCTGCTCCTGGGACTCTGGGATCTGCTCTGGGACTGTGGGATCCACACGTTCCCCTTCCCCTTCCCCTTCCCCTTCCTCTTCCATTCCCCAGGGCGGGCTGGGCTCAGGCAGGGTCAGATTTCCCAAATTCCCCGCGGATTCCCGGGATCTGATCCCATTTTCCCTGTGAATTCCCGGGATCCAATCCCGGTTTTCCCCATGGATTCCTGTGATCCAATCCCGGTTTTCCCCATGGATTCCCGGGCTCTCACTCCCATTTTCCCCGCGGATTCCCAGGATCTCACTCCCATTTCCCTATGGATTCCCGGGATCTGATCCCAATTTTTCCCACGGGTTCCCGGGATCTCATTCCCATTTTTCCTACGGATTCCCGTGATCCATTCCCGGTTTTCCCCTCGGATCCCCGTGATCCAATCCCGGTTTTCCCCGTGTGTTCCCGGGATCCAATCCTGGTTTTCCCAGCGTGTTCCCATGATCCAATCCCGGTTTTCCCTGTGTGTTCCCATGATCCAATCCTGGTTTTCCCCGCGTGTTCCCATGATCCAATCCCGGTTTTCCCGGCGGGTTCCCGGGATCTGACTCCCATTTTTCCTATGTATTCCCGTGATCCAATCCCGGTTTTCCCGGCGGGTTCCCGTGATCCAATCCCGGTTTTCCCCATGGATTCCTGTGATCCAATCCCGGTTTTCCCCATGGATTCCCGGGCTCTCACTCCCATTTTCCCCGCGGATTCCCAGGATCTCACTCCCATTTCCCTATGGATTCCCGGGATCTGATCCCAATTTTTCCCACGGGTTCCCGGGATCTCATTCCCATTTTTCCTACGGATTCCCGTGATCCATTCCCGGTTTTCCCCTCGGATCCCCGTGATCCAATCCCGGTTTTCCCCGTGTGTTCCCGGGATCCAATCCTGGTTTTCCCAGCGTGTTCCCATGATCCAATCCCGGTTTTCCCTGTGTGTTCCCATGATCCAATCCTGGTTTTCCCCGCGTGTTCCCATGATCCAATCCCGGTTTTCCCGGCGGGTTCCCGGGATCTGAGTCCCGTTTTCCCCCAGCTGGAAGGACGGGCTGGCCTTCAACGCCCTCATCCACCGGCACCGCCCGGAGCTGATCGAGTACGACAAGCTGCGGAAGGTAAACCCCGACCCTGCCCCGGGAAAACCGGGAATTTGGGAATTCCCGCCCACGGAGCCCCTCCTTCCCTCCCTCCCCGCAGGACGACCCCGTCACCAACCTCAACAACGCCTTCGAGGTGGCCGAGAAGTACCTGGACATTCCCAAGATGCTGGACGCCGAGGGTAAGCGCGGAATCCCGGGTCCGGCCGATCCCGGGATCTCTTCCGGGCCCTGCAGGGGGAATTCCTCGCGGGTTTAACCTGGGTTTCTCCTCCTCAGCGCCAGTTCCCACCTGTCCAGGTGGATTTATCCCGGATTTGGGATGCTCAGGGTTCCACAACTCCTTGATTCCACCGTCCTGTAATTCCAGGGGTGCAGAACTCGCAGGACTCCACAGCCGTGCAATCCCACAGTTCCAGCATCCCAAAAATCTGGTGTTCCTTTTTTCCAGGATCCCAGAATTCTCAGATTTTGTTATTGGAGGACTCCACAATTCCAGCATCCCACAAATCTGTCATTCCCTTTTTCTAGGATCCCGTAATTCTCGGTTTTAATTATTACAGGATTCCACAATTCCAGCATTCCATAAATCTGTCATTTCCTTTTTCTGGGATCTCATAATTCTCAGATTTTGTTATTCCAGGACTCTGCAATTCCAGCATTCCATAAATCTGTCATTCCCTTTTTCTAGGATCCCGTAATTCTCAGGTTTCATTATTCCAGGATTCCACAATTGCGGCATCCCACAAATCTGACATTCTCTTCTTCTAGGATCCCAGAATTCTCTTATTTTATTATTCCAGGACCCCACAACTCTTTGATCCCTCAGTTCCTGGACCCCTCAATTCCAGGACCCCACAACTCTTTGATCCCTCAATTCCAGCATCCCAAACTCTTTGACCCCTCAATTCCAGGATCCATCAACTCCAGGATTCCACAATTCCAGCATTCCAAACTCTTTGATCCCTCAATTCCAGGACCCCACAATCCCAGGATCCCTCAATTCCAGGATCCCTCAATTCCAGGACCCCACAATCCCAGGACCCCACAATCCCAGGATCCCTCAATTCCAGGACCCCTCAGTTCCAGCTCCCACTCTGGAGCCGCCCTGACCCCGATTTTCCCCACCCCGCCCCAATCCGTGCCCCTCCAGGTGGATCCCCAGGATTTGGGGCCCTGGGAGCGGAATTCCAGCCGGGAGAGGCGCCGGCCCCGTTCCCAGTTTGCCCCCAGCCGTTCCCAGTTTGCCCCCAGCCGTTCCCAGTTTGCCCCAGCCCGTTCCCAGTTTAACCCCGCGGTTCCCGCAGACATCGTGAACACGGCGCGGCCGGACGAGAAGGCCATCATGACCTACGTGTCCAGCTTCTACCACGCCTTCTCCGGGGCCCAGAAGGTACCGGGGGCTTCCTCCCGGATCCGCCCTTCCGGAATCTTCCTCCCGGATCCGCCCTTCTGGAATTTTCCCCCCTGGATCCCCCCCCTCACCTCTGGAATTCTCTCTCCGCTCTGGCGCTCGCTTCTCTTCCAGCCGCGGCCGCTGTCGCTCGGGGGGGCTCCGGGACCACCCCCAGCTGGCTCATGAGGGGTTAAATCCGCCTGGGAGTCCCGGGTGGGTGGGAATCCGTGGGGAATTCCTGGGAATCCATGGAAAATCCACGTGAAACTCGTGGGAATGCGTGGGAAATCCATGGGGGATCCGTGGGAATAATTGGAAATCCACGGGATTCCATAAAAATCCACAGAAGTCCGTGGGAAATCCACAGGATTCCATAAGAAATCCATAGGAAATCCATTGAGATCCATGGGAAATCCATGGGAATCCTTGGAAATCCATGGGAGTCCATAAAAATCTACAGAAGTCCGTGGGAAATCCACAGGATTCCATAAGAAATCCATAGGAAATCCATGGGGATCCATGGGAAATCCATGGGAGACCTTGGAAATCCACGGGATTCCATAAAAATCCGCAGAAGTCCATGATAAATCCATGGGAAATCCTTGGGGATCCATAGGAAATTAATAGGCGTCCTTGGAAATCCATGGGAATCCTTGGAAATCCATGGTAGTCCATAAAAATCCACAGAAGTCAGTGGGAAATTCCTGGGAAATTAGTGGAAATCCATGTGAAGTTAATGGAAATCCATGGGAATCCATGGGAAATTCATGGGAAGTTTGTGGGAATCCCATGGGAAATTAATGGAAATTCATGGGATTCCATGGAAATCCATGGGAAATAGTGGAAATCCATGGGAAATTCATGGGAATCCATGGGAAATTCATGGGAATCCATGGGAAATTTGTGTAAATTCATGGGAATACATGGTAAATTCGTGGGAATCCGTACCCTTTAAGTACCTTTAGGTACCCTACCCATGGTAAATTTGTGGGAATCCATAGGAAATTCATGGGAATCCATGGGAAATGAATGGAAATCCACAGGATTCCGTAGAAATCCATGGGAAATTCCTGGGAAATCA
>NW_024368007.1:0-1251 GCF_014805655.1 Passer montanus | reverse complement strand
TTAAATTGTCCCAAATCCCTCCAAAATTCTCTTTAAATCCATAAAAATTCCCAAAGTCTCTCAAAATCCTTCCAGAACTTCTAAAATTCCCCAAAAATTGCCTTTTTAACCCCAAAATTCCCATAAAATCTCCCTTCAAACCCCTCAAACTTTAATTTTAACTCCAAAAAATCCAATTTTAACTCCCAAAAATCCAATTTTAACTCCCAAAAATCCAATTTTAACCCCAAAAAATCCAATTTTAACCCCAAAAAATCCAATTTTAACTCCCAAAAATCCAATTTTAACTCCCCAAAAATCCAATTTTAACTCCCAAAAATCCAATTTTAACCCCAAAAAAATCAAATTTTAACTCCCAAAAATCCAATTTTAACCCTTTCAACTCCCACAAAACCCCATTTTATCCCCCTTTAACCCATTAAAAAAAAATCCCCCTTTAACCCCCAAAAATCCCTTTTTAACCCTTTCAACACCTCCTAAAAAACCCACTTTTAACCCTTTCAATGCCTCCAAAAATCCCCTTTAAACACCTCCCAAAAATCCCCTTTTAACCCTTTCAACACCTCCCACAAAAAAATCCCTTTTTAACCCTTTCAACACCTCCTAAAAATCCACTTTTAACCCTTTCAACACTTCCTAAAAATCCAATTTTAACCCTTTCAACACCTCCCAAAAATCCCCTTTTAACCCCCCCAGAAATCCCCTTTTAACCCTTTCAACACCTCCCCATAAAATCCTATTTTAACCCTTTCAAAACCTCCCAAAAATCCAATTTTAATCCCCAAAAATCCAATTTTAACCCATTAAAAAAAATCCCCTTTTAACACTTCAAAAAATCAATTTTAACCCTTTCAATGCCATATTTCCCCCCAAAATCCCATTTTTTTCTCCCAAAACCCCTCTAGATTTCCCCCCCCCTCACATACCTCTCAAAAATCCCTTTTAACCCCTGAAAATCCAATTTTAACCCTTTCAACACCTCCCAAAAATCCCCTTTTAACCCCCCCAGAAATCCCCTTTTAACCCTTTCAACACCTCCCCATAAAATCCTATTTTAACCCTTTCAAAACCTCCCAAAAATCCAATTTTAATCCCCAAAAATCCAATTTTAACCCATTAAAAAAAATCCCCTTTTAACACTACAAAAAATCAATTTTAACCCTTTCAATGCCATATTTCCCCCCAAAATCCCATTTTTTTCCCCCAAAACCCCTCGAGATTTCCCCCCCACTCACAAAATTCCGGGAATCC
>NW_024368006.1:0-1251 GCF_014805655.1 Passer montanus | reverse complement strand
CAAAAAAACCCTCAGAATTCCCAAAAAAAAGCCAGAATTCCCAAAAAAAAACCCCCAGAATTCCCAAAAAACCCCCCGAATTCCCCAAAAAACCCCAGAATTCCCAAAAATCCCCCAAAATTCGCCAAAAAAAACGCAGAATTCCCAAAAAAACCCAGGAATTCCCAAAAAAAATCCTCCGAATTCCCAAAAAATCCCTCAGAATTCCCAAAAAAACCCCAGAATTCCCTCAAAAAAAACCCCAGAATTCCCATCAAAGTTCTGAAATTCCCAGAAGCTTTTGGGAATTCTGAATTTCTCAGAATTCTGAGATGCCCAAAACCCCCCAGAATTCCCAAAAAACGCCCCAGAATTCCCTAAAAACCCCCAAAATTCCCCCAAAAATCCCCAGAATTCCCAAAAAACCGCCCAGAATTCCCAAAAAAATCCCAGGAATTCCCAAAAAACCCCCCAGAATTCCCAAAAAACCCCCAGAATTCCTAAAACCTTCCAGAATTCCTAAAAAAACCCCCAGAATTCCCAAAAATCCCCCAAAATTCGCCAAAAAAACCGCAGAGGGCACGTGCTGCCCGCCCCAGGTCACGGCCACCGAGTAATTCCCGGGCACGGTGGGGAAATACTCGACCCCAAAGGTTCCGTCCCCCAGATCCTTCTGCTTCACGGCCTCGAGACCCTCTGCGGGCAGGAACACCAGGATCAGCCCCCAAAAAAACCCGGAATTGCCAAAAAAAACCCCAGAATTCCCAAAAAAACCCCAGAATTCCCTCAAAAAAATCCCAGAATTCCCATCAAAGCCCTGACATTCCCAGAAACTTTTCGGAATTCTGAATTTCCTGGAATTTGAAGATTCTCAAAAACCCCAGAATTCCTGAAACAACCCCCAGAATTCCCAAAAAAAACCCCCAGAATTCCCACAAAACTCCCAGAATTCCCAAAAACCCCCGGAATTCCCAATAAACCCACAGAATTCCCAAAAAACCCCTCAGAATTTCCAAAAAACCCCCAGAATTCCCAAAAAAACCTCAGAATTCCCAAAAAAACCCTGAAATTCCCAAAAAAACCCTCAGAATTTTCAAAAAAACCCCAGAATTCCCAAAAAAATCCCCGAAATTCCCAAACAAAACCCCTCAGAATCCCCAAAAAACCCCAGAATTCCCTAAAAAAACCCCCAGAATTCCCAAACAAAACCCCCCAGAATCCCCAAAAAACCCCCGAATTCCTAAAAAAAACCCCCAGAATTCCCATCAAAGT
>NW_024368005.1:0-1251 GCF_014805655.1 Passer montanus | reverse complement strand
AACCAAAACTTCCAATTTTCCCCTCAAAATTTCCCATTTTTTTCCCCAAAATCCCCATTTTTTTCCCCAAAATTCCCAATTTTGCCCCAAAAATCCCAATTTTTTAACCAAAATTCCCCATTTTTCCCCAAAACTCCCAAATTTTTCCCCGAAAATTCCCAAATTTTTTACCAAAATCCTCCATTTCTTTCCCCAAAATTCCCAATTTTGCCCCAAAAATCCCAATTTTTTAACCAAAATTCCCCATTTTTCCCCAAAACTCCCAAATTTTTCCCCGAAAATTCCCAAATTTTTTACCAAAATCCTCCATTTCTTTCCCCAAAATTCCCATTTTTTCCCTTCAAAAATTTCACTTTTTGACCAAAAACTCCCATTTTTTCCCAAAAATCCACCAATTTTTCCCCCAAAATCCCCCAACTTTACCCAAAACTCCCCAATTTTTCCCCAAAAATTCCCCATTTTTCTGCCCAAAATTCCCAACTCTTTGCCCAAAAATTCCATTTTTTCCTTCAAAAATTTAATTTTTTTACCAAAATCCCTCCTTTTTTTGCCCAAATTTCCCCATTTCCCCCCCAAAATCTCCCAATTTTTCTGCAAACCCCCATTTTGAACCAAAATCCCCCATTTTCTTCCCCAAAAATTCCCATTTTTTCTCTTTAAAATCCACATTTTTCCAAAAAAATCCCCCAATTTTTTCCCCAAAATTCCCCTTTTTTTGACCAAAATTCCCATTTTTTGGACCAAAATTCCCCTTTTTTCCCCCAAAATTCCCCTTTTTTTGCCCAAAATTCCCATTATTTTCCCCCCTAAAATTCCAATTTTTTTCCCCCAAAATCCCAAATTTTCCCCAAAAATTCCCATTTTTTCCCTTTAAAATCCCCATTTTTCCCCAAAAAAATCCCCATTTTTTGCCCAAAATTCCCCTTTTTTCCCCCAAAATTCCCCTTTTTTCCCCCAAAATTCCCCTTTTTTCCCCCAAAATTCCCCTTTTTTCCCCCAAAATTCCCCTTTTTTCCCCCAAAATTCCCCTTTTTTCCCCCAAAATTCCCCTTTTTTCCCCCAAAATTCCCCTTTTTTCCCCCAAAATTCCCCTTTTTTTGCCCAAAATTCCCATTATTTTCCCCCCTAAAATTCCAATTTTTTTCCCCCCAAATCCCAAATTTTCCCCAAAAATTCCCATTTTTTCCCTTTAAAATCCCCATTTTTCCCCAAAAAAATCCCCATTTTTTGCCCAAAATTCCCCTTTTTTTT
>NW_024368004.1:0-1252 GCF_014805655.1 Passer montanus | reverse complement strand
TGAACACCTCCCAGGCCATAAGAAGCAGGGAGTTAATTCCATGTTTTGCTTGGGTTATGTGCAGACCTTTTGCTTCCCCTATTTAAGTGTCTTTGTCTCAACTCACAAGCTTTCTTAAAAGCCATTTACCCTTCTGGTTCTCTCCCTAGCCTTTCTGGTGTGGCAGGGAGTGAATGAGAGGCAGCACGGGACTGGGTTTCTGGCTGGGGTTAAACCATGGCAACTTCAAATTTTCTCACATGCTCTGTATTCTGGAGTGAGTTTCATTTAATATTTTCTTGTTAGAAGGACTTCACTTTCTACAGATAGTTATTTAATTGAGGTGAGGTTTGAACTTGAGTGCTGTATATGAAGTACTGTTGCCTCTTTATTGTGATTTTAATACAAGATTACATCCAATGGACTTTCTTTCTGAAAGTTCAGTCACACCTGCTAAAGCCCCATTAAAATGCATTTTGTCAAAAATACTCATAACCAACTCTTTAATTAAGCTGTGCCTCACAAAGGTGTCTAAGATGCATGATGGGAGCAAGACTTGACATGGAGAGACAATACCGGAGGAAAAAGAGACTCTGAGATATTCAGCAAGGTATTCTCTGATTCCTTTAAAGCAATTTCATCTTTTCTATTTTCCACTTAAAAATGGGGTCAAAAATGTGGAGACTTTTTTCCCTTCAGTGCCTTGCAGACATACTTTGTCTGCAATCAGGTATTGCTGATTGCTTCTTCTTCAAGAGCTAAAGAAATATGGAAGAGTCTTCTGGGAATGAGTCTCTCTATTCCCTTATGAAAGATAACTATATGAAACTTTTCACTTAGAGAGAAACTTATATAAGGTATTTCATGGTGATTTTGAGAAGTCATGCTAGGAAATAACAATCCATGTGGTATTGAGACCTATCACCCTAGAAAAGAAGTAATAAGGGATTCCTACAGGTCTTCTTCTGATTAGGGTCAAAACCTTAGAAACAAATTAATTATCTAAATCTCTTACACACATGGCAGAAGTGCAGATTATTTCCTTAGAAATAGTCCATGCTCATTCCCTCAAGTCTTCTTCAAGCTCTAAATTTAGAATCTTTTGTAACTATAATGCCACCTTTAAATAAAACTGGAAATTCTAAAAAGAAAATTTGAAAGCCAGTAGAGGGAGCTTGAGCAGATGTTGAACAGCTCGAAACAGACATGAAGAACAAATGTGTGATTATACCGGAATTCACACTAATAAATATTCCCGAAAAGAAAAAAAAAA
>NW_024368003.1:0-1228 GCF_014805655.1 Passer montanus | reverse complement strand
CCCAAAAAACCCATTTTTTTCCCCAAAACCCCTGTTTTTCACCCCAACCTCGTGGAAGAAGTGGCGCATCTGGTTCATCTTGGTCTTGAAGCGCTTGAGCTTCTGGTGGATCCTCTTGTCCTTCTCCAGCTGCGCGATCGTCGCCCACTCGCAGTGCAGGTACGAGCTGGGGGCGGGGCCGGGGCGGGGCCATGGGGGCGGGGCCGGACACGCCCACGCGGCCGCCTCGGCCAATGGCGGCGAGGAGCCCAAAAACCCGCCCGGAGCCACCCCAAAATGAGAGAAAATGGCCCCAAACCACCCCAAAATGTGGAAAAAAATAACTCCAAAAACCCACCCAGAGCCAGCCCAAAATGAGAGAAAATGGCCCCAAACCACCCCAAAATGTGGAAAAAAATAACTCCAAAAACCCACCCAGAGCCAGCCCAAAATGAGAGAAAATGGCCCCAAACCACCCCAAAATGTGGAAAAAAATAACTCCAAAAACCCACCCGGAGCCAGCCCAAAATCAGAAAAAATGAGCCCAAAAACCCGCCCGGAGCCAGCCCAAAATGAGAGAAAATGGCCCCAAACCACCCCAAAATGTGGAAAAAAATAACTCCAAAAACCCACCCGGAGCCAGCCCAAAATCAGAAAAAATGAGCCCAAAAACCCGCCCGGAGCCACCCCAAAATGAGAGAAAATTAACCCAAAAACCCACCCGGAACCACCCCAAAATGTGAAGAAATTACCCCAAAACCAACCCCAAAATGAGCTAAAATGAGCCCCAAACCACCCCAAAATGTGAAAAAATGAACCCAAAACCACCCAAAAATGAGAAAAAAATGAACCCAAAAACCCACCTGGGTCCAGCCCAAAGTGAGAAAAAATGGCCTCAAAATGCCCCAAAACCACCCCAAAATGAGCTAAAATGAACCCAAAATGACCAAAAATGAACCCAAAATAAGCAAAAAATGACCCCAAAATAAGCAAAAAATGACCCCAAAATGAGCAAAAATGAGCCCAAAATGTGAAAAAAATGCCCAAAAATCCACCCGGGACCACTCCAAAATAAGAAAAAAAAACCCCAAAAACCAAGCTGGAACCACCCCAAAATGCCCCAAAATGAGCAAAAAACTATCCGAAAACAACCCCAAAATGCCCAAAAATGAGCTAAAATCACCCCAAAATGAGAAGAAAAGGCCCAAAAACCACCCCAAAATGAGAAAAAATGAGCCCAAAATGCCCC
>NW_024368002.1:0-1252 GCF_014805655.1 Passer montanus | reverse complement strand
GTGATGTCCCCCCAGGTGTCCCCAAGGTGGCTCTGATGTTCCCCAGCTGTCCCCAGGTGTCCCTCAAGTGTCCCTAATATGGCTCTGATGTCCCCAAGGTGTCCCCAGGTGTCCCCCAGGTGGCTGTGATGTCCCCCCAGGTGTCCCCAAGGTGTCCCCGGGCTCACTTCTGGCACGGGTGATCCTCGGTGCGGGGCAGGGTCGGGTCCTGCGACACGTCCGCGATGATCTGGGTCAGCTCGCTGCCAAACACCCAAAATTACCCCAAAATCACCCAAAATTACCCCAAAATCCATCCCAAATCCACCCAGAGTTCCCCAAAATTCCCCAAAATTACCCCAAAATCCCCCAAAATTACCCCAAAATCCCCCAAAATCCACCCAAAATTACCCCCAAATCCCTAAAATCACCCCAAAATCCACCCAGAATTCCCCAAAACCCTCCCACAATTCCCTAAAATTACCCCAAAATCCACCCAGAATTGCCCAAAACCACATCCCGAATTCTACCAAAATCCACCCAAAATTCCCCAAAATTTCCCTAAAAATTCCCCATAAAATCCCCACAAAATTCTCCCAAACCCACCCAGAATTCCCCAAAATTACCCCAAAATCCCTCAAAATCCACCCAGAATTCCCCAAAATTACCCCAAAATCCCCCCAGAATTCCCCAAAATCCCTAAAATTACCCCAAAATTCCCTAAAATTACCCCAAAATCCACCAAGAATTCCCTAAAATTACCCCGAAATTACCCTAAAATCCACCCAGAATTCCCCAAAATTACCCCAAAATCCCCCCAGAATTCCCCAAAATCCCTAAAATTACCCCAAAATTCCCTAAAATTACCCCAAAATCCACCAAGAATTCCCTAAAATTACCCCAAAATTCCCCCCAAATCCACCCAGAATTCCCCTAAAATTCCCCGGAAATTTGGGAACATTTTAAGGATATTTTTGGGCTATTTTGGGAACATTTTAAGGATATTTTGGGAACGTTTTGAGAACATTTTCGGGACATTTTGGGGATATTTGGGGACATTTTGGGGACATTTTGGGGGATATTTGGGGACATTTTAAGGATATTTTGGGGACATTTTGAGAATATTTTGGGGACATTTGGGGGATATTTTGGGGAATATTTGGGAACACTTTAAGGATATTTTGGGGAATATTTGGGGATGTTTTGGGGACATTTTGGGGATATTTGGGGACGTTTTGGGGACGTTTTGGGGATATTTTGGGGAATATTTGGG
>NW_024368001.1:0-1252 GCF_014805655.1 Passer montanus | reverse complement strand
AGAAAAGGGATTTTTGTGAGGGGAAAATGTGGATTTCTGAGGAGAAAATGGGGATTTTGGGGGAGAAAATGGGGATTTTGGGGGAGAAAATGGGATTTTTGGGGGTGAAAATGCGATTTTTGGGGGGTTTTGAGTGTGATTTGAGGGGAAATCCAGGGGTTTTTGAAGGAAAAAGTGGATTTTTTTGAGGGGAAAAAGGGGGTTTTGAGGGAAAAATGGAGAATTGTGAGGGGAAAATGGGGATTTTTGAGGGAAAAGTGGGGATTTTGGTGGAGAAAATGGGATTTTTGGGGGTAAAAATGGGATTTTTTGGTGGAATTTGTAGATTTGTGAGGGGAAAAAATTAATTTTATGAGGAAAAACGGAGTTTTGAAGGGAAAAAAGTGATTTTTGTGAGGGGAAAAGGGGTTTTGAGGAGGAAAATGGGATTTTGAGGGGAAAAATTGGGTTTTTTGGTGGAATTTGGAGATTTTTGAGGAGAAAAAGGAATTTTATGAGGAAAAAAGGGGGTTTTGAGGGGAAAAAGGGATTTTTGTGAGGGAATAATGGGATTTTTGAGGGGGAAAATGGGGAATTTTGGGGAAAACGGGGATTTTTGATGGAATTTGTAGATTTGCAAGGGAGAAAAAATAATTTTATGAGGAAAAAAGGAATTTTTAATGGTAAAAAGGGATTTTTGTGAGGGGAAAATGAGATTTTGAGGGGGAAAAGGGGGTTTTGAGGGGAAAAATGGGGAATTTTGGGGAAAACGGGGATTTTTGGGGGAATTTATAGATTTGCAATGGGAAAAAATAATTTTATGAGGAAGAAAGGAGTTTTTAATGGAAAAATGGGATTTTTGTGAGGGGAAAAAGGAGATTTTGAGGGGAAAAAGGGAGTTTTGAGGGGAAAAATGGGGAATTTTGGGGAAAACGGGGATTTTTGGGGGAATTTATAGATTTGCAAGGGAGAAAAAATAATTTTATGAGGAAAGAGGGAGTTCTTAATGGAAAAATGGGATTTTCGTGAGGGGAAAAAATCCCCATAATTCGAATTTTTGGGCCGAAACTCCCCCCAAAAATTCCGAAAAAAATCCCAAAAAATCCCCAAAAATCCCCAAACTCCCGAAAATCCCCAAAACGGCCCGAAATGGCCCAAAATTGCCCAATTTCGGCCCCCCCAGCTCGGAGCCGGCGCCGCCCATGGAGCCGGGAGCCGCCCCCAGCCCCGCCCCCCCCGAGGTAACCCCGGCTCCGCGTGGGGGAGGGGCGCG
>NW_024368000.1:0-1252 GCF_014805655.1 Passer montanus | reverse complement strand
CCCCTTTTTACATGAACCACACCCCCTTTTCCTAATCCACGCCCCTTTTTACCTAAACCACGCCCATTTTAACCTGAACCACGCCCCCTTTTTTCCTGACCACGCCCATTTTACACGAGCCACGCCCATTTTTCTGAACTACGCCCATTTTGCCTGACCACGCCCATTTTACACGCGCCACGCCCCTTTTAACATGACCACGCCCAATTTTACCTGGCCACACCCCTTTTTACCTGACCACGGCTGTTTTTACCTGGCCACGCCCATTTTAAATATGACCACGCCCCTTTTAACCTGAACATGCCTATTTTACCTGGCCACGCCCATTATTACCCGAACCATTCCCCTTTTTACCTGGCCACGCCCATTTTACAGGAACCACGCCCCCCTTTATCTAAACCACGTCCATTTTTACCCAAACCACGCCCTATTTACCCAAACCACGCCCCTTTTTACCCGAACCACCCCCATTTTTACATGAACCACGCCCCCTTATAACCAAACTACGCCCATTTTAACTAAACCACGCCCCCTTTTTACAATTTTTTGTGATTTTTTGGTCATTTTTTTGGTGATTTTTGGGGGATTATTTGTGATTTTTGGGTGAATTTTTTGTGATTTTTGGGTGAATTTTGGGTGCTTATTTGGTGATTTTTGGGTGATTTTTCAGTGAATTTTGGGTGATTTTTGGGTGAATTTTTTGTGATTTTTGGGTGATTTTTGGGTGAATTTTGGGTGAATTTTGGATGAATTTTGGATGATTTTTTTGTGATTTTTGGGTTAATTTTGTGATTTTTGGGTGAATTTTTGGTGATTTTTGGGTGTTTTCTGGTGATTTTTTGGGTGAATGTTGTGTTACTTTTGGGTGATTTTTGGCTTATTTTTAGATTAATTTTGGGTAATTTTTGGGTTAATTTTCGGTGATTTTTGGGTTAATTTTAGATTAATTTTGTGTTAGTTTAGGGTTAATTTCCTCTGATTTTTGGGTGAATTTGAGATTAATTTTGCGTTAATTTTGGGTGATTTTTGGGTGAATTTTGGGTTAAATTTAGATTAATTTTGGGTGATTTTTGGGTGAATTTTGTCTGAATTTCCTCTGAATTTCTGCTGATTTTGGGGTGAATTTCTGTTGCATTTTGGGTGAATTTCAGGCAAATTTTTGGGTGAATTTCTGCTGAATTTTGGGTAGATTTTTGGCTGAATTACTGCTGAATTTCAGACACATTTTTGGGTGAATTTCCTCTGATTTCAG
>NW_024367999.1:0-1252 GCF_014805655.1 Passer montanus | reverse complement strand
ACCTGGGCTGGACCCTGCACGACAAGGTGAGCATGGAAAATGGGGGAAAAACCACAGAAAATGGGAAAAATCCTGAAAAAAATGTGAAAAAATCCGAAAAAAGTGGGGAAAATCACATTAAAAATGGGGAAATGGGGAGGTTCCTGGGTCCTTCCTGACTGACAGCCACCTCAAGTACCTGGGCTGGACCCTGCAGGACAAGGTGGGCACCAAAATGGGGGAAAAACCACAAAAAATGGGAAAAATCCCAAAAAAAAAGTGAAAAAATCCGAAAAAAACTGTTAAAATCACATTAAAAATGGGGAAATTGGGAGGTTCCCAGGTCCTTCCTGACTGACAGCCACCTCAAGTACCTGGGATGGACCCTGCACGACAAGGTGGGCACCAAAATGGGGGGAAAACCACAAAAAATGGGAAAAATCCCAAAAAATGGGAAAAATATTAAAAAAAAGAGGAAAAATCCTGGGGAAAAATCACAGAAAAAATGGGGAAAATTTGGAAAAATGAAAGAAAATGTGGGGAAAAATTGGGGAAATATGGGGGAAAATGGGAAAATATGGGGGGAAAACAAGGAAAAATGAGGGAGAAATGGGGGAAAAAGGGGGAGAAAAATGGGGGAAAAGTAGGGAAAAAATGGGGGAGAATTGAGAAAATTTGGAAACAATGAGGGGAAAAATGGGGAGGAAATTGGGAAAAAAAAGGGAGAAAAATTGGAAAAAATGGAAGGAGAGGCGGAAAATGGGGAGATTAGGAAAAATTGGAGAAAAATTGGAAAAATCAGAAAAAATGGGGAAAATGGGGGAAAATGGAAAAAATGGGGAAGAAAGGGGAAAAAATTGAAAAAAGGGGGGAAAAATAGGAAAAAGAATGGGAAAAAATTGGGGGAAAATGGGGGAAAATGGAAAAAATGGGGAAGAAAGGGGAAAAAATTGAAAAAAGGGGGGAAAAATAGGAAAAAGAATGGGAAAAAATTGGGGGAAAATGGGGGAAAATAGGAAAAAAATGGGAAAAATTGGGGGAAAATTGAAAAAATGGGGGTAAAATAGGAAAAAATGGGGGTAAAATTGGGGAAAATGGGGAAAAATGGGGAAAAATAGAAAAAATGGGAAAAATTGGGGAAAAATAGGGAAAAAATGGGGAAAAATGCGGGAAAAAATAGGGAAAAATGGGGGGGGAAATGGGGAAAAAAGGGAAAAAATTGGGGGAAAAATAGGGAAAAAAAAGGGAAAAAATTGGGGGAAAATGGGGGGAA
>NW_024367998.1:0-1253 GCF_014805655.1 Passer montanus | reverse complement strand
TGGGTAAAACATGGGATTTTTGGGGGAAGATTTTAGATTAAATTTGGGATTTTTGGGGAAATTTTTGGGTAAAATTTGGATTTTTGGGGTAATTTTTGGGTAAAATTTGGGATTTTTGGGGTAATTTTTGGGTAAAATTTGGATTTTTTGGGTAATTTTTGGGTAAAATTTGGAATTTTTGGGGTAATTTTTGGGTAAAATTTGGGATTTTTGGGGTAATTTTTGGGTAAAATTTGGATTTTTTGGGTAATTTTTGGGTAAAATTTGGAATTTTTGGGGTAATTTTTGGGTAAAATTTGGGGTTTTTGGGGGAAGTTTTTAGGTTAAATTTGGGAATTTTTGGGCTAAAATTTGACTTTTTTGGGGTAATTTTTTGTATAAAACCTGACAAATTTTGGGTTAAATTTGCCCATTTTTGTGCTGATTTTGGTTAAAATTTGGGATTTTTTGGGGTAATTTTTGTATAAAATTTACAAATTTTTGGGGTAAATTTCGGGGTAATTTTTGTGTAAAATTTTCCAATTTTTGGGTTGAATTCTGGGATAATTTTTGTATAAAATTTGGGAGTTTTTGGGTGAAATTTCCCCATTTTTGTACTGATTTTGGGTGAAATTTGGGACTTTTTGGCATAATTTTTGTATAAAATTGGGTCTTTTTGGTGTAATTTTTGGGTAAAATTTACAAATCTTTGGGTTAAATTTTGGTGGCAGTTTTGGTGTAAAATTTGCTAATTTTTTGTGTAATTTTTGGGAAAAAATTGGGATTTTTTGGGCTAAAATTTGGGATTTTTGGGGTAATTTTTGGGTAAAATTTACAAATCTTTGGGTTAAATTTTGGTGGCAGTTTTGGTGTAAAATTTGCTAATTTTTTGTGTAATTTTTGGGAAAAAATTGGGATTTTTTGGGCTAAAATTTGGGATTTTTGGGGTAATTTTTGGGTAAAATTTGGGCATTTCTTGAGGGGAAATTTTTGCTCAAACATGGAATTTTTTAGTGTGATTTTGGAATTTCTTGGGGTAATTTTTTGGGTAGTTTACGACTTTTTTAGGGCTAAAATTTTGCAATTTTTGGGTAAAATTTGGGAATTTTTGGGCTAAAAATTGGCAAGTTTTTGGGGTAATTTTTGTGTAAAATTTGCCAATTTTTGGGGTGAATTTTGGAGTGATTTTTGTGTAAAATTCGCAAATTTTGGGGTGAAATTTCCCCATTTTTGTGCTGATTTTTTTCCCCTCCCTCCCCTCCCCCCCCAGCTGG
>NW_024367997.1:0-57167 GCF_014805655.1 Passer montanus | reverse complement strand
GGCCATCGTTCGTGTCCATGGCGCAGGATGCCTCTCAGCAGAGATGCCCTATCAAGCTCTCGGGCTGCCCTTGCATTGCCTCGGTACTTCCTACAGTGTCATTCCATGTTACTATCATCACCCCCACGTCCCTGCTGTCTCCACAGTGCTACACCATGTCGCAGCAGTGGCGCACGATGTCCCCCCATGTGCCAGTATGTCCCAGCATGTGCCACCGTGCGGCCATGTGCATTCTGTGTCCCAGTGGCATCACACCATGTCCCCACTCTGCCCACCATGTCCCCACAGTGTTCCGCCGCAAGCACACTCCCATGGAATCATGACCTGGATATAGCCCAAACCCCCCCCCCAAAAAAAAAAAACCTGGAAAAATGCCCAAATTCCCAGCCTAAGCCCACCCATTTTTGAAAACCCAGTGAGTCACAATCCAAATTTGCACTATTCCCATGCAATCAGGACCCAGAAAAAGTAAAAAGCCAAAAAAACCCCAACTTCCCCCATAAATTACCAATCTTTTGCAACCAACCACAACTTCTGGTATTTAAAGCAGACAGAATTTTTTATTTTTAATATGAACACTTGGAATTAAAAAATTCCAAGGGAATCCTGAGGGATCCCAGTTGGAGCCTCCAGGGTCAAACGTGGGATTGGGGCAGTCCTGGGCCAAAACTCCCTGGAATTCTGGCCTGTGCCCATCCCCCACCTCACCAGGAGACTCCAATAATTTACGGAAATAAATACAGGGAATAAAATCCGAAAATCGCGGCAATTACAACAATAATCTTTTGGGGGGGAAAGCATGGAACCGTGTGGCAAAAGCATGGAATTCCGTGGGAAAAACACAGGATTCTGGGGGAAAAGCAGGGAATTATTAGGGTTGGGAGAGCATTTTCCAAGTCCAAGGGTGTTGTTGGAGGTCGGAGCTGTGGTGGCTCCCACGTTTTTGGAATTTTTCTTCACGAAAAATGCAGAATACAAGATTTTGTTTTGGAAACTCCCAAAAAAAAAGGTGAAATCCTGAATCCAGTTGGGAAAAACCTCTGGAATCCACACAGGAATGGCGAGAGCTGGAAAATCACTGGGAAAAAGAGGGAAAATTCCCAGTTCCGAACTGGAATTGTGCCCGGGATGATCCCAAACCTCTTCCCTCAGGAAGGGCTCTGAGTCCAGCTGGGAATTCTGGTCATTCTGCAGGGGAAGGATCCGGCTGGGCCCAGACCCTGAAATTCAGGTTTCCACCACTCGGATCAGGGGCAGCGGCTTTGGGCCTGGGAGGCGTTTGCTGGGAAAAGGGGGGGAAAAAAAAAGAAAGGGAATTTTTCAGTAGGAAAAAAACAGGGGAAAAGGTTTCAGGGAGATCTGGATTCCCAAAAGTTCCAGTGCAAGGGATTTGGGATCTGCTGCAGACATTGAAAAACTAGGGGAGATACCAATTATCCTTGAATCTGGAAGAGCATCCCAAAATTCTGAAAGTTGGTCTCTAAATCCAGAAGAGAATCCCAAAATCCAGACGTCACTTCTAAAACTGCAGCCCCAAATCCAAGAGTTCATTGACCAATCCAAGGAGAACCCCCAAATCCAGAAGAGATCCTGGAATTCCCAGTCTGAATCCCACCATTCCCGGCCCAGATCCCGGAATTCCCGACCCGGACCCCAGAATTCCAGTTGCACCTGCTGACGTATTCCGACTTGGAGCGCGCGCGGGCGCTGCTCCCGCCCCGGCTCACTTGTTTCTCAATCAGGTGCTCGATCCGGTCATGCATCTCCAGATTCTGGGAAAAAAACTGGATTTGGGATCTGGAAAGGACTTTCCAACCCTGGGGAGCTGCCTTGGGGTGGTCCCTCTGTGCCTGGAATGGGAATTTTTGGGATTTGGGGGAATTTGGAGTGTAGGAATGGGATTGGGTATTTCCTGAGTTATTTGGGAAGGTTTGTCCCAGGAAAAATGAATGTCCCAGGGGGAATTTTCCATCTCAAAATACTCCATCTCCCTGTTGGATTGGGAATTTCCCAAATCCTGATAGAAATGGTCAGGCTCAGGTTGGGAATTTCGGGTTTTTTCCAGGTTGGTTTTTTTTTGGGGGGGGGGTCTTTTGGGATTTTCTAGGTCTTGAATCCCTCCCACCTTTTTCCCCCCTTTTTCCTGCTTTTCCCCCATTCCCAGTTCCCCAACCACCCCCATGAGGAGCCCAACCCCGATCCTGACATTCCCAACCCCGATCCCAACACTGCAAAAAGATCCAAGCTCAGATCCAGCCCCCAGAATTCCAGACCCCACCTCTGCTTCCAGGTAGGAAACTCTTTCCTTCAGCTCTTGGATTGCCGTGTCCTTGGCCTGGATCACACTCTTGGAATTCTGCAGCTGCAACCCGGACATTTGCAAGGGATTGGCAATTCCCAAATTTTTTTCCAGGTTTTTCCCAGGTTTTTCCCGCTTTTTTCCTTTTTTTCCCATTTTTTCCTGGATGTTTCTCTGGTTTTTCCGTGATTTTTTCCCAATTTTTTCATGGATTTTGCCTGGATTTTTCCAAGATTTTTTCCTGGTTTTTCCCAGTTTTTCATTGATTTTTCCCCAGTTTTTCCCATATTTTTCCCGGGTTGTTTCACAGGTTTTTTCCTTGGTTTTCCCAGAATTTTCCTGGGTTTTCTTCTGGTTTTCCCCCACTTTTTTCCCATAATTTTCCCCCATTTTTTCCCAGAATTTCCCCCCATTTTTCCCCAGACTTTTCCCTGTTTTTTTCCTGGATTTTCCAGGGTTTTTCCCGGTTTTCCCATCACCTGTTCGATCATCTGGCGGACTTTGCGCTGCTGGCTCTTGAGCATGTCATCCAGGTGATGGATTTTCTCCCGGAGCCCTGCCACCTCCTTTTCCAGCTGGGATGAGCTGAGAAGATACCGGGAAAAATCTTCGGGAACAGTCTCCAGAAAAACTGGGAATGCCCACATCAAAACAACTCCCAGAATTCCTACTCCAAAAAAAGCCTGGGAATGGTCACATCCAAAAAAAATTGGGAGTGTTCAGCTAAAAAAAATGGGATTGTTCACAGCAAAACCACTCTGGAATTCCTGCTCAAAAAAAGAAGGGAATGTCCACCCACCAAAAAAAACTGGGAATGTCCACCACAAAAAAACCCTGGCAATGCCCATCCCAAAAAACCCTCAGATATAGGGAACAAGTTGGGATATCAGGAATTGGGCATTCCTGGGATTTTCTCATTCCCAGGATTCCCACATTCCCAGAATTCCCATTCCTGGACTCCCACCGCTCCTGCTGTGCCGCTCTTTCCCCTTCCGCCTTCCGGAGCCGCTCCAGCTCCGCCTGTCCCAGCTCCATCCGTGCCAGCAGATCCCGGTGATCCTGCGGATTGGGCAGGGATTCGGGAATGGGATCATGGCATACGGGATAATGGGATATGGCATAATGGGATATGTGATAACGGGATACAGGATAATGGGATTTAGGAATGGGATTCAGGAATGGCATAATGGGATATGGCATAATGGGATATGTGATAATGGGATACAGAATAATGGGATTCAGGAATGGCATAATGGGATATGTGGTAATGGGATACAGGATAATGGGATGCAGGAATGGGATTCAGGAATGGGATTCAGGAATGGGATAGTGGGAAACCAGGAACAGGTCAGGATATCAGGAATGGGGTGGATATTGGGAATGGCCCCTGGCTCATCCCAATCCCAAACCCACTCATCCCAATCCTCCCAATCCCAAATCACCTTTTCCATGCCTGCCAGGAGCTTCTGGAGCTGCTCCACCTCCGTCTCCGCTCGGCTGCGGGCGGAATCCGCCCGCTCCGCGTCCTCCTGGCACCGCAACAGTGCCCTCTGCAATGGGAAATCCAGGAATTCCGGGAATTCCAGCTCTCCCGGGATCCCAGGACACATTCCGGAATTTTCCTCAGCAGGAGGATTTTCCTGGAGATCCCTCAAAAAACCCCAAGGGGAATAGTTCCTCAAAAAACTCAGCATCTCCTCTAAAACTACAAAATTTGGACAAAATCGCCCCTAAAATCCCAGAATTTGGGCAAAATTCTCTTGAGATTCCTGAATTTCGGTGAAATTCTGGATTTTTAGGAATTCCAGGCTCACCTCGAGGCCATCCCGCTCCAGCTGGTGCCGCTTTTCAGCCTCCTGGAGCCTCCACAGAAGCCGCGGAGCCTCGGGATCCTCCTGTGGGAACAGCCCCAAAAGTCCCGTGTCCCCCAAATATCCAAGAGGCCAAAATTCCCAAATTTTGTGTTTTCCAAGAGCTCAAAAATTCCCCAAATTTGGGATTTTTAGCTAAAAAACGAACCTCCCAAATCCCAATTAAAACGTGGCATTTCAAGACTTGAAATTTGGTGGAAAACACAAAAAATTCTCAAATTAATCCCAAATATTTCCCATTTTTGTGTGGAAAATGGGTTTCTTAAACATTTTCACTCTGATCCCAAATCCCACCCCAAAAAATTCCAGAATTTTTTCTGTTCCCTACCGGATTTTCCTGGGAATTTCCCCGGCAGGAGCAGCTCTGGCTCTGTTTCTCCAGCACCACCTGAACTCCGGGGAAAATCAGGATTTATCCCAAATTTTTCTAATTCCCTCAATTCCCTTTTCCCAAATTTAAACTGATGAATTCCCATTTTTTTCCTTATTTTTTCGAAGCCTTTTTCCCAATTTTAATACATTTACTCCCAAATATTTTTCACATTTTTAAATCTAATAATTTTGTCCCATTTCCCAAGTTTCAATGGGTTTTTTTCCCAATTTAAATCCATTTATTCCTAAATTTCTATGGATTTATTCCCATTTCCCCCCCATTTTTTTATTTCCAGGACCTGCTCCCACTTCCCAATTTGGGGCAAAATTGGGGAATTTTGTCAGAGTAGCAACTCCAAAATTCCAGGATCATCCCTGGGAGCGCCAAAAATCCCAAATTTCACATTTTTCACCCAAAAATTGAATTTTACTGTTTTCCCTACCAATAATTGCAATTTTTCCTTTTCACCACCCCAAAAATAGGAGTTCTTCCCATTTTTCCTGAAAAAATGGGAATTTTCCCTTTTCCCACCAGAAAAATTGGGATTTCCCCCCTTTTTCCACCCAAAATCGATCTGGAATGTTTTTTTCAGAGGAAAATGCCTTTATTTTTATTTTTTTTTTTTTTTAATTCCCTAATTTTTAACCTCAGAGCTCTCCTGAAATTCCTGAAATTCCCGAAATTCCCGGAATTCCCGAAATTCTGTCCGGGTCTGGAGTTTGGTGCTCAAATCTTCCCGGAGTTTTTTGAGGGCACTCCCAGCCTGTGAAAAAGAGGGAAAAGTTGGGAGTTTTTTGGGATTTGGGAGGGAGGGGGAAAAAAAGGTAAAAAAATCCAAATAAAAATGGGGAAAAATCCAATTAAATTAAAATAAATGACAATAAAATTCAGAAATTTGGGGAACTTTTTGGGAATTTGGGGAAAACTAGGGAAAAATTTTTGGGAAATTTTACAGGAATTTTACATGATTTTTTTAGATTTTGGGATAATTCAGGGAAAATTTGGGAGAATTTTTTGGGAACTCAGAGAGGAATTTGAGGGAATTTGCGGGAAATCTGTGGAAATTTTGGGGAATTTTGAAGGGAATTTTCAGGGAATTTTGCAGAATTTTGGGAATTTCACCTCCTGGATGTGCCGGACTTCGCTCTTGAGTTGCGTCACCGGCTCCTCGTGGTCGGCGCGAGCCTTGAGATAAACCTGGAATGGGAACAGGAATAAAATGGGATTGGGAATGTCCCAAATCCCTCCAGGAATTCCAATGGATCTGCAGGGGTTGGGGCAAGGCTTCCCAAAATTTCCCAGAATTTTCTGTGCCTGAATTTTCCCATTAAAATTTGAATTTTCCGTGGGTTTTTTTTGGGAAAACACGTGGGTGTTGTTCCCAAGGAGTGGAATTCCCTGAAATCCACCAGGAATTCCTGAAATTCCACCTGGAGTCCCTCAAAACCACACTAAATCCCAAAAAATCCGCGTTTTATCCCTAAAATTCCACACAGAATTCCTCAAAATCCACCTGAAATGCTCTGAAATTCCCATGGAATTCCCAAAATCCCACCCAGAATTTCCCCAAATCCAAACTGAATCCCAGAAAATCCACCTGGAACTCCCCAAAATCCTTCAAATCCATCCCCAAATCCAATAAAAATTTTGTGGGAATTTGGGGAAAATTTTGTGGGAATTTTGCAGCATTCTGATTGAATTTTAGGGAACTTGGGGACAATTTGTGAGGAATTTTGCAGGAATTCTGGGGTAATTTAGGGACAATTTGAGGAAAAATTTGCTGGAATTTCTGTGGAATTTTGTGGGAATTTTGATTGGAATTCGGGATAAAATTCCCAAACCACCCCAGGCACCAATCCCAAAATCCCTAAAACCCCAGGATTTGGCGCACCTCGATGATCTCCTCAACCCCATTCTTGGATTTGGGGCATTCCGAGGCCAAAATTAGGGAATTCCTGGTTCTTTTTGTGGGAATTTTAAGGGAACTTTAAGGGAACTTTGTGGGGAATTTTTAGGTGGGAATTTTAGGGGAATTTTGCAGGAATTTGGGGCCATTTTTGCTGGACTTTTTTTTTTAATTTTTGATGGGAATTTTACCACCCCCTTTCTCCCCTAGGAACGATCCCAAATGCCAAAAAAATCCCGGGATTTGGGGCACCTTGATGATCTCCTCGTCGCCGTCCTTGGATTTGACACACTCCGAGGCCAAGGAATTCCCGTCGGATCTCTTGGCCACCATGGCGAAGGCTCTGCCCACGGGCTTTGGGGGAAAACGCGGCGATTTCGGGAAAAAATTCCCGGGAAAAGCCCGGAATTGGGATTTGCCCCACTAAGGGTGGGAATTGTCCCAAAAACCCCGGCTTTGGAGGGAAAAATCCAGGATTTTCATGGAAAAATCCAGGATTTCCAGCTGTTTCCTGCTGCGGATACATCTGGGAAAACCACGATCCCATTCCCCGTCCCAAAATGATCCTAAAAATCCTGGATTTTACCACAAAATCCAAGCCTTCCCCCACAAAATCCTGAATTTTCATCCCCAAAATCCCAGAATTATCCCAAAATTCCTATTTTCCTCCCCCAAATTCATGGTTTTACCACCGCAAACTGCCAAATTTCTCCCCAAGACACACAATTTTCCCCCAAAATTCCCAGAATTTCCCCCCAAATTCCCACAAAAATCAAAAATTTCACTTCTTCTCCCCCAAATACTGAATTTTCACCACAACTCCCCCCAAAATTCCAAGAATTATCCCAAATCCCCCACAATTTCCCAAAAAATTTCCCATTTTCCTCCCCAAAATTCCCATTTTCCCCCCCCAAATTCCCAAACTTTCCCCCAAACTCTCAAGTTTCCCTCATAAAATTCCCATTTTTCCCTGAAATTCCCAGAATTCCCCCCTGGTATTCCCAAATTTCCCCCCCAGTCCCGCTCTTTCCGCACCTTCTGTTTGGGCCGGGGCTCCCTGGGGGGGTCTCGGGGCAGGCGCAGCCTCAGCACCGGCCCAGCCTCCTAAGGGTTAAACCCAGCTTAAAATCGGGACTAAAAATCGGCATTTTGGGCAAAGCCAAGGAAAGGATAAATTGGGAAGAAATCCAGGAAAAATCCAGGATAAATCCAGAATAAACCCAGGAAAAATCCAGGATAAATCCGTAAAGAATCCAAGATAAACTGGGAAGAAATCCAGGAAAAATCCGGGATAAATCCAGGAAAAATCTGGGATAAATCCCAGCCTTCCCAGATTTCTCTGCTGGGATCGGGAAGGAAAAGCGACTCCGGATCCAGATTTTTGTGGGGGGGATGTTTTCCAAAAATTCCAGGACTCACCTCCGCTGTCCAGGAAGATTTGGGGACCCCTCCAGAATTTTCCAGGGATCCAGGGGAGTTTTCAGGGCTGGGAAATTCTGGGAATTCTGTGGGACGCCTCATGCTCAGCTCCTGCTGGGAAAAACCTGCCCTGAACCAGAAAATTCCCAAAATTCCCAAATGTTCATTCCCAAGGAGTTTTCCCACCCGACCCCTGGGGGATTTTTTTTGGAGGAATTCACTAGGAATGGGAATTTGGGGGATCTCAGAAATCCTGGATGGGGGAATCCCAAAAAATTCCAGGAGTGGGGATCCCAAAAAAACCCCGGGAATTTTGGGAATTCCAAACCGCTCCTTCAAAGGCTGGGAATGAGGAATTTCACTCTGGAAAACCGGGAAAGTTTGGAATCCGGGAAAAATCCCGGAGTTCTCCAAATCCATTAAAAACCCTGGGATCGTTGGGATTTGAGACACAAAATTCCCAAATTTCCCGGGATTTGGGGCGGGGTTGGATTTTTGGGAATGTACCAGCCCCGCCCCAAGGCCCGGCTGATAAAAGCGGGAAAAAAAAAAAAAAAAAACCAAAACAACAACAGGGAAAACTCCTCAAATCCCGGCTGGAAAATTCTGGGATGGCCCCGCCCCCTGGGGTTCGGAATTCCCAAAAAATTGGGACTTTGGGAGTGGATTTTGGGGAGAGATTCCCGGGAATTCCATGGGAAAATGGAGCCGGGAAGATCCCGAAAACCCCGGGATGGGTTTGGGGCTGGAACGTGGGGAAAAGGGATTTGGGATCGCCCAAAAATCATCCCGGGAATTCCGGGAATGAGGAAAAGGAGGGAGCCGGGAATTGTGGGGAGGGGTCCCGGGGTTTTTAGAGAGGGGATCCCGAGGGAATTCTGGGAAGGACTGGGGTATTTTGGGAAGGATTTGGGAATTTTGGGAGGGTCCCGGAAATTCCAAGGAGGTTTGGGATCCCCCAAAAGTCGTTCCAAGAGGGGGGAAAAATCCCAGGAATTCCGGGAATTGCCGGAATGAGGAAAAGGTGGGAGCCGGGGATTTTGGGGAGGGGTCCCGAGGATTTCAGAGAAGGAATTCGAGAATTTTGGGAAGGATTTGGGAATTTTGGGAAGAAGTCCCGGGAATTCTAAAGGGATTTGGGATCCCCGAACTCCTCCCAGGAGGGCGGGAAGAGCCCGAGAGTTCCGGGAGTGGGGAAAGGAGAGGCCCCGCAATTTTGGGAAGGGGATCCAGGAATTCCGGGAAAGGATCCCGAGATGTTTAGGGAAGAGATAGAGGAATTTTGGGAAGGATTCGGGAATTTGGGGCGGGATGCCAGGAGTTCCAAAGGGATCGCGAAAGGGGGGAAAAAAATCCCGGCAGTTCCGGGAAGAGCCAGAGGAAAGGAATTTTCCCGGGGACTTTTTGCGGAAGATCCGGGAATTTTTTGGGAATGCCGCGGGATTTTTTGCGGGGGAGGAAGTTTTTGGGCAGGATTTGGGAATTCGGGGGAGGGGCCCGGGGGGTTCTTACCGGGGATTGCGGGAGCGCGGCCCAGCCCGGGAGCCCGTTCATGGCCCCGCCGCCACTTCCGCCTCACCTGAGCCAGGTGGCCACGCCCCGCGGCCACGCCCACGCCGGCCACGCCCACGCCGGCCACGCCTCCGTGTTTGGGGATTGTTGGCGGGGTTTGGCCACGCCCCCGCCTGGGTCATGCCCATGTTTGGTCATGGCTAAATATGGTAATGAGGAGATGTGGGCACGCCCACAAGGTGAAGACCACGCCCACAAGAGGGAAAGGGGGGGAAGGGGAAAATTGGGGAAAAATGAGAGAAAAATGGGGAAAAAGGGGGAGAATTGGGAAAAGAGGAGGAGAATTGGGGAAAAGGGGGGAGAATTGGGAAAAAAGGAGGAGAATGGGGGAAAAAGGAGGAGAATTGGGAAAAAAAGGAGGAGAATTGGGGGAAAAAGGAGGAGAATTGGGAAAAAAAGGAGGAGAATTGTGGGGAAAAAGGGGGAGAATTGGGAAAAAAGGGGGAGAATTGGGAAAAAAGGAAAAGAATTGGGGGGGAAAAAGGGGGAGAATTGGGAAAAAAAGGGGGGAAAGCTATTGGGAAAGTTGGGGTAAAACTGCGATAAAAGTGGGCAAAAAATGGGGCAAATTGGGCTAAAACCGGGGGGAAACTGGGGCAAAGCCGTGCCCAAGGTGACCCGGGCCGTGCCAGTGTCACAGCCGGGTGTGCCCAAGCCGTGCCAATGCCACACCCGCGTGGCCCCGGCCGTGCCAAGCCCCGCTCTGGCCGTGCCAAGCCCTGCCCGGGCGTGTCCCCAGAGCCGTGCCAGAGCCGTGCCAGGCGCTGCCCCCGGTGGCACCACGCTGTCCCCAGCCCGCCCGGGGCTGGCACTGCCCGGGCGCGTCCTTGGGGACACCTTGGGGACATCCCCGGGGGCGGTGGCACCGCGGCATCGCAGGCAACCCCGGGGGATTTCAGGGAATTTGGGGGGATTTCGAGGAATTTGAGGGAATTGCAGAGAACTGCGGGGATTGGGAGCTCCCGGGAATTTCAGGGATTGGGAATTCCGGGCGCGCTGTCCCCGGGATGTCCCCAAGTCTCGGGGAAACTGAGGCACGGGGGGGGTGGGGACAGCGCGGGACCGGTCGGGCCGGTCCGGGGGCACCTCCGAGGGCACCGGGCGCGGCCCTTCCGGGGTGGGGACACCCGGGGACAGCGGTGGCAGTGGTGGCACCTGCGGGGGCACCGGGCGGTGGCACCTTCCTGAGCGGTGACCTCACGGTGACCGCAGGGGACTGCGGTGGCTCCAGTGCCACCTGCTGGGGACACCCCGCTGCCACCTGTGTCACCACCGGCCACGGCCCTGCCGGGGTGGTGGCACAGGGACACCCGGGGACACCAGGGGACAGAGGTGGCACCAGAGAAATCCCACCCGGAATTCCCAAATCCCACCGAGAATTACTGAGAATTCCCAAGAATTCCCACCCAGAATTCCCAAAAATTCCCAATCATTTCCCACCCACAATTCCTGAAAAATTCCTGAACATTCCCACCTAGAATTCCCACCCAGAATTCCAAAAAAAATTCCAGACCCTGCTGCCCTTAAACCGCAGGATTTTATTCCAAACATTTTTGGGAGCAGGTGTGGGAATAAAAATTCCTGGAACTGGGAAACCCCGAGATTCCCCCGAAGTGTCCTCAGGAGCTGGGAAATCCCTGGAAATCCCTGGATTCCCACAGGGTCCCGGCTGATTTTCCTTCATATCCTCGCTTTGGGAATTTTTCCTATGGAGCAGCAGCAGCCCGGGGCTGATCCCAGCTGGAATTCTGAGACTGATCCCGGCTGGAATTCCGGGACTGATCCCAGCTGGAATTCCAGGGCTGATCCCAGCTGGAATTCCAGGGCTGATCCCAGCTGGAATTCTGGGCCTGATCCCGGCTGGAATTCTGGGACTGATCCCGGCTGGAATTCTGGGACTGATCCCAGCTGGAATTCCGGGGCCGATCCCAGAGCCGATCCTGGGGCTGATCCCAGACTCAATCCCAGCTCCAGAATTCCCAGGAATCTGCGGGAGGGGGCTGATCCCAGGGATGGCCCTGGAACCAGTCCCAGGTTGGGACCAATCCTGGAACCGATCCTGGGACCGATCCCACTGATGATGATGGCAGCACTCCCGGCGTTCCTGGCATTCCCGGCATTCCTAGCATTCCCGGCGTTCCTGGCATTCCCGGCGTTCCTGGCATTCCCGGCGTTCCTGGCACTCCCGGCGTTCCTGGCTCAGCAGGAGCTGGCCTGCAGGTTGGCCTCGCTCAGGAGGGAGGCGATGGCCGCGGATCCGAACTCCTCATCCGAGCTCAGCCGCTCGTCCACGGCGCGGCGCCTGCCGGGGCAAATCCCCTTCTCCATGGAATTCCCGGCCCCTTCCATGGAATTCCCGGCCTTTTCCATGGAATTCCCAGCCTCTTCCAAACCAGAATTCCCTTACCAGGCCTCCTTTGCCATGGATTTAGATCATTTCCCATGAATTTACAACCTCTTCCTTGGAATTTGGGGTTTTCCCATGGGCTTGGGACCTTTCCACGGGCTTAGGAGCCTTTCCCACAGATTCTGGAATTTTCCACCTGGGAATTCCTTACCAGGCCTCCTTTTCCATGGATTTCAGGCGCCGCTGGAGCTGCTCGTTGAGCTCCTGCTGCTCCTCCAGCTCCCGCTGGGATTTTTTCCGGGCGTTTTCCAAGCGCTCGATTTCCTCCTCGGATTCGTCCACCTGGCGCTTCAGGGCCTTTACCCGCAGGCTCAGCTGGGAATTTCCGGGATTTGGGGTTGGATTTGGGATTTGGGAATTTTGGGAGAATCCTGGGGTGCAGGGATTGGCCCTGGCCTCGGAATTTTAAGGATTTTAAAGGATTTTTAAGGAATTTTAAAGGATTTTTTAAGGATTTTAAAGGATTTTTGGGCTTTTTTTCTATCCCAAATCATGCCAGGAATTCCTTGGATGGGATTTTAGGGATTTTCAGGATCCAAGCTCCGGTTTTTCCATGGATTCCCCATCCCTGAGATGGTGGGAATGTCCCTGGCCTGGGATTTTTAAGGAATTTTTAAGGATCTTTGGGATCTTTCCCCCCAAAACATTTCAGGATTCCCTGCCCTGGCTCAGGTGGGATTTTCGGGACAAATCCTGGATCCTATCCCAGATTTTTCCATGGAATTCCAGGAACTCCAGCCCCACCTGGTCCCTGTGGTTGCTGCTGCTCTGCCGCTCCTCATCCAGCTGCAGCGACAATTCCTTGATTTTCCTCTCCAGCTTCCGGTTGGACGAGAGCAGGACGCTCTTCTCCCTGTGGAAAAACGGGAATTCCGTGGATTCCCCGCCCTCTGGAGCTGCCTAGCAGTGGGATTTGGATGGATCTTTATGGAATTTCAAGGATGTTAAAGGGATTCTTAAGGAATTTTTAAGCAATTTGCAGGAATTGTTAAGGAATTTTCAAGGAATTTTTTAGGGATTTTTAAGGGATTTGGAAAAATTTGGGAATTGGGATTTGAGATTTAGGAGTTGGGAAGTGGGATTTGGGGTTGGAAAAATTTGGGATTTTGGAATTTGGGATTTGGGGTCGGGCACCTCTCCTCGGCCTGGAGCTGCTCCCGGAGCTCTTCCAGCTGCGATTCCAGCTGGGAATTCCGGCTGTTCCCGGGTCGCTGCTGCCCCTCAGAAGCGGCCAGCCGGTTCTTCAGCTCCTTGTTCTGGGAAAAATTCCCAAAAATCCCCTTGATTCCGGGGCTCTTCCCGGTTTTGCCAAGTTTCCCAATGGGGAGGAATTCCAGGAATGCTTTGCAGGATTCCAGGAGTTGGGAAAGAGGGGAAAAGTGGGAATTCTGGGACTTGTCTGCAGGGAAAAGTGAGAATTCTGCACAGGAAAAGTGGGAATTCTGTTGGAATTCTGCAGGGAAAGTGGGAATTCTGTGGGAAAAATACCCTGGGAGAGGGCAGAGAACCCCAGAAGCTGGGACTGGGAATAAAACCAGGAAAAGGTGGGAAAAAAACAGAAAAAAAGCAGAAAAAAGTAGGGGAAAAGCAGGAAAAAATGGGGAAAACTCCTTGGAATCATGACCCCAGTCCCAAGGATTCTTTTCCCAGAATTCCTCATGAAATCTGGGCTCCCCCTGGGCCACTCCCACCAGGATTCGAGGCTGGATCCAGGGATTTTCTCGGGATTTTTCCTGAGTTTTTCCCAGGATTTTTCCAGGATTTTCCCGGGATTTTTCCAGGATTTTCCTGGGATTTTTCCAGGACCTTCCCGGGAATTTTTCCATGATTTTCCAGGGATTTCCCGCACCTGGCGCTCCAGGGAGGATTTGTCACATTCCAGGTCCTGGCGGCTCGAACGTTCCTGGAGCAGCTCTGCCCGCAGCTGCTCGATCTGGGAATAAAAATGGAAAAATCCAGGAATTTCCAGGAATTTCCGGGATGTTCCATGGATTTCCATGGATTTTTCCACGGATTTTCCCATGGATTTCAGGAATGGGGTTGGGAGATGTACTGGGATTCTCTGGGAATTGTGGGAAAAGGATCCCTGGGACTATTCCCAGTGGAAAAAATTCCCATTTTATGCCCCATTTATGCCTTGGAATTTTGGGGGAAAAAGGAGGGAATAAAGTTTGGGAAAGGCCCAGAATCCATTGGGATTGAACTCCCAAATTCCCACCCAAATATCAAAAATAGGGAATTTTTTTGGGAATTCTTTATTCCTTTTCCCAACCTCTTCCAATCCCCACTCCCACCCCAACTGACAATTCCCGGTTGGAATTTTCAGATGGATCCTTGGGGGGCAGGGGTTGGAATTCCGGGAGAATTCCATTTTTGCCAAGATGAGAATTCCCAAAATTCCCAGGATTTTACCTGATCCCGGCTCCGGGTCACCCTCTCGCTCAGCAGCTCCACCGAGCTCCGCTCCTCATCCAGCTCCAATTCCAAACGTTTGGATTTTTCCTGATGGGAATTTGGGATGGAATTTTCAGGGAATTTTGAGGGGAACTTTGAAAAATTTTGGGGGGAATTTTCTGGGAATTCTTTAAGAATTTTCCATTATTTTGGGGGTGGAATTTTCTGGGAGCAATATGGGAATTTTTTTTCCATTTCTTGGAGAATTTTCTGGGATTTTTTTTTAGGAATCCTCACCTCCAGCGCCTTGGAATGCCGGGCTCGCTCTTCCTGGGATCGCTTCCGATTTTCCAGCTCCTGCTCCAGCTCCTGGAGCCTCTGGAGCAGCAGCTCCTTGTCCAGCAGGATCCGATCCTGCTCTTCCCGGTTTTCCTGGATCGTCTCCTTCAGCCGGGAAACCTGCCAGGAAAACGACAAATTTCCCCAAATTCCCAGATGGATTTTCCCCAAAAATCTGCAGAATTCCTGGAAAAATCAGCTCTGATTCCCAACAAACCTCGTCCTGGAGCTTCCCGAGGTTCTGTTGGAATTTTTCCGCCTCGGCCTCGCGGTCTTGGGCGATTTTTTGGGAATCCGTGAGTTCCCGGCGGGATTTTTCCTGGAATTCTTCCAGCTGGGATCGGAGCGAGGCCAGGGAGCTCTGGGATTCTGCCGTCATCTGCTCCAGCTGAAAAATGGGAATTTCGGGATCTGGAATTTTGTGGGATGGTGCCAAAAATGGGATCTGGGGTGGAAATTCAGGGGGGTGGAAATCCCAGAATTCCATGAAAAAAGCTGAAAATTCCGTGGAAAAAACTCAGAATTCAATGAAAAAAAATCAGCATTCCATGAGAAACCCAAGAATTCCATGAAAAAGAAACAAGAATTCTGTGAAAAAACACCAGAATTCAGTGGGAAAATCCAGGGATTTTCAGGAAAAACCCCTGGAATCTCATCCCAAACCTCTCAGAGGTCCCAGTCCCACAAGACGAAAATTTTGGGATGAGAAAATGCCAGAATTCCAGGAAAAAAAAAAACAAATTCCGCCCAAAAACTTCCTCAAATTCCACAAGACCCCAGAACTCCATTTAAAAAAACCCAAAAAAATTCCATTAAATACCCAAAAAAATTTTTGGAAAAAAACCCCAAAACTCCATGAAAAAGTCTGTAATTCCATGGAAAACACCCAAAATTCCCCCACAAAGAACCCACTCCAAAATGCCACACAAAAACCTCTGAAATTCAACGGAAAACCCCAAAAATTCCGTGAAAATCCCTGGAATCTTTGCCCATACCTCCTGGCTGAGCCGCTCGCGCCGGCGCCGCTCCTCGCCCAGCGCCGATCCCAAATCCCGCAGCTCCCGTTGGGATCGCTCCAGGCGCGACTCCAGCGCCCGCTCCCGCTCCGCGCCCGATCCCAGAGACTCGGCCAGGGCCGCGCGCTCCGCCTGCCCGAGAGATTTGGGATCAGTGGGGCTCTGGGATTTGGGATCAGCGGGGCTCTGGGATTTGGGATCAGCGGGACTCTGGGATTTGGGATCAGCGGGACTCTGGGATTTGGGATCAGCGGGGCTCTTNGGGGTGGTGGGTTTTTTGGGGGGGGGGGGGGGGGGGGGGGGGGGGGGTTTGTTGCTTTTTGGGGGATTTTTCTTTGGATTTTTGAGAATTCCCAGCCCCTCCAGTTTGGATTTCTGGCAATTCCCACTACCTCCAATTTGGCCACTTTCTCCCGGAGCTGTTCCCAGTTCTCCTGCTGTTCCTTGGACTCCTCCAGCTGCGATTCCAGAACTTTCCGTGCCTCCTCCGACGCCTCCAGCGCAGATTCCAGGGAAATCTGGGCCTTGGGGGATCCAGAGGAGATTTTGGGGCATTTTGAGGAATTTTAGGGAAATTTTTGATGGTTTTGGGGGGATTTTGTGGGAATTCTTTTTTGGCACAATTTTGGCTGAGCCCACAATGAGCAAAGCTGGGACCTCAAATTCCAAAAATTTCCCAAAAATTTCCAAAAATGTTCCAAATTCCTGGGATTTCCCCTCCTTACCTGAGCAGCCTCATCTCGCTCTCTCTGGAGCTTTTCCAGATCCTTCCGGGCCTGCTCCAGCTCCTGGGAAGAATCCCAAATTTTTGGGGAAAAAAAAAAATAGATTTTTGGGTAAAAATCCCAAATCTTTGGGGGGGGGGGAATCCCAAATTTTGTCAAAAAGAAATTCCCAAATTTGGGGGGGGGAAATCCTGAATTTTGGGGAAAAGATCCCAAATTTTGGGGTAAAATTTCACGGATTTCTCGCACCTTCCGGAGCTTTTCCAGCTCCTGGGGGTCGGTCCGGGCTCGATCCCGATCCTCCCGCGCCGCCTGGAGCCGCTCCCGGAGCTCCCGGAGCTCCTCCTCCAACTCCTCCCGCTCCAGCCGCGCCTGCAGCAGCCTGGAAAATCCCAGAAATTCCCAAAATTCACCAAATCCCCTCCGTCCCAAAATCCCCGACCCTCTTTTGTTGGGAGGTGGGAGTGGAAAATCCTGGAAAATCTCAGAAAATCCTGGAAAGTCTCAGAAAATCCCAAATTTTGGATCTCCCCAAGGCTGCGGGACTCACTCCTGCTTGGAATTCCGCAGCTCTTCCTTGTTTTTCTGGAACATTTCCCGCCACTGCTCCGTCTCCTCCGCGCTCTCCTCCAGCTCCCGACGCAGGTTCCGCAGCTGCATTCCCAAATTTTCCCGCTCCTGCTCCAGGCTGGATTTCTCCTGCAAGGAATTGACAAGATTCCCAAAAAAAAAAAAAATTCCTGGGGAATTCGAGACAAAATTCCTCGGAATTGGCGTGGAGTCCATGGAAATTCCAGAGGTTTTTTTTCCCAATTTCCCCCCCCATTCCAGAGGGATTTTTCCCAATTTTCCCCCCATTCCAGAGGGATTTTTCCCAATTTTCCCCCCATTCCAGAGGGTTTTTTCCCAATTTTCCCCCCCATTCCAGAGGGATTTTTCATAATTTCCCCCCCATTCCAGAGGGATTTTTCCCAATTTTTCCCATGTTCCACTGGGGTTTTTTCTCACGGCTTTCTCCCCCATTCCAGAGGCTTGGAATATGGGGGGAAAAGCCTGGAATTCCCAGTGCTGTCCCCAATTCCCATCCCAATTCCCACCTCCGCCACCCGCTCCGTCTCCCCCCGGATCGTCTCCATCTCCCCCCGGAGCCGCTCCAGGTCGGAATCGTGCGCGGCCACCTCGGCCTTCAGGGCCCCCTTGAGCGCCTGCAGCTCCCGCTCCTGGCGCCGCCGCGACCCCAAAACCTCCTGCAGCTGCTCCCGGCACTCCTGCAGCTCCTGGGAACGGGAAAAACGGGATTTGGGATGTGGAAAAAACCCGGAACCTCCTGGGAATGGGAAAAAACGGGATTTGGGATGTAGAAAAAACCCTCAAAAGCTCCTGGGAATGGGAAATTCGGGATTTGGGGATGGAAAAACCCCAAAACCTCCTGGCACTGGAAAAATCGGGATTTGGGATGTGGAAAAACCCTCAAAACCTCCTGGGAACGGGAAATTTGGGATTTGGGATGTGGAAAAACCCTCAAAAGCTCCTGGAGCTGCTCCCGGCATTCCTGCTGCTCCTGGGAATGGGAGAAGTTAGGAAAGTGGAAAAACTGGGATTTGGGATGTGGTTGTGACCCCAAAACCTCTCCCAGCTGCTGCCAGCATTCCCACAGATGCTGGGAATGGGAAAATTGGGATTTGGGGGTGGCAAAAAATCCCAAAGCCTCCTGGAGTCTTACCAGGATTCCAGGAGTTCCCAGGAAGGGCAGATTTGGGGTTTTGGGTTTTATTTTTTGTGTGTGGTTTTCATTGGCATTTTTCTCCTTTTGAGGCTTTTAGGGCTTTTTTTGTGGGGTTTTTTTTTTGTTTGTTTTCCCCATTTTGGGGGTTTTTAGGGGTACCTGGTAGAGGCCCTCTGTGTCGGGGTCACTTTTGGGGTCGTTTTTGGGGTCGGTGGCCAGCAGCTGCCCCTCGAGGTGGCCCAGCCGCGCCTCCAGCGCCTCCTTGGCGGCTCTCAGCTCGCTCAGCCTGGGCAACGAAGGGTTAATGGGGGAAATCGGGGTCTATTGGGGCTTTCTGGGGGGAAATCAGGGGTTCCTGGGGTCTTTTGGGGGTCCGGAGGGGATTTGGGGGGTTTTAGGTGGAATTAGGGGAGGTTTGGGGGTCTGGGGGGGGATGAAGGGAGGTCTAGAGGGTCTTGAAAGGGTCTTTGGGCCCCAAACCCCAAAAGGGACAAAGGGGGACCCACAGTGACCTCAGACCCCAAAGGGCCACCCCAAACCTGCCCCAAACACTTTAGGGGACCCCAAATCCCTGGGAGGGACCCCAAACCCCAAAGGGCCACCCCAAACCCCTGGAGGGGACCCCAAACCCCTGAGGGACAATGGGGGTGACCCCAAACCCCAAAGGGACAGCGGGGGTGACCCCAAACCCCTCCCCCCCATCAGTGACCCCATTACTGGGCCTGGCTCCGCTGCAGCTCCTGGGATTTCCTGTCCAGGGCCTCCCGCAGGATTTGGGACTGGGGCGAGTCCGGAGCCCCCACGGAACTCTGGGACATTCAGGGACATTTGGGATGTTAGGGACGTCGTGGCCTAAAATCCCAAATCCCAAACCCATCCCAAATCCCTCCCAAATCCCAAACCCATCCCAAATCCCAAACCCATCCCAAATCCATCCCAAACCCATCCCAAATCCCTCCCAAATCCCAAACCCATCCCAAATCCCAAATCCATCCCAAATCCATCCCAAACCCATCCCAAATCCCAAACCCATTCCACATCCATTCCAAATCCCTCCCAAATCCCAAATCCCAAACCCATCCTAAATCCCAAATCCATCCCAAACCCCAAACCCATCCCAAATCCCAAATCCATCCCAAACCCATCCCAAATCCATCCCAAACTCCAAACCCCTGGAATTTTCCCACTCACCGCCAGCTCCTGGAATTTCCCCAGCAGCCTCGAGGTTTTCCTTTTCAGGGAAATTTCGCTCTCGGAGCTCCTGGATTTGGGAGAAAAAATGAATTGGGGTCATGGAAAAAGGGAAGGGCAGGAATTGCTGCTGGATTCCCCCAAATTCTGAATTTGGGGAAAATATTTGGGAATTGGGGTAATGCAGTGGGAATTTGAGGGCGGTTTTGGGGGAATTTGGGGAATTTTAGAGAGGTTTGGGGGAAATTTGGGGGGATTTGGGAGAATTTTGGGGCTGTTTTGGGGGAATTTTGGGGTTCTGGGGGCTCACCCCTCCTTTAGGATGCTGTAGATGAGCTCAGTGGGGTTTTCACAGCCCCCCAATTCCCGCTGATCCCGCAGCAGGTCCGGGGTGGATTTCAGCTTCCAGGAGGGAACAAAAACCCTCAATTCCAACAAAACCCCAAATCCCGCATTCCAGACGGGGAAAAAACCCAAATTTTATAGGGAAAAACATTATTTTATAGGGGAAAAGCACCATTTCATAGGAAAATAATCTGAATTTAATGGGGAAAAACCCCAATTTTATAGGTAAAAACCCCCAATTCCATGGGAACCCCCCCCCAAATGTAATGGGAAAAGTCCTTAAATTTTATAGGAAAAACCCCAATTTTTTTAGGCAAAACCCCAATTTTCATGTAAAACCCCCATTTTTAGGAAAGAAAAAAAAATTATTTTTTTTTTAGGAATTTCCCCCCCCAAATACCTGCATCTCCACGCTCTGCTCCTCCACGCCCCCAAAGCCGCGGGGGATTTGGGGGATTTGGGGCGGGATGGCGGCGGATTCCCGGGAATTCCGCGCATCCAAACTCTGCGAGCGCTTCCTGGGAGCCGCCCCGGGGCCGCGGAACCTCCGCGCTGCTCGCCCGCGGGGCAAATTCCCGTCGAATTTGGTGATCAGGGAATCCACGGAGCGCAGCGGCTCCGTGTCCACGTCCCCGGCAATTCTGGGAATTTCCCCCTCCTTTTTTCCCAATTTTTCGCCGCTTTTGGGAAAAGGCGCGCTGAGGTCCCCGTGCGATTGGGATCGGCGCAGCTCCTCCGAGGATTTGGGGGTTTTCAGGTGCTGATCCGAGTGTTTTGGGGCGTCCCGGCATCTTCCCGGCTCCTCGTCCGAGGATTTCGGCATCCCCCGGGACCGCCCCGAACTTTCCTCATCCCAGGATTTTGGGGCCCCGCGGGATCCCCCCGGAATTTCCCGATCCGAGGATTTGGGGCCCCTCCTTAGCTCCTCATCCCAGGATCTGGGGATGCCCCGGGACCCCCCTGAGCCTTCCTCACCTAAAAACCCGGGGATCCCCCGGGACGGCCCTGACCCTTCCTGCTCCGAAACCCTGTGCACCCCCTGCTCCTTCTCCCAAACTTTCGGGACCCCCCGGGACCCCCCTGGCCCTCCCTGCTCCGCCAACCCGCGCGTCCCCCCATCCCAAACATCCCCCTCCTCCTCCTCCTCCTCCTCCTCCTCGGGGGCCCGGGCGCGGGGGGCGTCGGGGGGCGTCGCGGGCTGTCCCCCCTTGATCTGCACGCCGAAGCTGTCGCCGCCGCGCTGGCCGCTGTTGAGCACCACGAAGGGCTGCCCGGCGATGCCCTGCACCCGCACGGCCACGCCGTACGAGCCGCCGCGGCCGCGGGCCGGGCGCGGGGGGCGCCGCGGCTCGCGGAGGTCGCTGATGAAGCGGATCTGGACGCCGTGGTCCAGCGGCTGCTCCGCCATGGCCGGACTCGGGCTGCTCGGCGGGGAAATAAATGGGTTTCCCTCGGTTTCCCCCGGTTTTTCCACGTTTTCCCCCCGGTTTCCCCTTTTCCCCCCCGGTTTCCCCGTTTTTTCTCGGGTTTTCCCCATTTCCCCCTTTTCCCCCCGTTTTCCCCGCTTCTTTCCCCAATTCCCCCCACTTTTCCCCTTTATCTCCCCATTTTCCCCCCCTTTTTTCCCCATTCCCCCCCCCGGTTTCCCCGTTTTTCCTCGGTTTTTCCCCATTTTCCCCCCGCTTTTCCCCTTTATCTCCCCGTTTTCTCCGGGTTTTTCCCCATTTCCCCCCTCCCCGGTTTCCCTCGGTTTTCCGCTGGTTTTTCCACGGCTTCCCCCCGGTTTCCCCTTTTCCCCCCGTTTTTTACGGTTCTTTCCCCGGTTTTCCTCCTTTTTCCCCCCGTTATTTCCCTATTTCCCCCCAGTTTCTCCCCCATTTATACCGGCTTTTCCCCAGTTTTCCCACTTTTCCCCCCCGGTTGCCCGTTTTCCGCATTTTATTCCAGGTTTCCCCCCTTTTCCCCATCTTCCCCCAATTTTTTCCCAGTTTTCCATTGTCGTGTGTGACCCCGTCCGCCCGTCCCGTCCCCCCCACCCCCTTCCCGGTTTTTTCCCATTTTTCTACCACTTTCCCCCTTTTCTCCCCGTTTTTTCCTTGTTTTTCCCGGTGTTCCCCATTTTCCCCCTTTTTTCACTTGTTTTCCCCTTTAGCCCCCACTTTTTTCCCCCCGTTTTCCCTGATTTTCCCTGATTTCCCCCATTTTTTGCCCGGTTTTTCGGACGAGCGGTGACATTTTGGGAGCAGCGCGAGGACGGAACCTCCCCCCGCCCTCGATCCCAGAAATCCTCTGGAAGCCCCGGGGAAAAAAAAAAAAAATGGGAATTTCGGATTGGAAAAGCCGCGATTCCGCCCCACATCCCGGGGTTTTTTTCGCGGGAATAAATCGGGAATGACGCGAGGAGCAGGAGCTGCGGAATGAGCGGGGGAAGGGGGATTTGGGGATGTTTGTGGGGATTCCGGGATGTTTGTGGGGATTTCGGGATGTTTGTGGGGATTTTGGGATGCCATGATGGGTCTGAAGTGCCGGGAAAATTCCCAAAAAAAACCCAAAGGGAAGGAGCAGAGCGCGGGATGGGGGTGGGGAAAAGGATCCCGGGGCAGGGATGGGATCCCCAAATCCTGCTGCCCCTCCGGAATCCCCACGAACCCCTGGAATGGCAGGGGAGCGACCCTGGGAGCGCAATTCCCAAATCCCCAAATCCCTGGATCCCCAAACCCTCCCAGTTCCTAAACCCCCGAATTCCCAAATCCCCAATTTCTGCCGTCCCTTTGGAATCACCCCAAATCCCAGGAATCTCAAAATCCCTGGAACTGCAGGGGAGGGATCCCGGGAGTGGAATTCCCAAATCCCCAAACCCCGGGATCCAGGAAATCCAGGAACCCACCTGAGCGGGGAGCGGCGCGGGTGGAAAATCAGGAATTTTTCCCGGTGGCCAAAGGGCAGCGGGGCCGGGGCGGGGCTGGGAACGATCCCGATGGGAATTCCGGGAGCCGGGGAAGACCTTTGGAAGGGCCAGGAGGGGTCGGGATCACCAGGAAGGGCTGGGATCCATCCCAGATCCCAGGATCCATCCCAAATCTCAGGATCCATCCCAAATCTCGGGATCCATCCCAAATTCTTGGATCCATCCCAGATCCTGGGATCCATCCCCAGTCCTTGGATCCATCCCAAATTCTTGGATCCATCCCAAATCCTGGAATCCATCCCAAATCCCAGGCTCCATCCCAGAGCAGGTGGAGAATCCATGGGGGGGGAGGGGGCTGGGAATGTTCCCAGATGGCTCCAGAAAAACCGGGAACAGGGGAGGGCTGGAAAACCGGGAGAGGATCGGATATTCCCCAAAAAAATGGGAGAGGATTTGGATTTCCCAGAAATCCGGGAGAGGATCGGAAATTCCCGAAATGAGGAAATCCGGTACAGGAATTGCTCCTTTGCTCTCCCAGGATTTCACTGGAAAACTGAAAGGAAAAAAAAAACAAGAAAAGGGAATTTTGGAGCTGAAAAAATGGGAAAAGAACAGGAAAATGTGAATTTTGGGGCTGAGAAAAAACAGAATTTCGGGGATTTCCCTGGAAAACCAGAAGAAAAAAAGCAGGGAAAGGGAATTTAGGGCCTAAAAAAAACCCAAAACAGGAATTTTCCCTGGGAATGGGGTTGGGAAAAATCAAAGGCCATCCCGGCCACTCTGGAAGGGCAGAATTTTGGGAATTTTCCGTCTGGCTGGGATCCAGGGAAGCACAAAGAGCCTTTGTGGCTCCGACCCAGAAAAAGCCGTTTCGTAATTCCTGGAGAGGCCGGAAAATTGGGGGGAAAAAAAACAACTGGAGTTGCTTTTCCAGGAATTTTCCCCCTTTTTTTTCCCTCTTCCTGAAGGAGGAAAAGGGAATTTGGGATTTTGAGAATGGAGAAAGGGAAGGGAAAACCCAGCTGGTCAAAGGTGGGAAAGGAAGGAAAAAATCCCAAATTTTCCCAAAATATTCCCAAAATTGCTGGGTTGGGATCTTCCCAATATTTAGGATGGTCCCAGTGAGGTTTTCCCAAAATTCTGCTCCATTCCTGAGTCCCTGGGGCCCAAATCGAGCTCCAAATGATCCCAAAGTATTCCCAAATTATCTCAAATTATCCCAAATGAATTATCTCAAATGATCCTAAATTATCACAAATTATCTCAAATTATCCCTAATTAATTATAGCGAATTAATTACCCCAAACCATCCCGGGGTTTTTTTGCCTCCAGGGGATTTTTTTTTTTTGGGATCTTTCCCAAAATTCCACCCTCGGCTCCTCCCCCGGGCGTTGTTTGGGGCCAAAGTCCTGGAATTTGGAGCCGCGCCCAAAAACCGGGAGCGGCTTTTCCGGATTTTCCAGTTTTTCCCGCTTTTCCTGGGAACCCGAAACCGGAGAGGGGCGGAGATCGAGGGGGCAGAGGGAATCGCACCTGGAAAAATGGGAGTTTTCACCCGGAAAAAGGGTCGGGAATGGGATCTTTCACCTGGGACAAGGGCGGGGAGAGGGATTTCCATTTGGGATCGGGAATATTCGGGATCGGGATCATCCCCCACGAGCGGCTCCGGGGCTCCCCGCGGGGCGGAATTCCACGAATTCCAGCCCAGACCTGGGCAGAGCTCCCGGGTTAACCCTCAGCCCCAAATCCTGGGAAATCCACCCCAAATCCTGGGAAATCTGCCCCAAATCCTGGGAAATCCGCCCCAAATCCTGGGAAATCGACCCCAAATCCTGGGAAATCCACCACAAATCCTGGGACATCCACCACAAATCCTGGGAAATCGACCCCAAATCCTGGGAAATCGGCCCCAAATCCTGGGAAATCCCGTTCCCGCCGCTCCCAGGGCAATCCCGATCCCCGCCGGGATCCGGTGACGGTTTCCAGGGAAATCGATCCCGTGGAACCGGAGCCCGCGGGATAAAATTGCCGTACACGGAAAAGCCTCGGGATAACCGGGAATGATCCCATTCCCTGGGATAACCGGGAACGATCCCGTTCTCTTGAGATAACCGGGAATGATCCCGTTCCTTTGGGATAACCGGGAATGATCCCATTCCTCGGGATAACTGGGAATGATCGCATTCCCTGGGATAACCGGGAATGATCCCATTCCCTGGACACCAAAATCCCTGCGGGGTTTGGGGTCACTCTGGGTTTGCCCTGAGTTCCATCCCGAAATTCCTGCCCTGAGGGATTCACTCCCACACATTCCCGCTGGGAATTCCCTCTCCGGCCCCAGGAAGCCGCAGGGAAAAGGCGAAACCCCAAATCCTGCCCAGGGAAAGGGAATTCCGAGGATCCCAAACCGGTCCGACCGGTCCGGGAACGCCCGGAGCGATCCCAAAAAAACGGAACAAAGAGGGACAAAACCCGCTGGACTTGGGATTCCCTGAACCTGGGGCCCCCTGGATTTGGGATCCCCGGGATTGGGATCCCCGGGATTGGGATCCCTTGTGTTTGGGATCCCCTGGGTGTGGGGTCCTCTCACTTTGGGAAGAGGCTCCAAAAATGCCCCTGGATTTTTCCCAAATCATCGGAGGGATAAAAGGCAAAGGTCGGGAGGGGTTTTCTGGGGGGATCCCACCGGACAGGACCCCAAAAAGGGACACCGGGACCCCAAAAGGGACAGCAGGACCCCGTCCCGTGTCCCCAGGCCCCTCTGCGTGTCCCCGTGTCCCCTCCCGCTGTCACCAGTGCCCTCTCCCGTGCCACCACGAGCGTCTCCGGTGTCACCGGCACCTCCTCCGGTGTCACCAGCGCCCTGCCGGTGTCACCAGGGCCCTCTCCGGTGTCACCGGCGCCCTGCCCGGTGTCACCAGCGCCCTGCCGGTGTCACCAGGGCCCTCTCCGGTGTCCCCAGCCCGTGCCCGGTGTCACCGGCGCCCTGCCCGGTGCCTCCGGGCCTCTGCCCGGTGGGACAAGACCCTGCCCGGTGTCACCAGCGCCCTCTCCGGTGTCACCAGCGCCCTGTCCCGTGCCACCAGCCCCCCCCTCGTGCCACCAGCGGCCTGCCCGGTGTCCCCAGCCCCTATCCGGTGTCACCAAGCCCCCCGCCCAGGGGGAAAGACCCTCTACCGTGCCACCGGCCCCTGTCCGGTGTCCCCAGCCCGGTTTCCCGGTGTCCCCAGCCCCTATTCGGTGTCACCAAGCCCCCCGCCCAGGGGGAAAGACCCTCTACCGTGCCACCGGCCCCTGTCCGGTGTCCCCAGGTCCCTGTGCGGTGTCCCCACATCCCTGTCCGGTGTCCCCAGCCCCTGTTCCCGGTGTCCCCAGCCCGTGCCCGGTGTCCCCAGCCCGGTTTCCCGGTATCCCCGGCCCCTGTCCTGTGTCCCTAGCCCCGTTCCCGGTGTCCCCAGCCCCGGTTCGGTGTCCCCACATCCCTGTCCGGTGTCCCCAGCCCCCGTTCCCGGTGTCCCCAGTCCCTGTCCGCCGGTGTCCCCCCCCACATCCCTGTCCGGTGTCCCCAGCCGGTGTCCCCACATCCCTGTCCGGTGTCCCCAGCCCCTGTCCGGTGTCCCCAGCCCGGTTTCCCGGTGTCCCCCCCCGCCACTCACCGCCCGCTCCCGCCGCAGCCACCGCAACCTGTTACCTTCGCCCAGGCCCCGCCCCTCGATACTGATTGGTCGGCACCACCCCAAACCCCGCCCACCAGGCGCGGCTCCGCGCCCCAGACCCCGCCCAGCACCGCACCGGTGCTGCGTCGCGTGCGGGCGCCGCCATCTTGAGGAGGGCACCGCGCCCTGGCCGGTATTTTTCGCCGCGCTCAAGATGGCGGCGAGGCCACGCCCACTCGCTACGGCGGCGGGAAGCGGCCGCGTTGCCTCGGCGCAGGCGCAATCGCGTCGTGACTAAGATGGAGGTCGGGGCAGCGCCGCCACCGTTCTGGGCCGGGGGCCCGGCCCCGGGACAAACGTACATCCCCCGGGCTCTGGGACACACCGGCATCCCTCCCCGGGGCACCGGCACCGGGCCCGCCGCGCTGCCCGCCGGCCGCACGCTGTGAGGGCAGAGGGGGCGCGGGAAGGGATGGGGGGAATGGGGGGGTCCTGAGGGGATGGGGAGGGTCCCTGAGGGGATGCGGGAGCAACTGGGGGGGACTGGGGAGATTGGGGGGATCCCTGAGGGAGCAGGGAAATGGGAAGACCGAGGGGATTTGGGGAGGGGGAGGGGAAATGGGGGGATTTGGGGAGGGTCCCTGAGGGCTGGGAGGGCAAACTGGGAGCGGAACTGGGGGGAACTGGGGAGGGGGAAAGGGAAGGAGCAGGAAATGCGGGAATGCCGGGGAGACTCCTGGGGCGCAGGATGGACAAACTGGGAGGAAGCGGGATCTGAACTGGTGTGAGTGGGACCCACACTGGTGTAACTGGGACCCACACTGGTGTGACTGGGACCACACCGGTGTGACTGGGACCCAGCCCAGTGTAACTGGGACGCACACCGGTGTGACTGGGATCTCGGTGTGCCAGGAGCCCAATGGTGACCGGCACGTCGGTGCTGGGACTGAAGTTCTCCGGGGGGGTGATGCTGGCTGCGGACACCGTGGGGTCCTTTGGGTCCCTGGCGCGGTTCCGGGGCATCTCCCGGCTCCTCAAGGTCAACGACTCCACCGTGCTCGGAGCCTCCGGGGACCTGGCGGATTTCCAGCACCTGCGGCAGCTCCTGGAGCAGATGGTGTAAGATTCCCGGGAATTCCCAGCCCAAATTCCCTCAGGAATTCCGGGATTCCCCATCCCAAAATCCCCAGCTGATTCCTGGGGATTTGGGAATTTCCCATCTCCAAATCCCCGATTGATTCCCGCCAAGTCCCCAAAATTCCGAATTGGTTCCTGGGATTTGAGAATTTCCCATCCCCATTGTTTTCTGTGCGCCAATCCCCGAATTCCTTGAGCACCAGTCCCTGAGTTCCTTGAGCACAAATCCCTGAATTCCTTGGAATTCCTTGGGCACAAATCCCTGAATTTCCTGGCATTCTGTCCCCAAATTCTGCAGCGTTTTTTGCTCTTCTCCAATCCCCGAATCCCTGCTCTGCAATCCCTGCTCTCCATTCCTGAATCCCTGCTCTCCAATCCCCAAATCCCCGACCTCCAAGGCAGAATTCCCTGGAATTTCAGGATCGACGAGGAGCTGCTGGGGGACGGGCACAGCTACAGCCCGCGGGCGCTGCACTCGTGGCTGACACGGGTCCTGTACAACCGGCGCTCCAAGATCAACCCCCTCTGGAACACCGTGCTCATCGCCGGCGTCTACGGCGGGGAGAGGTGACCGTCCCAGCACTGCCATTCCAGGGGTTTCTGCTCCTTCCCAGGGAAATTCCTGCTTCTTTTTCCTGCTGCAGCTCCTGCTGCTTCGCGGGGAAATGGGGCTTTTCCCTGGGGTGGTTTCTCCTCCTTCTTCCCGGGGAATTCCTGCTTTTCCCTGGGGTGGTTCCTGCTCTTTCCCAGGGGAATTCCCGGCTCCCTGGGTGATTCCCATTCTCCTGTTCTGCAGTTTCCTGGGATATGTGGACATGCTGGGCGTGGCCTACGAGGCGCCGTCGCTGGCCACGGGATTCGGGGCTTACCTGGCCCAGGTGAGCCCAGGCTCGGGTCTTTACTTCATCATTAAGTTTTTCATTGATTCTTTCCTGTTTTAGTTCGTTATTTTCCGGCTCGTCATTTTTTGATTGATGTTTTGGTATTTTGACTTGGTTTTGATTGATTGGTTCCTTCATTCCCAATCTGTGTGCAGCCGCTGCTGCGGGCGGAGCTGGAGCGGGATCAGGATCGGCTCCCGACGCGGGAGGAGGCGCGGCAGCTGCTGGAGCGCTGCCTGAAGGTGCTCTACTACAGGGATGCTCGCTCCTTTAACAGGGTTTGTATCCCAAATCCATCCCCAAATCCATGGGATCCATCCCCAAATCCATGGGAATTCACCCCAAATCCATGGGATCCATCCCAAACCCATCCCAATCCCGGGAGCTGCTGGAGCAATGCCTGAGGGTGCTCTACTACAGGGATGCTCGCTCCTTTAATAGGGTTTGTATCCAAAATCCACCCCAAAATCCCAGGAATTCATTCCAAAATCCATCCCCAAATCCATGGGAGCCGCCCCAAACCCATCCCAGGGTTTTTCCCGTGGAATTCCGGGTGGGATTGAGGAATTCTGGGCTTTTCCTGCAGTATGAGGTCGCCACGGTGACGGAGAAGGGCGTGGAGCTGGAGGGCCCCCTGACCCTGGAGGCCAACTGGGACATCGCCCACCTGGTCAGGTAATTCCCGCCTGGAATGCCGGCATGTGGGAATTCTGGGGGGTCTGGGGACATCCAGGTAATTCCCACCTGGATAACAGCGGGGTTGGGAATTCCAGAGGGGCATCCAGGTGTTCTGAGTGAGATGCAGGTGTTCTTCCTGCCCCTCTAACTCCCGTTTTTCACTTTTTTTCCCATTTTTCCAGAGGTTTCGAGTGATCTCCAGGAGCTGCTCCGGCCACGGTGAATCCCCATTTTTATTCCATCCCTTCTTTCCCTCTGGAATGGCAAATCCAGCGTTTTTTGGGAATAAAATCAATCAGTTAAGACCAATCCGTGTGTTTGTTCTTTGGGAATCCTCAAAAAAACCACAGGAATTCTCCCGGAAAATGCAGATTTCAGGCAGTTCTGGAATTCAGGGTGGATGCCGTGGCCCCAAATCCCAATTTTTACCAAAACTGTAGAATTTCTTAAAGCCCTTTTGGGATGGAGCCTGGGCATCCCTAAACCCTGTCCACGATTTTGGGGCATTCCATGGGATTTTTCCCCAAAACCCCAAACCCGGAGGGATTTTGAGGCCATTCCCAAGCCTGGGAATTCCCGGCTGGGTTGGGATCTGTTGATTGAACCCAAAATGGCCCAAATGTGCCCCAAATCCTTTTTCTGGGAATTCTGAGAGGGTCCCAATCTCCCTTTGGAAACAGAAAAAAAAATTGGGGAAAAAAGTGGGTTAAAATCCCAATTTTTGCGGAATTTTTGCTGCTTCAAATGGACCCGCGGGGGTTTTTCTGGGAATTCTGGGGTTATGGAAGATTTCAGTCAATTAAGGAAATTTCAATAAAATATTGGACTGTTTCTGTAAAATCCTGGAATATTTTACTAAAATCTTGGAATATTTCAATAACCAAGGCTACAAATATCCAATTAAAATGGATTTTTTCTACTCCCTATTCCCAAAATTCCTCCAGCAGCATTTTCCTAACTTTTCCTTAAAAAAACCCAGGAATTCTCCATGGAAGAAAACAATTCTGACCCTGAAGAATTAATTAAATCCAGGACTTTTCCACCCAAATCCCTCGGGAATGAAGGAATTTTTTCCACAATAAAAACACCGTTTATTTATAAATCCATTTCCCTGCTTTTATTCCATGTTTTCCACTCCTGTACAATTCCAAGCTGATCCATATTTTTTATTTTTAATTTTTTTTTCCTTTGGGGAAAAAAACCCAAAAAAAAAGAAACAAACCTCCACAAATCTTATGGAAAAACGGGTGCTGGGTGCCTCTGGAATTTGGGAATTCCAAGAACTTTTAAAATAAAAAAAAAAAAAACAAAAAAACAAACCAAAACGTTTTCCCAAAAAACATGCAGATTCCGGTAGAAAATCGGAGCTGGCAGTGAAAAATCAACCCAAAATCTTTCTTTTAAATGGATTTTTTCGGGTTTCTCGTCACAGTCTTAGTCCCAAATCCTGGATTTTCTGATCCTAAGGAAGGCAGCGTTTTCCAGGATGGTTTTTTTTTTAAATAAAGTTGATAATTAACAATCCAAAAGAGGGAAATCCAAGGAAAAGTTGGGTTTTTCTGCCCCTCCAATGGGAATTTTTGGGGCAGAAATTGGGAAAATCAAGGTCGGGACAGGAAAAGCAGCACCAATCCCAAAAACTGCTGGCGTGGAATGGTGGCTCCACAATTCCCAAGCCAAGTTCCCTCAAAACTCCCTAAAATTCCACCAAAATTCCATTACAATTCCAGATTTCCATTAAAAAAGCCCCAAAATAGCTGAATCTTGGCAGCCAATCCGAAGGAATTTTCCGTAAAAACGGGGAATTTTTGTCTTCTTGGAAAAAATCTGGGCACAAACAACGTCAAATTCCCACTGCTAAAAACCAGGAATTATGGTACAAGTGAGGTAAAGAAAATTCCCAAAAAATATCCACCCACGAGAGAGAATTCCAAGGAAATACCAACACAGTGAATCCAAGTCTGGGGTTTTTTTTTCAGTTTTTTTTTTTTCAAATTTAAAAAATAAAGAAAAAAAACCCATGAAAATCCTCCCAAAAAATTGGCAGAAACGGCAAATCTGCAAAAATCCCAGAAATCCGTTGGGAACTGGGATCTCATCTGTTTGTTCCGAAAACTGGGCACGTCCTTTGTTTTGGGGCCAAAAATTTGGGAATATTCTTTGATTCTGGGGCCAAAACTTGGGAAAATCCTTGGGGTTTTGGGGCTAAAAAATGGGAATATCCTTTAATTTCTGGGGCGCTTTTGGCTCTCCAGAAACAGGGAACATCCTTTCATTTTTGGGGCCAAAACCAAGCAATTTCCTTTAATTTCGGCGGCCAAAAATAGGGGATATCCTTCAAGTTTGGGGGCAGAAAATTGGGAATAGCCTTCAATTTCTGGGATGTGTTTGGATCTCCAAAAAACAGGGAATATCCTTTAAGTTCTGGGGGCCAGAAACAGGGAATATCCTTCCATATCTGCGGCAAAAAACTTGGAATATCCTTCAATTTTCGGGCCCAAAACCAGGGAACACACCCCTTCCACTCCCGGCGCTCCTCGGCCTCTCCAAACCCAGGAATTTCTGGGATGAATCCGTCACTTTTTTTTTCCTTTTTTTTCCGGGAATTCTCAAATTTCCATCAGATCCAAATCCGCCTCCTCGAAGCCGTAGAAGGACTCGGCCTCGCTCTCCCCCTCGAAGAGCCGGTGCAGGATTTCGGGATCGGCCTCGGGGTCGTCGTTTTCCGGGAATTCCGGGGACGATTCCCTGGTTTTGGCGATTCTCAGCCTCTCCTCCATGGTGGCGATCAGCTCCTCCTGCTCGTCGCCGTTGCGCCGCGGCGATCCCGAATCTCCGGCCGGCCCCGGCAGGACGCTGGCCACCAGGAAAGATTTCTGGATCAATTCCGGGCAATTCCCGAGGATTTCCAAAGCTTCTCCCAGCCACCCCAGCAGCAGCTGGAGCAGCGTGGAGGAGTCGGAATCCACCAGGTCTTTCGCCCGTTCTTTCCATTTTTTGTGGAGGAAATTTTTCAGGGATCTCTTGACGCAGACGTCCAGCGGCTGGATGCGGGAGCTGCAGCCGGCCGGGATGACGGCTGGCAGCGCCCCGGCCGCGCTGAGCACGGCCAGCACCTCCTCGGACAGGTGCGTCCGGTGGCAATCCAGGACCAGCATCCCTTTGGAAGCGCCGCCTCGGCATTCCGTGTGCTTCCTCCACACTCTGGCCGCCCACAATTCCATGATCTCGTCATCGCCGCAGCCGTCCTCCTTGGACTCCAGCAGGATGGATTTGGGAAGGGCGGCCGGACAGGGGAGGCGACCCCTGGAGATGACCAGGGCGGGGAGGACGCTGCCGTCGGCCAGCACGGTCAGCACCAGCTCGCACCACGGCTCTCCGTTGCCCACGGTCTGCAGCGCGCTCTCCTTCCGCTCGTCGCTGCCCAGCACCTCCGCGTCCAGGAAAAGGGAGATTTCATCCACGGCGGCGATCATGGCCAAGGGCAGCTCCTGCGTGTGGATCTGGCGCTGCACGAACTCGATGAAGGCTCCGGCGTTGCCCTGGATCTCCTTGGGAAGAGGGTGGGCGACGCCGCGGCGCGTGTGGGTGCTGAGGTGGTGGCGCAGCATGAACCTGACGGCCCACTCGTAGGAGATCTGGAACCCTCCCTCCAGGGCCCGCCCGATCTTGGTGGCCTTCTGGAAGAGCGTCTCCTCGTTGACCGGCAGCTGCTGCTCGCGCTGCGTCAGGACCCACTCGGCCAGCTTCTCCTCGGCCTCCAGGCTGAGGTACTTGCCCTCGGGCAGCTCGGGGCGGTCGTCCTGGAAGGCCTGGAAGCGCCGGAGCCAGCGGCGGATGCGGCGCGGCGGGTTGCGGAAATGCTGGGCCGCCTGCTCCGTGCTGGAGCAGAGCGCGAACAGGACCACGCGCAGCTTCTTCACCGACAGCTGCTCCTTTTTGGAGGGCTCGGGGTCCTTCTGGGCAGGGTCCGGCGGGTTTGCGGAGGGGTCTGCGTCGGGGGGCTGGGGGGTTGGGGTTTTCTGGGGGTTCTGGGGTGGGGTTTGGGGTTTTTGGGGGGTTTGGGGTTTTGGAGGGGGAGGAGGGGAGGGGGTTTGGCAGGGCGGGGGTTGTGGCGTGTCCTGGGTGTGCCTGGAAAAAAGGGGGATTGGGAAAAGTGAAATATTTGGGGTGTTTGGAGGAAAGGGGAGGGAAAAAAGGGGGAAGAAGAGGAAAACGAGGGGAGGAAAAAGGGGGATTGGGAAAAGTGAAATATTTGGGGATTGGGAGGAAAGGGGAGGGAAAAAAGGGGAGAGAAGGAGAAAAAAGGGGCAAGAAGGGGAAAATGGGGGGTAAGGGAAAAAAAGGGAGAATAGGGAGGGAATAGGAGGGAAAAAAGGGGGAGGAAAAAGGGGAGAAAAAGAGGGGAAAAGGGAGGGAAAAGGGAAAACAAGGGGAGAAAAAAAGGAAGGAAAAGGGGGGGGAAAAGATGAGAAAAAATTCCCAGTCCCATGGAGTGGGGGGCATGAGGAGAAACAGGAATTTTTGGCTTACCTGGAATGTGATATCCAAGAAGGCCCTGGAATAAAACACAATATTTCAGGTTTTTATTCTGATTCACTTGAGGTGTTTTAGGCTTTACTTCTATTTCATTTTATTTCAGAGGAATTGGGGATTTGTGGGAATTCCTGGAAAAGCTGGAATCAAACCAAGCTCCCTCATGAATGAATTCTGAATTTCCAACCCATTAAAATAAAACAAAATTAATTCAGTTTATTCCCAACCCGAGCTCCAGAATATGGAGATTTCTTGGATTTTGGCCGGAATTTGGGGTTTTTCTCGTTTTTCCCCTTTTTTTCCTGGTTTTACCTTGGACAATGATGTTGCTGGACTCGTGGGAGGGGTTGAACACCAAATGTTTGGCCATGGAGTCACCCTCAGAGGTGACGAAGAGGCAGGAGGAGCACGAGAGCCTCACCCCGCTGGGAAATGGGGGAAAAAAGAGGAGAAATGGAAAAAAGGGGGAAAAAATAGGGAGAATGGGGAGGAAAAAGGAGAAAAAAAGGGAAAAAGAGGGGAAAGAAAAAGGGAGGAAAATAGAAGGAGAAAGAAAAACAAATAAACTTTAATATCAGATATAAAAATGTGTCTAATCCCTCATTAATAACTAAATCATTGATATATAAATCATTATTATTTATTGTTAGTGATTAAACTTGTAATAACTAAATTGATAATAATTAAACATTAAATAATAATTATTAATAATTAAAATGTAAAATACCACCCCATTGAAGCACAATGGAATGGGACCCATAAATCCCAAAATCCTGGACTTTTCCCCAGAATAAAAAAGGTTAGGAATTCCCAGGGGCTAGAATTACCCTGGAATTGGTATTTTGGGAATTTTTTCCATACCTGGCTGTGTAGTTCTTGAACAAAGCCAAATATTTAGGGCTTTTCCGGGGAACGTGGTTGCTATAGAGGGAAAAAGATGGAAATGTCACGGATAATCTGGAGAAAGGCTGTAAAATCAAAGAAAACACCCCACAAATAATAAAAATCCCCTAAAAAACTCTATTAAATTCCCTAAAAATCAGACAAGACACATGATGAATCCATATAAAAGATCCTATAAAATTAATATAAATACCCTAAAAAATTAATATAAAATTCTCTAGATTATGTAACATATCCTATAAAATACCCTATAAATCCATTGAAAATAACCCATATAACCCATAAAAATTCCCCTATAATATCCACACAAAATCTCATCTAAAACCCCGTAATATTCCCAATGAAACTCCACAAAATCCCCTATAAAATAATACAAAATCCTCCATAAATCCATATAAAATATCCTAAAAAAAACACAAAAATCACCTATAAACCCACAAAAAATCCCCGATAAAACACTGGAAAAGTGCTCAGGAGCCCAGAATTGTTCCCAAATCCTGGATTTTTCCATCCTTGACCATGTGGTTGCCGTATGCGTGTGAGCAGCGGGAATTCCCCCATTTTTCACCATTTTTGCCCCGTTTTTTGTTCTCATTTTTTCCCAAAATCCCATTTTTTGCCCCCAGACCCCGTACTTGACCATGTGGTTGCCATGTGCGTGTGAGCAGCAGGAATTCCCCCATTTGTCACCATTTTTCACCACTTTTGCCCCGTTTTTTTGTTCCCATTTTTCCCCAAATCCCCTTTTTTCCCCCCAGACCCGTACTTGATCATGTGGTTGGCGTAGGCGCGGGAGCAGCAGGTGCTGTAGCGGCACAAGGAGCAGTGCACGTAGGTGGGGAAGTGGTTGGGGAAGTCGGGGATCTCAAAGCTGCACTCCAGGCACGTCTGCCGGCCCAGGCCGCTCCTTGGGGCAGAAAACGGCAAAATCCGTCAAAATCCGTCAAAACCACGACTTTGGGAGGGCTTCTCTGGGACTGGGGAGGCTGGCAGGAAAGGGGATGGGAGGATTTGGGATGGGCTTTTGCTACAAATGAATGACTATTTAAAACTAATCAATATTAATGAGCTAAAATTATCAATAGTATCAATATTCCAGGATGGCATTCCAGCTTTAATTCCCTGTTTTCCAGCTCCACCTTTCCAAACCAACCTCAGAATTCCCACCTTTTCCCCCAGAATGACACAATTTTCTCCCAGAATTTCCCCAATTTTTCCCAGAAAATCACTGATGTTTTCATGCCAGCTCTCTTGGGGACGCTTCAATGGCTGGAGAACCCCAAAATTCCCATTCTTTCCCCAAATTCCCATGTTTTCCCTGTTTTTCCCTTAACTTCCCCCAAAATTCCTGTTTTTTCCAGGAAAAGCACTGACATTTTTTTGCTGGCTCTCTTGAGGATCCCATGGTGGCTGGGGAATCCCAAAATTCCCAGGTTTTCCCAAAATTCCCGTTTTTTCCCGAAATCCCCTCTTTTTCCCCAAATTCCCGTTTTTTCCTGAAATCCCCGTTTTTTCCCCAAATTCCATTTTTTCCCGGAAAAGCGCTGACGTTTTTTTGCCGGCTCTGCGGGGGGCGTTGCGGTGGCACAGGAAGAGGGGCTGGGGGTCGGAGGAGGATCCCAGGGGAGCCGGATCCGGGCCCATCCCGTGGGAAGGTTCCAGCGGCAGCGCGCGGGGCTGGCCCCGGGACGCCCGGATCGTCACCTGGGGGAGCACAAAAAATCGGGAAATTGGGATTTTCCACGGGGAATCTGGGGTTTGGATGAATTCCCAATCAATGCCATGAAATACCCAATTAGTTCTATGAAAAGAACCAATTAACTCCAGGAAACATCCAATTAATCACAGGCAATATCCCATGAATCACAGTAAATTCCCAATGAACCCCATTAAATTCCCAATTAATTCTACAAAATTCAGTGAATCCCATTAAATTCCCAAGGAATCCCAACAAATTCCCAATGAATCCCAGTAAATTCCCAATGAATCCTACCACCAAACTCCACAAAAATCCACTCAATCCTATAAACCCCTCCCCAAATCCCCCCTTTATTCCCACCCCTTTCCCCATCCCCACCACCCCCAGCCAACAAAAGCCCTGGGAATTTTTCCGGGAATTTTTCCAGGAATTTTTCCAGGAATGGCATGCCTTGGTGCCGGGTTTGAGCCCCTCGAGCTGCTTGGGCTTGCGGAAGGTTTTGTGGTGCTGCAGCTTGTGCTCGATCTTGTCCTTGGCAAACAGGAACTGCAGGCGGCACTTGTTGCAGTGGTACACGCTCTTCTTCTGGAAAAAACCCATCAACGTTAATTAATTATTAATTGTTTCATTAGGTATTGATTGTTTATTAGTTATTAAATAGGTATCAATTGTTTATTGAGTATTGAATGGATATCAGGACTGAAAATTGCACTGGTTGCAGTGGTACAGCTCTCCTGGGAAAAAGCAGTAATTCGTATTAATTAATTATTCGTTCTTAATTATTTAATAGTTATTAAGTACCTATTAACTGTTTACTGAGTATTAGGTGGGTATTAGAACTGCAGGCAGCACTTGTTGCAGTGATACACGCTCTTCTTCTGGAAATTATTATTAATTAGTTGATAATCATTAAGTAGGTATAAATTATTAAGTAGGTATTAGTTATTAAGTATTTTTCCCAAGGAACTCGCTGGAACTGGGGCTCACCTGGCGCTCATGAAGTGCTGCTGGAAGGCGCTGCCGTTCTTGAACATCTTTGGCAACTCCCAAATCCCATCTTTTCCCATTCCCACCCAGACCCAGTTAACGAATCCCTCCTCGTTCAGCATTCCCAAATCCCGTTTTTCCTGGGAATTCTGGCTCACCTGGTGCCTCATGAAGTGCTGCTGGAAGGCGTTGCCGTTCTTGAACACCTTGAGGCAGTAGGGGCACAGGAGGTGCCGCGTGTCCTCGTGGATCAGCCGGAAGTGGCTGTCCACCTCGGAGTACAGCGACGAGCGGTACTGGCACACCTGGAAAACCCGGGAAAACCCGGGAAAACCGGGATTGGGGGCGGGGAAAACGGGGGAAAAATCCTGGGATTTGGGGCGTTTCAGCAGCAGGGTGTGGGAAAATCCCAGTTAACAGGGAACAATTCCATGGTTTTCCATACCTGGCACACACAGGGGATTACTCTGGGATTTCTGGGGTGGGAACTGGGAATTGCAGGTGGGAATTCCGGGAGTTTTCCTTACCTGGCAGACGTAGGGCATCTCCCCGGGTTTGTGGGTGTCCTTCATGTGCTGCAGGAAGAGTGGCTCGCTCTCGAACGCCCACTCGCAGATCTTGCACTTGGCTGCCCCAAAAAACAGGGAAAAATGGGCAAAAGTTGGGAAAATGTGGGAGTTGGAGGTGTGGGGAAAGGCAGAAGGGGGGGAAAAGAAGGGAAAAGAGGGAAAATAAGAGGGAAAAGAAGAGGGAAAAGCAGGAAAATAGGGAAAAGGGGGGAAAGGGAAAAATGGGGGGAAAAGGGAGGGGAAAAAGGGGAAAAGAGGGGGAAAAATGAGGGAAGAGAAGAGGGAAAAGGTGGAACTGGGACTGGAGAAGTAAAACTTGGCTGAGATTTGGGGTGGATTTTGTGGTGACCTTGAGCAAGGGGTGAGGGAGGAGTGACAACTCTCCTTCCATAAATTCCCACTAAATCCAGGAGGAAAATCCCAATTTAGGGACAAAAAATTCCCAGAAAAGCATGACCTAGTGGACTTTTAGGAGTTGTGCACATTCTCCAGGTGGAATTGCGGCTGGAGAAGTGAAACTTAGCTGGAATTTCGGGTGGACTTTGTGGCGACCTCAAGCAAGACGTGAGGGAGAAGCAACAATTTTCCCCGCCCAAAACCCCGACGATCCAAGAGGAAATTCCCAGGTGAATCCCAAAGGGAAGCAGGAAAAGCACTGACTGCTGGACTCGTAGGGGCTGTGCACGTTCTCCAGGTGGCACTGCAGCTGGAAGGGGGTGCTGAAGTGGCGGTAGCAGTGCTGGCAGATGGTGTGCACGTCCACCTCGCCGTTCTGCTGGTCCAGCTCCACGTGGTGCTTCATGTGGTTCATGAACCTGCAGGGACGGAATTCCCGGAGATTCCCATTCCTCATCCGGGGAAAATGCACTCTGTGCATCGCTCCCAGCTCGGTTTGGGGTTATTCATGGTTAATTCCTGGATAATTCCTAACTGGGGGTTGTTCTTGAGGTGCTCAGTGCAGTGGGGGCAGCAGTGCCCATCTCCCTCTGCCCCTCATTCCCACAATCCCAGCCCATTCCCAGGTAATTCCCACATTCCCAGGTAATTCCCACAATCCCAGCCCATTCCCAGGTAATTCCCACATTCCCAGCTCATTCCCAGCCCATTTTTCCCCAGCCCTGGATAACTCCTCACTGGGGGCTGGTTTCTTGAGGTGCTCAGTGCAGTGGGGCAGCAGAGCCCCCATCCCACTGCCCATGACTCCCACACCACTCCCATCCCATTCCCGGGTTTCTCCCGGGTAATTAACGGACAATTAACGGCTAACGAAGGGCTGATGGCTCACCGGATGTTGTTCTTGAGGCGCTTGGTGCAGTGGGGGCAGCGGAAGGAGGTGGGCACCCTGGGGCAGGGGGGCACGGCCGCCCCCTTGCCCCCATCCCGCCCATAGTAGAACTCATCCACCAGCATGATCAGCTTGGCCTGGGCGGGGTCGGCCCCGCCCTCACCTGGCTCAGGTGCGGCCTTGGGCGGGGTCGGGGGCGGGGCTGGGGCTGCGCCCTGGGCAGGGGAGGGAGCCTTGGCCGAGGGCGGGGTGGGCTCGGAATCCAGGGATTTGCGTTTCTTCAGGAATTCCACCAGCTCTGGGCAGCAGTACTGTGGGAACAGGGTAATTAACAGCTGCTCATTAATTGGGGCTGGGGTAATTAATGACTGGGGCTGGGATTAATCGCTGCTCATTAAACTGGGGTTGGGATAATGAATTTGGAAACATTGAACTGGGTCTAGAATTAATCCCTTCATTAAGGCGGGTCTAGAATTAATAACTGGGTCTAGAACGAATCCCCACTCATTAAGCCAGGTCTAGAATGAATCCTGACTTGTTTAACTGGGTCTGCAACAAATCCCCCCGTTAAGGCGGGATTGGAATGAATCCCCACTCATTAAGGCAGGTCTAGAATGAATCCCCACTCATTAAGGCAGGTCCAGAATGAATCCCGACTCGTTAAGCCGGGCCTAGAGCCCCCCAGCCCAGGGATGATGACTTACACACATGTGGCCCCGCAGCGCCTCGGTGACGCGGAACTGCGAGTCGCACTTGGGACAGACCTTGCGGCCCCCGTCCTGGAAATCCAGGCTGGGAATGGGAGAGGAGCTGCCTGCAGCGGGACAAACACGGATCAGCTCCCAGCGCCACCACTCCCACACTCGTCAATCCCAAAAAAATCCCTAATTCCCCACTTTTCACAGCCTTTGTCCCACAAAGCCTCCCAAAATTCCTCAGTTTTTGTTTTTCTACCCCAAAAACCATCTTAAACCACCTCTTGCCTCCCAAGAACCCGGAGCGCGCCTTAAATCCAAGCTCTGCCTCGCGGCGCCGCGGCGTTCCCGGGGTTTACCTTTGCGGGGCGCGGCTGAGGCCGAGGCCTCGCTGGCGGGGCCGCGCTGGGCCGTGCCGGGGCTGCTGTTGGCCACGGCCAGCGCGGCGGGGCCGTGGGCCAGCGAGGGCACCGTGCCCAGCGTGTTCACCAGCTTGGCCACCTCAGGGCCGCCGGCGCTGCTGCCGCCGTCACCAGGCACGCCCGGGCGCTTCACCGTCACAAAGCTGGCGATGCTCACTGCGGAGGGGAGAGGATTCCATGGAATTCCCGACGGGAACTGGGGTGGGAATTCAGCCACCTCCTCCAGTTCCCTCCTTGAGACTTCACCAGAAATGGCTTGGACAAAATTCCAGTGAAATTCCAGCCAGGAATTCTCAAACTGAACCACATTTTTACCCAAACTGCCCCAGATTCTCCTCATTTCCCAATCTGTGAATAAACTCTGACCCAAGAGCAAACTCAGGCCCAACTCCCAGCCCTGCACCCTGGCTCCCATGGATTCTTCCATGAGAATTCCTGCAGGAACTCAGGCCAGGATTAGGAACTCGGGCCTGGATCAGGAATTAGAGATATGATCAGGAATTTGGGCTTGGATTGGGAACTTGGGCCTGGATTGAGAATTTGGGATATGAACAGGAACTCAGGCCAGGAGCAGGAACTCAGGCCTGGACCAGGAATTTGGGATAGGATGGGGAACTCAGCCCAGGATCAGGAACTTAGGCCCGGATCAGGAATTTGGGACAGAATGGGGAACTCAGGCCAAGATAAGGAACTCAGGCCCGGGTCGGGAATTTGGGGCATGACCAGGAACTCAGGCCCGGATCAGGAATTTGGGATACCATCAGGAACTCGGTGACTCACTCTGCTGGGGCGCCTGGGCCTGGGGCACGGTGCTGCGCAGGGTCAGCGTGGCCGGGATGACCGTGGCGAAGGCGTTGGTGGCCGGCCGGCCGGGCCCGGCGCTGCCCGGCCGCACCTGCGCCACTGGCGAGAACACCTGGGGAACGCCAACTGCCGGTTTAACAAACTGGGTACCTGGGGCTTCAAACACAAACAGAGAGCCGTGATCTGACCCCAGTCCCAAGAAATACGGGATTTACAGCTTTATTTGGCGTTTACAGCTTTTATTCCTATTAATGATGATTATTAGTATTATTAATGATGATCACCTGGCACAAAGGTGACAGGGCCCACTGGCCCATGAGGCTCTGCACTGGCCACACCTCATCACCCTCACCATTATCAGCATTACTCCCATTACTAGCTATTACTGAACGGTTCTAGTTTGATTAATTAATTAATTACCTGGCACGAGGGTGATGGGCCGGACGGTCTGGCCCTGCTGGACATTGAGCACGATGCCCACCTGGTTCATGGGGCTCTGCACGGGCCGGACGTTCTGCACCGGGAACCCCTGGAGCCCAAGGGATGCATCAGCCCCAAAACTGTCCCAAACCAACCCAAAGCCGTCCCAGGCCAACCCAAAACCATCCCACACCAACCCAAAGCCATCCCAGGCCAACCCAAAGCCGTCCTACACCAACCCAAAAATAATCCCAGGAATCCAACAGATCCGTCACCCCCAGGCCATTCCTGAGGGAATTCCAACCCCAAGAATATCCCAAACAAACCCAAAAATCACGCGGGATTGGGGTTGGGCTTTGGGATTGAGATTTAGGACTGGGTTAAGGACTTGGATTGGGGTTTAGGACTGAGATCAGTATTAGGGTTTAGCATTGGGATCAGGATTGGAGTTTGGGGTTCAGGATTGGGGTTCAAGGAAAACAAAACCTCTGGAAGGTTTGAAGTTTTGTTGAGCCAAATCCTCCACGGGATCCAACCCCCATCCCACAGCCCTGGGGGATTTTGGCGCGACGGGCAAAGAAGCACCAAAACCAGAGCGAGATATGGGAATTTTCCCCGGGACAGCGCGGTTTTCCCAGGGGTGTCCCGCGGAGCGTCGGGCCAGGAGCTCACCTGGGTGGTGATGAAGATGGGCTGGGTGCCCGCGGGCGGGTTGGTGCCGTGGTTGGCGTTCTGCATCAGCTGCACCGGCCGCAGCAGGGGCTGCGTGACCACAGCGCCCAGACCGGGCGCGGGGCTCTGCGCCAGCAGCAGCGACTGCCCGCCCGGCTGCACCGCGGCATTCCCGCCTGGAAACAGCCACAGCACCCGTGGGGAACGGGGAAATTCAGGGGGACACGGGGGGAGAAATCCGGGGAAATATGGGGGGGCAATGGGGGAAAATCCAGGGGAATATGGGGGGAAATCCAGGGGAATATGGGGGAAAATCCAGGGGAATATGGGGGAAATCCAGGGGAAAAGGGGGGAAATTCAGGGGAACATGGGGGAAAATCCAGGGGGAAACTCCAGGGGAATATGGGGGAAAAATCCAGGGCAATATGGGGAAAAATCCAGGAGAAAAGGGGAGGAAATCAGAGAAATATTAAGTGGGGGAAAGGGACAAAATTAAGAGGGAAAAGGGGGACGATCCATGGGAAAATCCATAGGAATATGGGGGGAAAAGTCCACGGGAATATGGGGGGGGGAATCCATGGAAAAAGGGGAAATGTAATTGGGGAAATGGGAAAGTCGGTGGGAAATATGGAAAATCAGTGAGAAAATGGGAAACACCAGTGGGAAAAGGGGGGAAATGAAGTGGGAAAGGGAAAAAAATTGGGGAAGATGAAGAGGGAAAAGGGGGAAATGACCTGTGGGATTTTTTTCCATGGAGTTGTAATCCTCCACCACGGAGTCCTCGATGACGTCGCTGATTTTCTGCCATGGCTCCAGCTCCTCCTCCTCGCATTCCATGAAAAGATCCGTGTCTGCCATCCTGGAAAAACGCGGGAAAAACAGGAATTTGGCACTAAGAAATTCGCAGGGAAGTTTTTTTCCATGAGGAGGAATGGGAATAATGAGTTTGGGCTGGTTTTGGACACCAAAATTCCAAGGGAAAACAAAAGGAGCTGGCAATTTTCAGGTTCTGGGGTTGTTTGTTTTTTTTCCAAGGAAATCTGTGGAAAATTCCTGGATTTGACAAAAAGTGGAATTTTTTCCCTCCTCTCCCACTCAGGAGTTCCAGGTTATTTCTCTGGTTTAAAATCTCTGTTTCTTTACAAGGGAACCCATGAAATTTGGGATTAAAATCCCCAGGATTGACTCAAAATTGGAATATTTTGCCTCTCCCACTGAGGAATTCCAGGTAATTTTAAAATTTTTAAATAAAAAAAAATTAAGATTTAAAAAATCCCAAAGGATTTTTGGTTATCCTGAGATTCCCAGCTTGGAATGAGCAGCAGGAACTTCTGTCTGGAGCCTTTAATTAAAATTAGAATACAATAAAAATACTGGGAGGATAATTCCAAGAATTTTGGGATCAAAGGAAAAATTTGCAGAGATAAAAACAAAAATTAACCAGAGCTTCCCACCCTGGGAATTCTCTCCATCACTTCAGCTTGGGATGAGGGGAATTGTGGAAAATTCTCCTGGAATGGGGGGAAAAAATGAGATTTTGTTGTCTCCCACCCCACAGGCAGAACCTTGGAATGCTCTCCTGCCTCTTCCCAAAAAATTCCTCACCTCCAGGCCTCGGGAAGCTGGAAAAATAATCCAAAGAATATCAGCAAAGGTTGGTTTTCCTTGGCTTTGAGGTGGATAAAACACCCAAATTAAATGTTAATAATAATTACTAATTACTAATAATAAATATTAACAATTACTAATTCTAGCAGCCCTAAAACATCCAGGAATTGGGAAAATTCTGAGAATTTTGAGGAATTTGGGAAACAAAATGCAAATTTCTTTCGGGACTACACCCTTCACCTTCCCATCTATTAAAAAAAAACCAGGAAAAACCTCATCCCATTAATTAATCAGATTTAACTTGTGCTAATTAATCATTAAAATCTTCTAAAATGCACTTTTTTTTTTTTCCACCCCCAGCACCTTTGGGAATTTTTCTGGAGAGGATCCCTCCCATTCCCTGCCCACACTGGGATCAGGTGAATCCCAATAAAATCCAGTGAATCCCAATAAAATTAGGTTTTTGGGAAGCAGACTTGCATCCCTCCCCAGCTCCCTGGCACATCCCAGCCTCAGGGAATTCCAGGAAAACCTCAAGCACTGGGAATTTTCAGAGCAGCATCCTCAGGGGATTTGGGGGATGGAATCCCAAATCCTGCTGGAGGAAGGGAATTCCTGCGCTCCTGAGCCTCTCCCAGGAGTTTTGGTCTCCTGGCTTGCCCAGGGGAGAAAATGAGGAGTTTTCCCATTTTTTCCTGCTTGGATCCGGGCGGGATGAGGGGATGGGGCCGCTGCTGAGGGTGACAGCGGAGGGACAGGAACAGGGACAGGAAAAACTGGGAAGAGAGGCGAGACGGTGATCCCAAATCCCTGAGAAGGAGGCTGGGATCCCAATCCCAAATCCCTGAAGAGATAGCTGAGATCCCTGAGGGGAAGAGTGCTGGGATGGCAATCCTGGATCTCTCAGGAAAAGGCTGGGATGCCAATCCCAAATTCCCGAGGAAGAAGACCGGGATGCCAATCCCAAATCCCCGAGGAAGAAGACCGGGATGCCCAGTCCCTGCGGGCGAGGGCTCCCTCCCCTCACGGCGCTGGACAGGGGCACTCACTCAGCGAAGGTGAAGCACCAGCAGGCCAAGGATGATGGGGGTGGTCTCACCCTGCAAACCGCTGATCCCAGACCCTCCCCTTTCCCTTAGCCTCCCCTAAAAACCGGGAAAAGGCCGCTTCTCCCGAGAACTCCGGTAAAAGCCCCCACACACACCCTCAGCGTATTGTGGCGGCTAAGAAAGAGAGTGAAAAATAATCCCCGTGCCCAACATGGCCGCCCACCAGCGAAGCAGCGCCGCCAAAGAGAGGAGGGGGCGGCAGCACCGGCAGAGGGGGGAATGGACGGACACGACCGCCCCTTCCCTACCCCGGCGCTGGCGACCGGGGGGGAGACCGTGAGGGAACCGTGAGGGGTCCCCCGGTGTGGCGGGAGGGGGTGCGCGGAGGGAGCGGCGGCGGGGCCGCATCACCGCCGCCCCCCTCTCCTGAGGGCGGCCGCTTCACCGCGCCCCCCGCGCCGTGAGGGCTGCGCGCAGATCCCTCCGCGTCCCTCAGCGCCCGCCCGGGCCCGGCGGGAGCGGCCGCCGGAGCCGCCGCGGCTCCTCCCCGGCCCCTCCTCGGCACCCCGAGCCCTCCCTCCTCCTTCTCCTCCTCCTCCTCCTGCTGCTCTTCGCCTCCTCCTCCTCCTCCCGCCACCGCTTTGTGTACGGCGCGCTCCGGCCCTGCCGCCCCCCCTCCTTCATTCCCTCCTTCTCCCCCATTCCCGGGCGGTTCGAGCCGGTTCCACCGTCACCGATCCCCCCCCCATCTCCATCTCCCGCCGCCGCCACCCCCGGGGGGGGATCGCCGCCTTCATCCCCCCCCTTCCCCGCGCCCCCCGCCTCACCTTCCTCAGCGCTGCCGCCGCTCGCTCCTACGGGGCTCCGCCGCTCTCCGGGCGAGGCGACCCGCAGGGCGCGGGGGCAGGTGGCATGAGCCCCCACCCACACTTGGCGGGATGCTGAGGAGGAGGAGGAGGATGAAGATGGTGATGAAGAAGAAGGAGGAATTATCCCTGGCTCTGCTCGCCCTCTCTACGTTCTGCCGGGGGGCGGCTCCGTGCTTGGCGTGCGTATGGGTTTTTTCCCCCCCCTTCCTCTACTTCACCCCTCACGGAAAAGGGGGGGGGATAAGAAAAAAAAGGTCGTCGGGCCCGGCGGGCTGATACAGGCGCGCGGCGCCCGCAGCCGCACCACACACAACACACACACCACACACACAAAAAGGGGACCTGGCCGGCGGAGGGATACCGCTGACGTCACTTCCGCCTGCGCGCGGTGACGTCACGGGGGCCGGGCCCTGAGGCGGCTGAGGGAGGGAAGGGGAAGGGAGGGAAAATGGCGGCGCCGGGTCGCGACCCCCGCCCGCTCCTCAGCGCTCTGTGCCTCACGGATCCGCCTCTGCTGCGGGGCCGGGGGGCTCTGAGCGGGTCAGGGCTTGGGGAGCGGCGGGATGAGCGGCCGGCGCTGCCCCGCGGGCTGAGGCGATGCTCCCGGGCCGGTGTCCCGCGCTCGCTGCGAGCGGCCCGAGAGCCCCTCAGGGCCGGGCGGGCTGTGAGCAGCGGTCAGCCCGCACAGCTCAGGGGTGCTCGGGGCTCCCGGCCGAAATCTCCCAGCCGAGGCCAAAATCGTCCAGCTGAGGGCACTAATTCTCTACCTGAGGTAAAAATTCTCCACCTCAGGCCAAAATTGTCCAGATGAGGGCAATAATTCTCTACCTGAGGTAAAAATTCTCCATCTCAGGCAAAAATCGTCCAGCTGAGGGCACTAATTCTCTACCTGAGGTAAAAATCCTCCCCCTGAGGCCAGAATCGTCCAGCTCAGGGCAATAATTCTCTACCCGAGGTAAAAATTCTCCACCTCAGGCAAAAATCGTCCAGCTCAGGGCAATAATTCTCTACCCAAGGTAAAAATTCTCCACCTCAGGCCAGAATTGTCCAGATGAGGGCAAAATCTCCAATATGGGGCAGGCGTTGGTAAAACAGCCAAAAAAATGAGTGAAAAACAGCCAAAAATTGGAAAAAAATAATTTAAATATCCTTAATAATAAAGGAACAATCCCAAAATAACCATTAAAGTATCTTTATTCATAGCAGAAAAATAGCTTTTTTCCCCCTCCTTTTCCTGGTGGTTCATGGAAAAAGCAGGGATATAAAAAAATGTAAATATTTTGGAAATTCCAAAATAAGCATTCCCTGGGAAGAGGAAAAAAAAAAAGGCAGATTCCTTAAAAATTCCATACTAAAGAAATAATCTTGAATTTAAAAATTAATTCTCATTATGGACAACCCCAGCAGGAATTAGGAATGAAATCCTGATTTTCCAGAGGAAACAAAAAAATTTTTTTTTTAATTTTTTGGATTTTTTTCCACCCAGAAAAGCCACAAAATATTTTGAAAAGTTGCTGAAATCCCTTGGGAGAAAATTCCCTGGAAACATTCCCAAAATCCCGAGGTTTTGAACCAAAACTCCTCCAGGAAACATTCCCAAAATCCCAATTTTTTAAGCCAAAACTCCTCCCTCCTTCGCTATTCCCAAATTCTTTCTCCAGGCTGAAAAAAAAAATTAAAAATTTTAAAAAATAAAAAATAAAATAAAATAAAATAATTAAAAAAACCAAAACAGGAAAATTTGCAATAAAAAGGATAAAATCGCAAAAGACAAAATAAAATAATTAAAAAAAAAAAAAAACAGGAAAATTTGCAATAAAAAGGAGAAAATCGTGGGGGAAAGCGGGAATTCCACGGAGGGAGAAGTTTGGAAGTTTCCCTTTGACATTTTAAGGTGGAATTTTGTTTTTTCCGAGCCCTTGGCTCCTCCTCTCCCAAGCCCCTCCCCTTTCCCCTGGGTTTCCGAGCCTTCCCCGGCTGTTCCTCCACAAAAATCCAAGGAAACTCCGGGAATTGCCATTCCCAGCTCGGGCCAGGATGGGTAAGAGATCCCAAAATCCCAAACGATCCCAAAACACCCCAAAAATGCCGGGATTTGCTGCTTTTGGCTTCCCGGGGGAGGGAGGGGTCCAAGTCGAGCTTTTTCCTGGGTTAAAATATTTAAATATTCCCTAAAACCCCTCTGGGTTTAAACTAAGAGCTGGAATTCCTTCATTAAAATCCACTTTCCCTCGAATTAACTGGGAATTTATAATCCCTAACCTTGTAAAAACTGGGAGAAACTTTTGGATTTGCTGCTCGGGAAGAGGAAAAACCCTTGGAAAAATCCTTAAAGATCAGATTTGAGTGTTTTCCTGACCTATTGCATATTTTTGGGGATAAATCCTTGATTTCCAGGGTACTTTTCCTGATTTTTTTCTTTTTTTTTTTTGAGGACAGAACCTCTGATTTCCAGGAACTTTGACTTTTGGCTCTGTGGAAAAAGTGGGAGGGGCCAAAAACTTGGAAACCGTTTCCATGGGGATTGTTGGGAGATCAAACCAGAGGGAAAATAGCAGGAATTTTGGGATCAAACCCAAACAAAAATGAGGGCTTTTTTTAGGGAATGTGTAGCCAAAAAAATATCAATATTCTAACCAAAAATATCCTGAATTTCCTAGAAGTTTTTCATTCCCAAGTGGAATTTTTTGAGGATTTTTTTGGCTCCAAGTTCCTGGAAGTTAATAAAAAACTTAGGGAATGATTGACACGCCTGGAAGGACCTGGCAGCTCCAAAAAAATGGGAATTATGGAAGGAAATAAATCCTGGAATGCTCTGAAAAATGAACTCCCTAAATTTCCTTGGGGATTTGGGGCTTTGGGAGAACATTCCTGAAGTTCCTAGATTTTTTCCAGTGACTTCTCTGGTTTTTTCATTTGAATCTGAATTTTATTTTTCCCATATTTAATCTGGATTTGCCTCCCTGGGACTTGGAATATTTTGATATTAAATATGAATAATAAATATCCTGGGATTCCAAAGAAATCCCCATTTTTTCCAGCCCTTGCTAAAATCCCAAATTTATCCCTCCTAATCTGACGCTTTGGGATAACAAGGAGAGCCAAAAATTGGGAATGAGGAATGAGAAACTGGGAATAAGGAATTGGGAATGGGGAATTCCATGGATTTAAGGCTGGGAAATGGCAGTGGGGAATTGGCAGTGAGGAGCCATTGGAAGGCCCTGAATTCCCAGGATTTTTGGGCTGGGAATGATGGAGCTTTGCCCTTTTCCAGCAGGAAAATGCGGAGCGTGCGGGCCGGGCTATCCCAGCCCTCTGGAGGCCATGAAAGGCAAGTGCTGGGCCGGCATTCCCAGACCCTGGAGCTGCTTTGGGATGGGGCAGGGGAGGCTGGGAAAAGCTGGAGTTGGGGCTGAGGGCGGCGTGTTCCCGCAGGGCCCCGGGAGCAGCTGCTGTACCTGCCCTGCATCTACCGCAACACCGGCCGCGGCATTCCCGACTTCCTGGCCACCGTGGATGTGGATCCCAAATCCCCTCGGTACTGCCAGGTACGGGCCTGGAGAGCCCGGGGGAATCCGGGGAACCTGGGATCCCAAATCTGGGAAACTCCAGGAGAACCTGGGGTCCTGAATCTGGAAAAACCCGGGGGAATCTGGGAAAATTCAGGAGAACCTGGGATCCTGAATCTGGAAAACCTGGGAGAACCTGGGATCCTGAATCCGGGAAAATCCAGGGGAACCTGTGATCCCAAATCTGGGAAACTCCAGGAGAACCTGGGGTTCTGAATCTGGAAAACCTGGGAGAACCTGGGATCCCAAATCCTGGAAAATCCAGGTAAACCCGAGCTCCCAAATCCAGGAAAAGCAAGGCTCCCAAATCCAGGGAAAGCAGGACTCCCAAATCCAGGGAAAGCCAGGCTCCCAAATCCAGGAAAAGCAAGGCTCCCAAATCCAGGAAAAGCAGGACTCCCAAATCCAGGGAAAGCAGGACTCCCAAATCCCTCCGGGCCCCGGCGGGGAGGGCACTCCCGGCACTCCCAGAGCCGGGAGCTGGAGCGGGCCCATTGCAGGTGCTGCATCGCCTGCCCATGCCGCACGTGGGGGACGAGCTGCACCACTCGGGCTGGAACGCCTGCAGCAGCTGCCACGGCGACCCCGCCAGATCCAGGGATTTCCTCATCCTGCCCAGCCTCGTCTCCTCCCGCATCTACATCGTGGACGTGGCAACCGATCCCAAGGCTCCCAGGCTCCACAAGGTTTGGAACTCCCCACTTTTTCCCTGCTTTTTTTCCCACTTATTTTGCCCTTTTTTCATCGTTTTATCCCAATTTCTTCATTTTTTTTTCCCCACTCTGATTTATTCCCTTTTTTTCTCTCTCTTTTCCCCCTTTTCCCTTCAAACATTCCCACAAACCTTTGCCCACAAATCCCCATTTCCCCCCCACACCTATATTTTCAGGAATTTTCCCCGTTTTTCCCTGTTCCAGGTGGTGGAAGCTGAGGAGCTGGCCCGCAAGGCGAACGCCGCGTTCCCGCACACTTCGCACTGCCTGGGCTCCGGGGAGATCCTCATCAGCTGCCTGGGGGATCCTGATGGCAACGGAAAAGGTTCGGAATTCCTCCAGATTCCATCAAAATATCCCCAGGCATTCATTTTCCTGCAGAATCCATGGAATACTTAGAATTTTCCTGAAATTTTTAGCACATTCCTGCAGTTTTTAATTGATTTTCCAGGCTGCTTTTATGTTTCATTTAATAAAAAAATGAAAATAGATGTAAATAATAATTTGCTTTATATAAAGCAAAATAATCTTAGGAATTATTATTATTATAGGAAAGGATAAAATGCTAGGAAATTATTTTTATTACCAATAATAAAATAATGGGAAATAATTTTAGGAACTGTTATTATTATTACTATTGGTAACAACAACAACAATAATAATAGTAATAATAATAGTGATGTGTAAATCAAAAATTAATTTGCTTTATTTCAAGCTCTATAAGTCTCTCCAAACTCCTTTTTTTGGGATTTTTTTCCAGGCACTTTCGTCCTCCTGGATGGAGAAACCTTCGAAGTGAAAGGAAATTGGGAGAAAGGAGGAAAAATCCCAAATTTGGGCTACGACTTCTGGTACCAGCCCCGGCACAACGTCCTGCTCAGCACCGAGTGGGGTGTCCCCAAAGTCCTGAGCCAGGGATTCAATCCCAAGGATGTGGAGAAAGGTCAGTGGGAAATCCTGGAAAACTCCATTTTTGAGAGCAGAAACTCATAAAAGATCCAATTTTTGAGAGTCAAAACTTCTAAAAAGAATCCAAATTTTGTGTGGAAATTGCTAGAAAAAAATCCAAATTTTGACCTTAAAAACTCCTCAAAAATTCAATTTCCCACATGTAAAACCCCTTTAAAAAATCCCAATTTTTTTCCTAAATCCCTTTCTTACCCCCAGTTTTGCTCTGTACCACTGAAAAAACCGGGAATTTTGGGAACATCTCCCTTTCCCAGGGCACTACGGGCGCCGCATCAACGTGTGGGACTGGAGCGAGCGGCGCCTGGTGCAGGAGCTGGACCTGGGCACGGGCTCCGTGCCGCTGGAGATCCGCTTCCTGCACGAGCCGCGCGCCGCGCAGGGCTTCGTGGGCTGCGCCCTGAGCGGGCACATCCAGAGGTTCCACCGGGGCCCGGTGAGCCCCGGCACTCGGGGGAATCCCTGGGAATGGGGCTTTGGATGGGATTCCTGGCAGGTTTTATTGGGGTGGGGAGTGCCCTGAGCGGGCACATCCAGAGATTCCACCGGAGCCCCGTGAGCCCCGGCACTCGGGGGAACCCACTGGGAATGGGGGTTTTTCAATGGAATTCCTGGGGTTTAGGGATTTTTCCCAGGTTTTATTGGGGTGGGATTTGTGGGGAGTGCCCTGAGCGGGCACATCCAGAGATTCCACAGGAACCCCGTGAGCCCCCGCCACTCGGGGCAATCCGCTGGGAATTGGGGCTTTTCCATGGGTTTTGGAGGATTTTGGGCAAAAACTGCAGGAATCGGGGCTTTTACCATGGGATTCCAGAGGGTTCAGGCAAAACCTGCAGGAATGGGGGCTTTTTTCCTGGGATTCCAGAGGGTTTGGGGCAAAATGTGCAGGAACTGGGGTTTTACCTTGGGATTCAGGAGGGTTTTGAGGTTTTTCCGTGAAATTCCTGGGATTTGGGGCAAAACCTGCAGGAATCTGGGCTTTTGCCATGGGATTCCAGAGGGTTTTTGGGGTTTTTTTCATGGAATTCCTGGGGTTTTAGGGGAATCACTGAGGTTTTACTGCTGTGGGATTGTGGGGTGGGGTGGATATCCCATGTGTTTTGGGAATTTGGGAAGAATTCCATGCTTTCTGTCCCTCAGGAAGGAAAATGGGAAGCGGAGAAGGTGATTGAGGTGCCCAGTAAGAAAGTCCAAGGATGGCTCCTCCCAGAAATGCCAGGTGGGAGAAATTTGGGGAAAATTTGGGAATTTTCTTGTGGACCCAGAGCAGATTTTGGTGGAATTCTATCCTTAAATGGCAAAAAATTCCAAATGTTGGGGTCTTTTTGAGGGAGAATTTTGGGATGAGCAAAGGAACCCTGGAGTGGGATCTGATCCTTGCTGGGGGTGGGATTTCCCAGGAAAATTCTTGGAATTTGAGTCTGGGTTTGCTCAGGAATGATCCTAGGAATGCTGGAGAGGCTTGGAACAATTCCCAAGGTTGATGTCCCATGAAAATCCTTGGAATTTGCATTTGAATTGGCTCCATCCTTTTTTTCTCCATAAAATCCCTGGAATTTGGGTCTGGATTTCCTCAGGAATTCTGGAAGTTCCCCCGGGAATTCGGGAATAATTCCCGAGGTTGATTTTGTTCCTCCCACCTCCTTCCCAACCCCATTTTTTGGCATTTCCACGCGGGAACTCGGGGATTTCTGGGATTCTCTCAGCTCCGGTTCCCTGATTTTCCTCTGGAATTCCCTCGGGAAGGGCTGATCACGGATATCCTGATTTCCCTGGACGACAGATTCCTGTACTTCAGCTGCTGGCTCCACGGGGACGTGCGGCAGTACGACATCTCCGACCCCAAAAATCCCAAACTGGTGGGGCAGGTGAGGAAGAAATTCCAAAAAAAACCCAATTCCCACGGTTTTGAAGGGATTCATTCAGTTTTTCCATGGATTTTACCGGTTTTCCAGGTTTTTCTTGGAGGAAGCATCTCCAAAGGGGGAGGTGTGACCGTGGTGGAGGATCGGGAATTGCGGGATCAGCCAGAGCCGTGTGTGATCCAGGTGAAGATTCCCAATTTTTTTTCCCTATTCTTCCCAGATTTTTGGAAATTCCCGACATCCAAAACCCCTCCTGAGGTTGTTCCCACCTGGATTTTCCTTCTTTAGGGATAGGTTTCATCCCATAAATCCCAATTTTCCCTCAGGAAAAAATCGTGGAATTAAGAAATTTGAGGAAAAATTCACGGATTTTCCACTTCAAGCATTAATTTATGGTTTTTCTATGGAAAATTCTGGGATGGGGAATAAAAAATCCCTTGGACACCCCCAGGAAATTCTGGAATTTTAACCCCTGGAATTATTGGAAAATCTCTTGGTGAGGTGAGGATGGGACAAAAAGAACCAGACAAGGGAATTCCTGCCAAAAAATGAGAAAAACCCTTGGATTTGGTGTCTCCCACAGGGTTTTTCCAACTTTAATCATTCCAGAATCCTCTAAAAAAAATTCCAGAGAATTCCAAACCATCCTTTATTCCCTGACTGATCTTCAGCCATTCCAGTGCTCGTGTCCTGAGGCAAAAATTCCTTTTTCTCCCCAAAATTGAGGATTGGCCGCTCCTGACTCCGGGATTTTGGAGCCCCTGGATGGTTTTTTCCTCTGTAATTCCCCAAAGACTCCATTTTCTCCCCAAAGCTGGGGATGGCACTCCAGGATTTCGGAGCCCCTGGCTGTTTTTCCCGTTGCAGGGGAAGAGGATCCCGGGGGGGCCGCAGATGCTGCAGCTGAGCCTGGACGGGCGCCGGCTCTACGTGACCACGTCGCTGTTCAGCGCCTGGGACCGCCAGTTCTACCCCAGCCTGCTCACGTGAGCCCTGATCAATAACTCTGGGGTTACTGCCTAATTACCGATCAATAACCGGCTAATAATCGCTTCTTGTTATCGGTTATTGGCTGGTTATTAATCAGTAATGGCTGATCGTTGGTTGGTGGTGAAGTGGTTGTTAGTTGAGTGTTAAATGGGTGTTAGTTGATTGTTAAATGGTTATTAATTGATTGCTAATTGGTTTTTAATTGGTTATGCATTAATAATTTTTCTTTGTAAATTATTAATAATTAATAACAATAATTAATAATTCATGACCAATTAATAATTGGTTGTTAATTCCAAAGGTTGGGGTCGTTTTGAGGGGGAATTTTGGGGTGAATTTTGGGTTATTAGTTGGTGATCAATTCCGTAGTTTTAATCGCATCAGCAAAGCCTTTTCCCAGCCCCAACCCCTTTTCCCAATTTTATTTTTTTTAATTCCCGCATTTTTCCCGGGTGTTCCAGGGAGGGCTCGGTGCTGCTGCAGCTGGACGTGGACACGGAGCGGGGGGGCTTGGCCGTGAATCCCAAATTCCTGGTGGATTTCGGGAAGGAGCCGGGCGGGCCCTGCCTGGCGCACGAGATGCGCTACCCGGGGGGGGACTGCACCTCCGACATCTGGCTGTGATCCCGGAATTCCGGGAATGTTCCGGAATAATTGGGATTGGGGGGATGTGGGAGTGCACCTCTGACATCTGGCTGTGATCCCGGAATTCTCTGCTCCCATTCACTGGTTTTCCTCTGGAATTCCCTCGAGCATGGATATCCTGATTTCCCTGGATGACAGAATATTCAGGAATATTTGGGAATGTGGGGATTGCACCTCCTACACCTGGATGTGATCCCAGGAAATTAGGAATTTGGGGACTGCACCTCCAACATCTGCCTCTGAACCCAGGAAATTCAGGACTTATCCCATTTTTTCCTGCTCTTTCCTCTCTCCATCTCTTTTCCCAGGGAATTTGGGGTGCCTGGGGCTTTATCTTCTCCTGAAATTCCCATTCCAGAGCAGCCTCTCCTAAAATCACTCTGATATTATTGATCAAAAATCACAATAAAATTCTCCTTCCAGCAGATTAAATTACTTCTTTTTTAGGGTTTTTGGGCATTTTTGGCATTTTTTGTTTTAAAAAACCATGTCACTTTCCAACATTTTTCCACATTCTTTTGTTGTATAGAGATAAGACAGGGATAAAAAGGGGATAGAATAGGAATAAAATAAAAACTAAATAAGGGTAAAATAGTGCAAAATATGAATAAAATAGAGGGAGAAATAGAGAAGTACAAGGATAAAATAGAGGAAAAAACAGGGATAAATCAGAGGTAAAATAGGGAGAAAGTAGAAATGAAATGGAGAAGAATAGGGGCAAAATAGACGAAAAACCGGGATAAAATCGGCAGCTGGAAGCAGAGCCCCGGGAGCAGAGGCAGCGCCGGGAATTCCTCCCGGACCCTTCCCGCAGCCCCCGCCCCGCCCGTGCCCGGCCCCGCCGCCGCCCTCGGCCCCGGGGTTTGTTTGTCCCGGGCTTCTCCCGGGAATGAGCCTCGGGAAGCTGCAGCTGATGCAGGAAACAACTTTATTGATGGCAGGGAAAGCAGAGCCGGGCAGGGACAGGACAGGGCAGGGGTGGGGACAGGGCAGGGATGGGGACAGGGCAGGGATGGCCGGGAATGGCCCGGGGGATCCCGAACCCTGAAATCACCCGAGGGGACCCCAAAGCAGGAATCCCCCGTGGGATCCTTAAGCCCTGAATCACCCGGGGCACCCCAAAGCCCCGATCCCATCAGCCAGGGGACCCCAAAACTCCAAACCCCCCAATCCCATCACTCAGGCCACCCCAAAGTCCCAATCCCATCACCCAGGGCACCCCACAGTCCTGGTCCCATCAGCCAGGGGACCCTAAAGCCCTGATCCCCCCCAAAACCATCACCCAGGGCACCCCAAAACCCCAATCCCCCCCAATGCCGTCACCCGGGGCACCCCAAATCCCCAATCCCGTCACCCGGGGCACCCCAAAGTCCCAATGCCATCCCCCAGGGCACTCCACAGCCCCGGGTCCCGCGGCGCTGCCGGGCTGGCTCAGGGCAGGGTCACGGATTTGGCGTCGCCGCCGGGGAAGCGAATCTCGTGCGCCAGGCACGGCCCGTGGGGCTCCTTGCCGAAATCCACCAGGAAGTTCTTGTTCACGGCCAGGCCGCCCTTGTCCGTGTCCACGTCGAGCTGCAGCATCACCGAGCCCTCCCTGCGCGGGGACAGCACGGGCTGCAGGGGACAGCGACCCCCGGGCGCCCCGAGCTGCTCGGGGAGGGGTCCCCAGTTCCCATGGAGGGGACAGGATGGGCTCGGGGACAGCTTTGGGTCCCCAGTCCCTCGGGACAGGACAGACCCAGGGGCAGGAGGGGCTCGGGCTCGGTTCCCCCTCCCCAGCCCCCTGGCTGGGCTCAGGCCGGGCCCCCTTGGGCCGAGCTCAGCCGGGCTCCGCTCGATCCCCCCGGCCGGGAGCGGCTCCGGGAGCCCCGGGGGGGTGGCGGCCCCCTCCCCTCGCCCGCCCGGCCCGGGAGCCTTTGGCAGCCGGGAGCGGCTCACTTGAGCAGGCTGGGGTAGAACTGCCGGTCCCAGGTGCTGTAGAAGGAGTTGGTCACGTAGAGCCGCTTCCCGTCCAGGCTCAGCTGCAGCGAGGCGGGGCCGCCGTACACGCGCTTGCACTGGGACACACGGACTGGGGTTACTGGGGGCGCTGGGGCACGGGGACACAAGGACTGGGGGCACTGGAAGCACCGGTGGCACGGGGACACACGGACTGGGGGCACTGGGAACACTGGGACACACAGACTGGGGGCACTGGGGGTACTGGGAGCACTGGGACACAGGGGCTGGTGGCACTGGGAGAACTGGGAGTGGGGTTACTGGGGACCTAGGGCTGGATCCCAGGGGCAGTGAGAGCAGGCTCACACTCAGGTGAGCACACACACACTCACACTCACTCTCACACTCACTGTCCCCCTGTCCCCGCTCACCTTGACCACCAGCGGCTCGGGCTGGCACTTGAGCTCCTCGTCCCGGCACACGGTCACGGGGCCCCCTCGCAGGATGCTGCCCCCCACGAACACCTGCAAGGGCGGCGCTGGCACACGAGCGTTCCCCGGCCCGGCCCCCCGGCCCCGCTTGGGCCCCCGGCCCGGGGCTGCCCCTCACCTGCCCCACCAGCCGCGGCTTGCAGTTCCTGGCCAGCTCGTACTGCCGGATGTCCCCGTGCAGCCAGTTGCACACGAACAGGAACCGGTCGTCCGGGCTGATGACCAGGTCGGCGATGAAGGCTGCGGGCAGAGCCGGGGCTCAGGGCCGCGGGCAGAGCCGGGCCCGGCACACGGGGCTGGGCTGAGCCGGGCTTTGGGGCAGGGACCGGGACTGTGGGCTCAGGCAGGAGTTGGGCTCAGGCAAGATTCGGGGTCACCCCGCAGGCTCTGGGGTCACCAGCCAGCTCTGGGGTTACCGGCCGGGCTCTGGGGTCACCCCGCAGGCTGTGCCCGCTGCAGAACTCACCCAGGGCACAGGAATGCCACCCCCGAGGCCACACGCACCTGGCATCTTGGGCATGATCCAGCCCGACACGTCCTTGGGCGGGATGCGGATCACCTCCTCCACGGCCCAGTTGTCTCTCTGCACAGGGACACCGAGCCCGGCTCAGCCCGCGCTGCCCCCGCCC
>NW_024367996.1:0-1270 GCF_014805655.1 Passer montanus | reverse complement strand
GGGTTTGCCTGTGCTAGTTGGCTCTGCTTTCACTGGAGGTGCATAGGCTTTAGTCCTTAGCAAAGCAGCATCATCATTTTCATGGTTTCAGTCACGTTCTAAATAAATGCAACAAAAAGGCATCTATCCAGGTAAATATCCTAATTTCAGTGGGATCTAATTTAGTTTCTATGTTAAATTTTTTGCTATGCTATTTGTATTTATAAAAGCCATTTTATTTAGCATTTCATAGACTCGTGGAATAATTTGCGTTGGAAGAGATTTTGAAGACTGTCTAGCTCCAATCCCCCTGCTGTGGGCAGAGACATCTTTTAGCTTGAAGCTACTCCCCCTTGTCCTGTCACTACATGCTCTTGTAAAAAGTCTCTCTGCATCTTTCTTGTAGGCTCTCTAGAAGGCCACAGTTAGGTCACCCTGAAGTAGGATTATAATCTATTGCTGGTTCTGGTAGAATGTCTGATATTCAGCTAGATGCCAATAAGCACCAAAGATATTAAGCATAAAGACATCTTACTACTTACCTAAGTATTTGTAAGTTTATATGGTTTACAAGAATTGTTCCTGGTGTTCTCAGGAACATACTCATAACTGTGGCAGCCATTGAAATGTCTTCCTCTTGTAAGCCTCAATCCTGTGCACTAGACCTACAAACACAGCACAATGTGCTTTCCTAAGGGTTATTTTTTTAAAGGTATTGCTGTTGTTTATGGAACTGTTTGAGTGAAGTTTTGCTTTTGGACTCTAAAAGATTTAGGTCTCTTGGATTTGATTTCATATCTGTATTTTATATGCACATTCTATAATAATGTTACTGAGAAGAAAAAAATATTGCATAACTCTTTTTTTTTAATGTAAATCCCTCAAATATTTGAATGAATACAGAGAATCACTTTGAGGACAAGTTTTCTGCCACTTACTGTGGAAACAACTGGATGCTTCCAATACCATTGATTTTAAAATGTAAAATGCCTCTCACATACATGAGCTTTTCAAAAAGCTGGAGCATATAATTAAAGAAAAAACACTCCCACCCTCTCCTTAAAATTTTGGATAACTTTATTTCACAATGAACATTATGTCCTTGTATTACTGCTGTAATGAAGTACATCCTAGCAACTGTTTCTGTTTAATGCTAGTTTTGTTTATCAGTCATTTATTCAGGTGAACCAATGGTATTAGTTTCAGATTGTAAAACTATTTCTTTCTGTAATACTTAAAAATTTGATACCTGTTTTGTCTTGCAGGGTCGAGCATGGATAAGAGTAGCACT